>NW_024096672.1:1412500-1813134 GCF_016545835.1 Crotalus tigris
GATAACTTTTCCTTTTAGTATTTTTTTTCTTAGTAGTATTATTGTTGATCACACAGCCAGCTAGATAGACTGGTTTTGACATTTACTTTACTGAATTGACTGATGATGATTTAGTCTGTTATTATTACAATTGATCACAAAGTCAACCAGATATATAGATTGCATTTGGCATTTGTGTCCACCTATCAAGTTTATTATTATTATTGTTGTTGTTATTTACCTTCCTCACTCCAGTGAACTTTGGGCAGCTTACAAAATACAATAGCAAATTGAAACAATTAATGAACATGAACAAAACAAAATTTTTGAAAAAAATGCACAGATTACATTAGAAAAAGTCACCCAATATTACAAATAAAGTTACATTCTAAAAGGCTTACTCAAAAGAAGATGTGTAGAAAAGTGAGTAGATCTGGAAAAATGCGATGGAAATATAATTTTTTATATACATGTGGATTTTTTTTCTAAATTAATAAAATGAAAAGTTGAGGTAGAACATAATTAATAAATTGATCCATCCTTAGTGCTCAGATTACAAATTACAGCAGTTGGGAGGATAAAAAACCATGTACATATTCATACTCTGTTTTGGGAATTTGCTAGCCCTACAGGTGCTACTGAGCGACACTTCCCAGCAGCTCTAGACAATATTGCTGTGGCAGAGATGCATGGAGTGCTTGGTGGATAACACTATAACATATAACAAAGTCATGTGTATGACATACAGCTATGAGATTATGGCCCAACATCATTTGTAAACAGATTTCTATGCATACGTATTTGCTTTTTGGAATCTTTTAAAGAAGTTCAATGCACTTCAGGAAAAATAAATCCAGAAGTTTGGCTATTACAGATATAAAATTATTTTACTAATAATGTTTACAGAAAAGAAAAAAGAAAAAATGAACATGGATTTGTCAAAAACAGATCACGCCAGACAAAGCTTATTGCATTCTTTGACCAAGTGACAAAATTAGTGGACCAGATGAATGCTGTGGATATAATTTACTTGGACTTCAGTAAGGCATTTGACATAGTAGATCACAACCTACTACTTGATAAGATAGAAAAATGCGGGTTAGACAGCATCATCACCACATGGATCTGTAGCTGGCTGACCGGCCGTACTCAGTGTGTGGTCCTCAGTGGAACCACATCTACATGGAAGGAAGTGTGTAATGGGGTGCCGTAGGGCTCTGTTCTGGCCCCGTGCTCTTCAACATCTTCATCAATGATCTGGACGAGGGGATAGATGGGGAACTCATCAAATTTGCAGACGACACCAAGCTGGCAGGAATAGCCAACACTCCAGAAGACAGGCTTAGGATACAGGAGGATCTGGACAGACTTGAACACTGGGCGCTATCTAACAAAATAAAATTCAATGGTGAAAAAAGTAAGATTCTACATTTAGGCAAGAAAAACCAAATGTACAGGTATAGTATAAGGGGTACCTTGCTCAACAGTAGTAACTGTGAGAGGGATCTCGGAGTCCTAGTGGACAATCATTTAAATATGAGCCAGCAGTGTGCTGCAGCTGCCAAAAAAGCCAACACAGTGCTAGGCTGCATTAACAGAGGGATAGAATCAAGATCACATGAAGTATTAATACCACTTTACAATGCCATGGTAAGGCCACACTTGGAATACTGCATCCAGTTTTGGTCACCAAGACGTAAAAAAGATGTTGAGACTCTAGAAAGAGTACAGAGAAGAACAACAAAGATGATTAGGGGACTGGAGACTAAAACATATAAGGAATGATTGCTGTAATTGGGTATGTCTAGTTTAATGAAGAGAAGGACGAGGCGGGACATGATAGCAGTGTTCCAATATCTCAGGGGCTGCCACAAAGAAGAGGGAGTCAAGCTATTTTCCAAAGCACCTGAAGGCAGGACAAGAAGCAACGGGTGGAAACTAACCAAAGAGAGAAGCAACCTAGAACTAAGGAGAAACTTCCTGACAGTTAGAACAATTAACCAGTGGAACAACCTGCCTCCAGAAGCTGTGAATGCTCCAACACTGGAAGTTTTTAAGAAGAGACTGGACAGCCATTTTTCCAAAATGGTATAGGGTTACCTGCCTGAGCAGTGGGTTGGACTTGATGACCTCCAAGGTCCCTTCCAACTTATTATTATTATTATTATTTAGCAGACTTGATATCAATGATAGAATAAAAAGACAGAGAGCCAAGAATGTAAGTTTTATGAATACTTTTCTCTATGACTATGTTCTATCTCTATGATACCAAAAGTAGATTTTTGGAGGTGAATAGCTAATTTCCCTCCCTCCCTCTTTCCCCTCCCTCCCTCTCTCTCTCCCTCTCTCTCTCTCCTCCTCCTCCTCCCCCCTCCTCCTCCTTGTCCTCCTCCTCCAATGATAAAGAAATTACAGTATCACAGCAAGGTATCTCATTTCTTATATAATCATTTGGATCCAATAAACCATGATTATTGAATTAAGAATAAGTATGGTACTATAATCTCTCTTTTATTTCTTTAATTCCTGTGATGTAATGTAATACGTCTTATTTAACTTTTCATCCAAATGAGGAAATTAACGATTATAAAATAGGATATCAGACCAGTTTGAATCTCATTGGATAATTTCATCTAGACTGGGATGGGACATAACTACCAGGTAAATACTAAAAGGGTTCTATAGCTTTCAGATTAATAAGCCCCTTAATAAGGTGTTGTAATTTCTGTACACCATTTAAAGTCAAAGTCTTCCTATTCTCCTAAAGAAAATAAATATTTTTTAAAAAAACACAATATATTAAAGTGCTAATCCAGAAAGTGCTAAAGCTTTTTGTTAAATCAGGGTTGCAATTTGCTAGGAACTACCAATATTTATTTAGAGTCAGTGATGAATTTTAAATCTCACCCAATCCCTGAAATAGGAATATTATTCAGTGTAAGGTTCTGTGAATTAATAGCGTATGGCCTAACAATGATTTAAAATACCTGTGCTTCAGGGCCTCTCAAGGCTTTCTTTGGCAGGTGTGCCACAATGAATTGCAATAAACTAATAAAAAAGACAGAAAATGCTATTTCCTTAGAGACTGTGTGTTCATAAAAACAAACTAATAATCCAGCAAGGTATAAAATACATCAAAGAAAAGCTGATTGCTACAGATGGAAATCATCATAAAAATGTCATGCTTTTTTGTTTGCTCAATATTTTATTCTACTTCTCATTGCTATTAAATAAGTCTCAATTTAATTTTCTTATTGTCCTAAACCCAGACAGAAAAGATAGGGGAGAAGACAAGGGTATTCCCAAGTCTGTTGTATTTTCATGCATATGTTCTTAAACAAAACTATCAGACACTTCTCTGGAAATTATTCCTGTTTCATATTTAATATAGGACATAGGGCATTTTTACCAGCCAGTAGTCTTATTTTAGGCACTTGAACAGCCAAGTCTATTTTTGTCACAGTAAACTTCATAAACTAACTATAACAGTTTATTAAGCCACAAGACAGACCATAAGGATCTAAAAATGGCACAATTCCAGACAAGTCTAGTCTTTTAAACATCACAAACATTACACCACACTGAACTGAAGCAAGGCCATTTTGATGCAACAAAAATCTACTGGATTTTTTTTTTTTTTACATTTTGCCAATTAGGTTAATGATGTTATGTGCATTTTCTTGGGTGTAAGCCAGATGGAAAATTTTACCTACATTTGAAGAAGACTCATAGCATGTTTAGAAACAAAAGGCAATCTCTTTTAAGAATCATATATCTCAGCTGAAACATTTGATTCCAAAGCATTGAGATGGTAGTATGGCACTATAACAAGAAAATATCAAAACATGATATAGTTCATGCAAATAGTTCTTGTGACATAAGCTGTTGCTTGTAAAGCAGCAAATAGGAGGAACCAAGATGCAAATTGGAGAAATCATTAACAGTGGGCCATACAGGATTTAAGATTGAAAATTAAAGAAATGCTTCATGTAGTAAAATATGTATTTGCTTGATGGATAATTTGATTAGGAAAAGAAGAATGTTTAGGAATAACTACCTATCAAGCCTATGACCAAAGACAACATGGTGAAATCCAATCCAATTCAATTCTTTATTTGCTTATGCCTAATAGACAGAATCTTGCCAAACTAAAGTTATAATCTTCTAGTTTAATAGATATACTCTGAGCGATTCTAGGCTAAGTTGTGGCTACCCTAAACCTCTTCCTTCCCCATCCAGCTCAGGACTGTGCACTCTCTTATTTTGGTCTTCTCTCTGGAATTCACTGACTCCTTCCTGGGAAACCACAATGATAAATACTATTTTAGATATTATCTAAAGCATGGCTAATATAAACTAGTAATAGATATTACACCAAAAGACAGATAGATAAAATAGTATTCTTGATCATTGCCAAGGATCATTCTAAAAAGACTGAAATTGGGAAGCTGCAGAATAAACCTTCATGGTGAAAGTTCTTTTGCTCCTACTATTTTTGAGGATTGCATGAGATCCCAGTTCTCAAACTAACATTGTGAAGATGCTCATGTGGTAAGATTGTGAAGATTTTAAACTGCTGCAACATAAGCAATGACTTACTTGCTGATGTATTGATCCTTTTAAAGCATCATCCTTGCCTATTTAGCAGTAGCCAATCCAATATCATTTCCTGTTCTGAAGCCAATAAAATATTGCAGTAAAGCCAGGATTTTTGAGTGTTAGACATCTGAGAATAATATATTGCCTTTTTTTCTGATAAGCATCTTGTTGAATGGAAAATAATGACTCAGATCATTTTTTATGAGATGGGCTCTTATCATTTATTAGTCTCCCTTGTGTTAAAGAAGCATTAGTTTAGCCTAAGCAATACTCACAGTTATTATGCAAAATCCTCACCCCTAAAATAAATAGTAATTGGATATCTGATTTGTTCAGGTGATCATCTGGACTGATCGACCAAAGATGTAAATATTGATTGCTGTAATGCTTGAGGTCAATATTTATTTTGAAGAACAACAAATCTTGACATCTACTGATACCTAATCAATGCAATGCAAAACCTGTATTATTGAAATGTCAGTATTGTCAGCACAGAGGCACGATAGTTAGGCCAACAAGAACATTTTGCTTTCAGTTTTGAGTTAGGGAGTCTTGGTCCAAAAAGAAAAGGTGAGATGGCGAAAGAGGCAGGAGAAAACAGAAATTTGTGCCTGTTGAAAAAAAAGTGTCACAAAGATAACTCATTATCTTAGCTTACACATACTATTATTTACAGTGCCTACAGAGAACTCTGGATAACATCCAGCCTCAAACAAAAGGAAAACATAATAATAATTAAACCCAAATCAATATGATAAACAAAAAGCATCCACAAAAGGAAACCCAACGTAAAATCTAGCATAAAACCCAAAGTAGTTCAGTCAACTGGACCCAATACTCTTAGAATAAAAAAGCTTCAGATTGTTTACCTTTATTGAGATTGGCTATAATTTTGCAAGACTAATGTTTCTATTCTTTCCCCCACCCCTTTTTTATACTCATTGAATCAGGAAGATGTCTGTCTGAGTACCTCCAAATGTTATAATGCTTCCAGAGCTTCAAATATTGTTTTCCCATACACAGACCCTCCTCCCTTCCTTAGGTAACAGTTGTTGCATATTTCCATCAGTCATCTCCCTTGCTCTCCATCAGACTATTACATAGAAGAACTTTCATCTCACATATGTCCCACAATACTCACATGAGGTTTTTTTTTTAATTTCTTCAATGATAGTTCCAAAGATTGAGAAAACTGGCGTACCTTGCCTTTGAAGTGTAATAGTATGTAGGAATGACTTAGGGAGACAAGGAGAAGAGTCACAGTCAGGGCGACAGTCAGATAGTTAAGTGATAGATTGCCTTTAGCCTGCAGAGACATGTGGGTATGGCAGATGTCTCAGAAGGGGCTCTCCCTAGTTTCTTGTATTGTAAAGATGATGAAGAGAGATGCACTTTCAGATTTGCAAGATCCTGATTAATATAAGATTACAATAAAGTAGAGCTAGCCAGTACTTCTATGTGTGTTTCTTGTCTGCACTGCCTTACATGACTATCAACCTTGCAAGTCTCAAAGTCCAACTGGTAGAACTATCAAAGGGGTGTTAAAGGCTGGCTCAGTGGATCCATTGAATGCAATTTTTATTTTTCTTGTTATTATTTTTTGTCATACAAATATAGCAAATTAAATGTTTCTTAAGAGCAAGAAGGGGGGGAGAAGGCAAACAAATATTTTATTGTTCTGAGCTACTCGTAGTGTATTCTTGAAATGGCTTTTGCTGGAAGAAGTATATATAAATCACAATTCTAAAGCTTTATAGTTCATATTTTGTTTTGATCAGAATATTTTCCAAAGATTGAAGAAGAAATATCAGTTGAAGAAGCTTGTTTTTTAATATTTGGATTTAGATATAGCACCACTGAATGTACATCATTAATCTAAAGATTATCTAGAAAATCATAGTTATTTTCAAGTTATTAATAATTGTCCCCAATATGAATTTACTTTCTTCTCCACTACTTTTCATTTAGATTGTTTTTTAGTTTCATAGCCTTGTTAAGGCACATGACATAAACACTGTAAATATTTTAGACCATGTTCCTGTCAAGTTAAACATCTCAATTAATAATAATTTGTCTATGTTTTTTCAAGTGCTCCTTGAATGAAAAATATTTTATTAAGCGAATAGAACAGAAACTGATAGCAGGGTTAAAAGAAATCAACAGGGACAAATTTTCATCACCATAGCAAGGGTATAGTCATATTATGGCATAAGTTCTCATAAAAAAAGAAAAAAGAAATTAAAGTTAAATCTCTGGAGGAAAAAGTTAAAAATCTGTAAAGTCTTTAACATATCACATCCATTCCTGGAGTGATACAGATCTTTGATCCCTGCTAAATATAAACTTAACAAATTTTATGTTGCTGAAATAGTTTTTTAAATTATATTGTTCCAAGAAACAATACTGGAAAAGGGAAGAGAAATTGTTTTTTAGACATATTATGCAACATAGTTTTGTTTCTTCAGTTCATGATATACATAGAAAATTTAGGTTGCTGTTTCTGTTTAATTTCTACGCCAGTTGCATAGTTTCCATTTCTCGCCTTTTCTCTGTCCATCTCTGTCCATCTGTCTGTCTCTCTTTTTCACAGAATCAAACTATCACAGCTAAGGACATTATTAACATCCTTTTTTAAAAAGAACTTATTATGATTATTATATATCTAAAAGTGGAAAGATTCTTGGTTCTGCCAGTTTACAAATTGGTTGGTAAAAGTATACTGGGTTCTTATGTCTTATTTGAGTGAAGGTATAGATTCCTAGAATCATAGGGGTGGAAGGGATCTTGTAGGTCTTTTAGTCCAACCCCCTGCTCAAGCATGAAACCTGACTTCATCCTAGATAAATGGCTGTCCAACCTTTTCTTGAAGTCTTTCAGTGATGAAGCACCACAACTTTGGATGGCAAGCTGTTTCACTGATTAATTGCCCTCACTGTCAGGAACTTTTGCTTTAGTTCCAGATTAGCTCTCTCTTTAACAAACTTCCACCCATTGCTTCTTGTCTTGTCCTCAGGAGACAGTCCCCAGTCTTTGGAGAATAACTGAACCTCTTCCTCCCTGTGACTGCCCCCTCATGTACTGGAAGATAGCTATCATGTCACCCCAGTCCTTCTCTTTGTTAGATTAAACATACCTAGTTCCCCTAACCATTCATCATATGGATTGACCTGTATGTCCCTTATCATCTTTGTTGCTTTTCTCTGCACTCGTTCTAGGGTCTCAGAATCTTTTTTGTATCATGGCGACCAGAAGTGGATAAGTAGTCCAAGTGTGGCATTCACTTGGAGTACTCATCACTAATGCAGTATAGAGTGGTACCATCATTTCTCATGATCTTGATGCTATCCCTCTGTTCATGCAGCCTATGACTGTGTTGGCTTTTTTGGCAGCCGAAGGCACATTGCTGGCTCATACGTTAGTGATAGTCCACTAGGATACCAGGATCCATTTTCCACAGATACTACTGTTGAGGCAGGTACTGGTTATTCTATAGCTGTGCATTTGTTTTGTTTTGTTTTTGTGCCTAAGTGCAGGAACTTCCTTTTCTCATCATTGAACTGCATCTTGTTGGAGGGGGCCCAATGTTCAAGTCTGTCAAGATCCTTCTGAGTCTAACTTCCAAGGTATTGGCAATTCCTCCCAGTTTGGTGTCATCAGCAAATTTGGTGAGTTCCTTTTCTATTCCCTCATCTACGTTGGTTATGAAGATGTTGAAGAGCACTGGGGCCAAGAGAGAAACTTTAGATACCTACTGCATGCTTCCCTCATGTATAGTTCCACTAAGGACCCAAAGATGTTGATCTTCAGAACTGAAGAACCTTCTTGGGTGAGAAGTAAAACGTTTTCAAGGAGAAAAACCAAGAAAGTCCAGTTGCCTTTTGAACAGCATCTTTGGGACAATCATGACCTAGATCAGTGATTCTCAACCTTTCTAATGCCGTGACCCCATAATACAGTTCCCCATATTGTGGTGACCCCCAAGTTGGTGTGGCCACCAATAAGAGGGAGTAGGACAGCTAGGGAAAAGGGAAAAAAATGGTGGACAGCATGGTTTGGTGACCCCCGTGAAATGGTCATTTGACCCCAAATGGGGTCCCGACCCACAGGTTGAGAACCACTGACCTAGATGATTGAGAATTTCCATAGATATTCCATTAAGGACTGCATGCTGAGTGCAGTTGGTCAACCAATTGCAAATATCTTTGGTTGTGTTAATGTCTATCCCACATGGTTCTGTCTTACCAAGAAGTAGGCTGGAGTTTACTTTCTCAAATGCCTTACTGAAGTCCAAGTAAACTATCCACATAATTTCCCTAATCCACTAATTTAGTCACTTTATCAAAGAAAGCATTAATATTTGTCTGTATACATTTAACAAATGTATACTGATTTCCAGTGATCACTTTGTTCATTTCTAGGTAGTCACACCTCTACTTTTTGAGTAACCTTTTTAGGATTTTCTCAGGGATAGATGACAAGCTGATCGGTCTGTAGTTTCCTGAATCCAATTTTTCTCTTTCTTGAAGATTGGAAACACATCAACTCTTTTCCAGTCCTCTGGCAGTTTCTCTGTGCTCCGGGAGCTTTGAAAAATTTTCTTCAGTGGTCCTGAAATCACATCTGCCAACTCTCTCAAAACCATCTGTTCCTGGCAATATGAATTCATTTAAAATGGATTGGTGCTTTATAACCAATTTCTTACCTATTTTGATCTGTGTTCCTATTCTGTCTCCCACTGAGCTGCTTTTGATGGGCTGGGCTATTTATTACTTTTGTGTAAAGAGAGATGCAAAGAAGGAATTAAGTAGCTCTATTTTCTCCCTGCTACCTATCACCCTCTTGCCATTCTTCTCTCATTAGTGGATTGATCATTTCCTTGACTTTGTTCTTATTCTTTACATATTGAAAGAAACTTTTTTTTTCTTTCCCATTTAGACTTTTTCCCCACAAAATTGAAATAATTTTTATCTGTTAAGATTTTCTCAAAGTTGATTTACGGTTAAATATCTAAGCCAGTGATGGTGAACCTTTTAGAGACTGAGTGCCCAAACTGCAATCCAAAACCCACTTATGTATCATTGGATGCTGGGTGGGCATGGCCCATTGGGTGGGCGTGGTTGCGGTGGTAATGGCAGACTGGGTGGGACTAAAAAGTGCAATCAATCAATTCCAACTTTGCGAGATCTTTTTTTCCCGCGAGAAATTGATTGATTGATTGAACTTTTTTTTTTTTTCATACGGCGCTGGAGGTCTAAAGCAAAAAGGTTTTATAAAACCTAGCTGAAGGCCTAGTACTGGGGCAAGGACGTGGGTGCCCATAGAGAGGGCTCTGCGTACCACCTGTGGCACGCATGCCATAGGTTCACCACCACGGATCTAAGCTGTTTCCTTCACAATAATCCTCCCAACAATTACATTTCTCATATCATAAAGAATGCAATACTACTCAGAATAAGAAAGAAGAAAAAGAGAAAGAAAAACATCTCTCTCTCAAACTAAAATTCATTTATATCCCCCATTTTTTTCATTTTTTAACTCTATTCCATTCGATATTTATTAATTAAGTAAACCATGTTATATTTTAACCATATTCAAACAAATACTTAATCTTTAAAAATTGAATCTGATAAGATAGTTACATTTCATATATCATAAAAATATATAACTTTTAACTCTATTCCATTCAATATTTACTGGTTAGGCAGACCATATTATATTTTAACCATATTTAAACAAATGCTTAATCTTTAAGAATTGCTTCTGATAGGTCCAATCTTCTAATCCCGTGAGAGACAAAAAAAGATAAAAGAAATCAACATCTTACCTGATTTCTCTCTCCCATCCTTAACAACATCCACAAGAAAATGGCAAGATTTTTTAACTAAGTGGAATAGATGGATGAGAAAAGCTGTTTGGCAAAAAAAACTTTTTTTCCCCTTATTTTTGGAATTTGTTGCAAGTCTTAGTTCATATTTAGGCTTAGCTTTCCTGACTTCATCCCTGCATATTCAACCTATTTGCTGGTATTTCATTTGTGTTAGTTTTTACTTTAGTTATTTATCCCTGTTTCCATTATTCTATACTTGTCCTTCTTGTCCCTCAGTTTGTCAGATTTCTTTGGGCAACAATGCTGGTCTCATCTGGTGTCTTTTACATTTCTTCCTCTGTGGTATTGGGTGTTGTTTTTTGGCCGTTAGTATTTTTTGTTTTTCAGAGTTTCCCATGTATCCTGAACTGTTTTTCCTTCTAGCATTTCCATTCATGAAATCCTTCCTAATCTCTCTCTTACTTCAACAAAGTCTAAAATGCTGTTCTGATTTTGTTCAGATGTCTGTGCCTGCATTATGGCAAATTCTAGTATGACGTGGTCAGTCTCCTTCAAAGTTCCTGCAACTTCTACTCCCTTAGTCGTTTCATCCCTATTAGTTAGGATTAAATCCAGTATAGCTGACTCTCTAGTACTCACCTCAAACTTTTGGGTGACAAAGTCGTCAGCTGGGCATGTCAGAAATTTGTTCAATCTCCCACTCACTGGAGAATTTGTTTCCTTGCTGTATTGTATTCAATGCATTCAATACATTGAAGATTTTTCAATTAAGACTAGTATTGCTTAGTTTCAATGAGAAAAATATTAAAATAATTCTTAAGCAGCTATGGTTTCTACTATTTGTTCCAACTGTAAAGTATTTATTTGATAAATGTGAAAATTCATAATAGTTATCCTAGTGCATATATTATACTAATTTGTTCTTCTAATTATTTTGTACCCAGATGAAGCTGTAGCTATAGGAAGTCATCAAAGTTCTGATGATATTATTTTTTTAATTGTATTAATATTAATATTTAATTGTATTAACTCAAAACAGAAGCCAGCAGTTAATTTCTTTGAATACTGGGGGAAATTTTGGTACAATATGTTTGAATGAATGATTATTACGAGATTCACCAAAATTTCATAGCTCTAGGAACCTGGTCCACAACCTTTTGGACACCAGTGAGCAGTTCCACGGAGAGAGGTTTTTCCGTGGATCGGAGGGGACATGGTTTCATGTGCTGCCTGTGTCCCTGCATAGCCTAGTTTCTGGAATGCTGTGGCCCGATGCCAGTCTATGGCTTGGGGGTTGAGGACGCCTGTTCTAGGATCTGAAAATAGATATATTCTGTAGATTCTAAATAATATAAGATCATTTGTTAAACTTATGCTTGATTAAAGTTCTTAATCTGACTTCAGGGTCTTTTGCCCTATTAGAAATTCTAAAAGCATTAACAGAAACATAGCAGGGAAGGCAGAGTATAAAGTATTGTTATGCATGAATGATGTATTTTATAGATTATCTATAGACTATCGTCTTTACCATATTTTGCTAACACATAAATTTGGTATCCTGTGTCCAATTGCTGCACAAATTAGCAAATAGGACTTGGACAATATAGACTATAATTTTAGACGGCCTTTGAATCTATCATTTAATCTGGAATAATATTTTCAAGCAACTTTCCCAAGTGGAAAATTTGAATTTATCCCCAATTTTGAAAAGAAATAAAGAAGATTTAGAAAAAAATGATCAAATAATCTTTTGAGTATGTCAAATAACACAATTGGGTAAGTGTGTCTGATCAGATGAAGCAGCCATACTTCTAAATATTCCATTTCTTAGTTTTCCCATTCTATCCTCTCTCAACCCTTTATCTTTCTCTTGGTCATCTCTTTGGCTCTTCTTGTGCTCTCTACCAGATAGTACCTGTAACCAAACCTGCTCTCTACCAATTGGCAGCACCAATAATTAAATCAACACCTGGTATTTTCACATTATCACAAGACTTGTCAAAAAGGGAGGAAGGGGAGAATGTAAGAATAAGCTGTAGGACATGAAACCTTCAAGCAGTCGTCCTATCCTAGGGCACCTTTCCTTATGGTAGTGCAGTTTTTAGCCCTTCAGTACTTGCAAATAGAGACAAATTCATTTTGATTGTCATCTCAGCCACTCAGCAAGACTGAAGTTGGAAGTCACATGTAAATAGATGGGCTGGAAATAGATGCCTTTATTCATTAATCTTTCATTAGACTCAATCTTGAAATTACCCAAAGATTTTACAAGGACTTTTCAAACTCTAATTTGGCCCTTGGCCTTTAAACAAAATGAAAGGTATTGATTGATGTTCTGGCCATGATGCAAATGTACCCATCAGCTCTGAATCAGTTTTATTGGCTTAAATGCACTTTCTTACAGCTGATAAAGCACGCTACTAAAAGGGAAAGCTGCTATAAAACCCAGCTGGAAGATTAATTCTCTCTTAATTATAGCAAACAAACCCAGTTTTGAGATTTTCTCCTTAATTATGTGAAAATATACTAATTTCTGAGAATTTGGAGAACTCAAATGTTCAGAAGGACAAGCTCTAGATTTTTTTTTTTTTTCAGATATCGTATTTGTAAACTTGTGGGCACACAATGGATGTCAACCTCTCTAAAATCTGAGGATTTTTATATCTCAGTGAAAATGTGTGATTCCCCTCCCCCTCTTGAGGGTAAGATAAGATGAATTGATTTATACTGTTAACAGTCTTCATATTCCAAGTGTTCAGAGTGGCCACTGATGCTTTAAAAATGATGATCATATCAAACATCTTGTGTATGTCATGGAACTAAGGGAATGATGGGTCAATTTTCTTTTTAAAAGATCTCTCATTGAAATCCCCAACCTCTTCCACTGAGGTAAGCTTTAAAAGGCTACATAGATTGACAGGGATAGTGATTGCAAAATCAGATGATATGCCTCGCTATTGTTCTGTGTGAAATCTGATAGTGAGAAGCCACCACACGGGCGTTTCCTAAGGCTATGCAAAACTTTGATGATATATGTTGATTTGAAGGTGAATCTGTCAAATTAACCAAGAAAGCAAACTAACCCAGTGGTATTTTCTTCTGCTTATTGCAGTAGTACCAGTGATTGATTCTTGGCAGGTCCTGGTTCGTCAGTGATCTTCTGTGCATATGCTGCGTATTATGAAAAGAATTCAGGTATCTTGAAAGTGTTGATTTATTAGACCAGTTACATTTTTTAAATTGATTTAAAAAGACAATAAAAGAAGGCAAATTAAGTTCAGAAAGGAAAAGAAAGAGAGAGAATAGAAAGTGCAAGGAAAGAAAAAAAGGGGGAAGAAAAAAGAGGGAAAGTAAGAAGTTTCAACCTTTATTATGGCAATAGATTAATACAAAAAAAATAAACATTAAAATAAAGCAAAACAGAACAGAACAGAACAAGACAGAGTAATATGTTACAATTGACCATAATAAAAATTGAATTGAATTAAGAAAAAGAGAAAAAAAAAAGTGAATTCTAATCTTCATAGCAACAAGTATGAATAAACCCAGGAATTCTTTACTCTTTATAAGATTACAAGCAAGCACCTCTTTTTCCCATAATCCATCTCTTATCCATACACAATCCATAAATCATTAACATTTCAATCCTGGAGTCAAAAGATCAATAAGGGGTTCCCAGAATTTTATGGAAATTATTTAACTTTAGTCAAACAAATCCATTTTGTCTCCTTCCTTTTGCTTCTAGCAATCTTGATCTTTAATTCATTCAAATATTGTCATAGGACAGGGGTGTTAAACTACCAGCCTGAAGACCGGATACATCATGTTGAAACTGCGCCCACCACAGTTCCAGCAATGGAGAAAAATCACAATACTTTGCGACATGTCACATGATGTTGTGAATTTGACACCACTGTCATAGGATTTGGTGGCATAGCAGCAATGTGTCTCCTTAGAGCAGGGCTTTTCAACCTTTTCACAGACTGTACCACCTTTAGGACATAACAATATTCGAGTACTACCAGTGGCTTAGCTAGGTGTCAAAAACTTGACAGATATCTTTCCAGGATTTCTACAAGTCCATTTTTCAAGACAAAAATGACCAGTCCATAATTAGAGATGACTCCCAGCACCTTTGTTTGCATTCCTAGGATATTAGCAGCCTATTTTCCCCATTTTAATCCTTAGAACCTCCACTCTTCCCCCCATAAAAGGCCACCAAAAGCCACATCCAATGGAGTCCCTCTGTCCCCCAAACAAAAAAAAAAGTTTTCCTATTCCTCCTCAGCCTGATATCTAGGAACAAGGAAGCCATCCCATTCAAAGTTTTCTAAATTTCCTTCATCCAGATTTGGAAAATAAACTGTGGCTGCCTTAAATATTTACCCCAAACAAACCCAAATTGCAGAAATGTGGTTTTACAGCTGATCAGATGTAGCTGTGCACACCGATCCTGGGCTCCTGCCCAGCTCATTTGCTCGCACTTTGTTGGAAAACACGCCACTTGCTAACTTAGCAGAAGTGCCAGGATCAGCCCCAACTGATCAGTGCTTCTGGGGGCTCAGCAGAAGTGTGGATCAGTTGTAGTTGTGTGTGCTCTCCGCCCAGCTCACTCGTTCATGCTTGGCCAGAAAACATGTCGCTTGCTAACTTAGCAGAAGCACCAGGATCAGTGCTGGGCTCCAGCTGAATGGCATTTCTGGGGCGGCTCAGCAGAAGCACGGATCAGTTGTAGATGTGCGCACTGATCCTGGGCTCCTGCTTAGCTCATTCACTCGTGCTTTACTAGAAAACATACCGCTCACCAAACTGGTTGCTCGCTAACTCACCCTTCACTGGAAAACATGTGCTTGCTAAACAGGCTGCTCGCTAACTCACCCTTCACCCGAAAACACACCGCTCACCAAACAGGCCACTTGCTAATTCACACTTTGCCTGAAAACACACCATTTGCTAAACATGCCACTTGCTCACACGCCCTTCCCCCGAAAACAAGCCGCTCGCTCACTCAACCTTCCTCTGAAAACAGGCCGCTCGCTCTGTCTCTCCTCACTGCTTTGATAAGAAAAGCCTCTTCTCTTCTCACTCTGCCCCTTTTATACCTTTTCTTCTCTCCGCCCTCCTCCTTTTGCCTTCCCGGTGCACCGGAAGCTCCAATTACCATGTCGCCACATGCGCTGATCCTGGGGATTCTGCCAAGTTCTGCAGCTCAAGCTGATCTCCTGCTACACTTGGCTAGGGCTCACATATCACCAGCCAGATGCTAAAGTACTACTGGTGGTACCCGTACCACCGGTTGAAGACCCCTGCCTTAGAAGAATTATATCCATTTCTAGGCTCATAATGTAGCCTGGAAAAAGGCATGGCTGCTTAAAGCAGTTGTACGTTCTTGTGCATTTCTAAACATAATGTCAACACTGCAAATATTGTATATTCTTGCTTTGACAATATGCAGAACTGTCTGGTATTTTGGGGGTTAATACAGAGAAGAAGGGGGTAGGGGTAAAGCCCAGGAAAGAAAGAGGAAGGAAACCTTTGACCTTCACACTAATTGGATAATGTGATATATGACAGCTAATTTAGGGAGGGAACATGCTGATAATTTAACTGCTCAGAGGAAGAGAACTTAGATCTTAGCATAAACCTTCCATTATGCCTGTGCCGACATTTTGAAGCAATAAAAGACTTTTAGGGAAATCAATGCCTGGAAGTTCTTTGAAGTGTTTCATTAGCCAGAACCATAACACATAACTTCCAAATAACTTTTGAAGACACACAGCCCAACCACCAAAACATCTAAATTGACTCTTATATGGGACCAATAGCCTCTAAGATATACAGTATCTTCACTCAATAGTAACCTCATTATGTCTATTCCCCAATATTTCTGGCTATGCGGACTGGCAGGGAGGAGGAGATGGTTTGCGTAAGCAGCCAGCAAGTGGATGTGCATGTGCACACAGCTCTATTTGCACAAGTGGCATGCATGTGCACCTGCCACTCATACAAATGAAGCATGTTTTCATGTGCTCACCTGCTGCTCGCACAATTGAGGACGTGCATGTGCGTGAGCTTGCTGGCCATTTCCACAGCCCAGTTGCAAACCCCTCACAGCCCACAGATTAGGGACTCTGACTTAGGGTACAATTGCCCTAAGAAAATATTTTGGTGCATAGTTCATTTAAATCAGAGTGATTTAAATATAAGAAAAGGATGATTAACTTGTGATAAGCAGACTCAGATGACTGAACAACTGTTGTTTTCAAGATGACCATCTGAATAGATGCTGGTTACCTTGGACAAAACCTTGTAAAGTCAATATGACCAATATAGGTCTCCATACTACTCAAATAATGAAGAATGGCTTTACTAATTATACCTCTATCATTTCATTTCAAATTTAGGTCATCTAACAATTTGGCACAATTAAATAGATATGGCAGTTTGTGAGATTTATACTGTAGCTGTGTTATCAATCTTAGTCAAGGGTTGGGGTTAAAAACTGATTTTGCCACATGACAACATTCTAAATTGCTATTTCCTGTGAATTCTTCTTTCCTTGACTGACCTTAAATCCTTAAACAAGGGTTCCAAGATAATGAGCTTGGTTGTTTGCTTGCAGATATTTTATCACCTAACTGGGTAACATCATCTTCTACAAGCAAGTAACCAAACTTAGAGAGTACCAACAACTTCACAGTTCAACCTTGAGCTACATGTATTCTCTTCTGTTGAATGTGAATAGTCTTAAATTTCCTTTCATGTGAACAAGAGAAGAACAGAAGAATTTGAACAAAACCATTTATTTAACAATGGACTCCATTTAGTTTTATTGATCACAATTGAATAGAGTAGAAGCAATTAACTTATTATTACTCTGCTTAATGCAAAGATATGTAGACCATTGACACAGCTTTTGTTATTTTACCAGATATTCTAAGAGGGAAAAGGGCATAAAAAATACAAGTAGGCTAGAGGAATCATCCACTAGAGCAACTTTGATAAGCTGAAATAATTTTTTAAAAATATTTGAATACAATGAAGGTCAAGATATGTTTACTCTTGTTTATTGCTGAGACTTAGGCCAGAATTATCGATTCAGCAATGCTATGCTTACTTCTAGCAGGATTTGATAGATTCAAAGACATCCAGTCAATTTTGTAGACTCCTGGTTTTTTTAGTCCTAGTCCTACATTTTAAGCAAAACCTCAATATATATTTATTTATATGTTTTGTTATCTGTCTAGATTAGAATGTATAATGATGATGAAAATAGCAGGATAATTTTTTTCTTTCAAAAATACATTTAATATATAGAGACTACCAGTCTTAATTGCTTGAAGAGAAACTCTGGAGCTTTGCCTTCCACTTATTTATTGGAGAAGATATAAATTTAAAATGAGATTTAAAACTACCTCATGGTGATCAATTGCTTTACAGACTCAGGAACAATTAGATAGCCTTAAAAAGGGGTTACCTGAATCCATGAAGGAGTTTGCTCTATCAGGTAGCCATGATGCATATATATTACCTCAGTGTCAGAAATAATGAGATAAACTGCTGTGCGGATTTCTAATAGATATCTGGTTGGCAAACCTGGGATTCCATCCAGCACAGCTCTTTTCATGTTCTGCACTGCACCTAAATTTCATCGACTCCTCACATTTTGTTTGCTTGTTTATGGGTTGAAGATGGTTCTCTGGCAGTTGGCATTCAAACCCTTTAAATATGTGGCTTCTGAGGGGACTGCAGTTAACAAGTGCATTAGTTGCCATTTTTTTATAGTGAACCTAGTTATACATGCTTCTCCGGTCTGGATTCTCAAAATGCACTTTATATAGATCTCTCATTAAAGAAGATTTGGAAACGTTAGCTATACAAAACATAGCCAGTATTCTCCTTATAGAGATTAGCAGGCTAGAGACATCACATTTATATGCAGCATTTTGATTATAGTGTTTCTTAATGAAATTTAATTCAGTTTATGTGATCTGTCTGAGTATTAAAATTATCATCTGAGGCTTTAATTGCTGATTAAAATATTACATTCTACAAGACTGATAGAGGATAAAGATTGGATTTTTTCAGTGCTTACCCCTTTCTTCTGCAGAAATCCCTTCTGAAAATTATGTGGTAGACTCGAATCCGTATAACAGAAGAGTGGTTTCAGGGTTTTTTTTTAAAAAAAATTATTGAGTTTATGTTTTGGGGTATTTTTAACTACTTCATTCTTAAATTTGTTCACAATTTGCTTATCATTTTATGATACAGATACTGAATTTTATTTTTACCTTCATTAAATTTGGACAGACCATATATTACAAAGGGGCTTTTTACAAGTCTCAAAGAATGAAAGAATAGTGTAATATTTTATACTTCCAGCAATTCATGAAAAGAAAAAAAACAAACAAGCCTTGGAAATTATTATTCTTTCCCCAGTAATAGATGGAAAGCACCTGGCTTTCCTACTCAAGAGTGTAATCATAACAATTATGATTTCTTAAAAATGTCCATTATACTCTCTTCTAACTCTTGAAGATGGACCTCTGAAAAATGGCTTTTTAAAATCAATATTCTACAGATGATCTCCCATTTTTTAAATTTAACTGGTGATCCACCAGAAACGTTAGCTCCAGGAAAAATATCAAAATATGAGCATTGGCTTTGGCAATGGTTAATTGGAAAGATTTTCTTGTTTTCTTGGCACAATTAACTTCACAGTTTTGCTTATTTCTTTGAGAAAAGCCTGCATTCAGTAAAGAGTTTAGGATATAAATTATATCTAGGAAAGAAATACAGCAATATCATGTTGGACTTTTTTTTCTTGATGCTACGTAACATAAGATTTGCAAAACACACACTCTAGCCCATGGAAAAGTTGTGAAATGGCAAGGTTTCTCTCTGTGTGTACATGTATGCAAGAGATTTTAACAACAGTTACAGTAGTTTTCCTAACTCAATTATTTGAGAGTGGAAACATCTCTCTAAATAACTGAGAACTATTGATTTAAATTTCAGGGGAATCTTATTTTCTTTACTTACCAAATTTCAAAAGTATTAGGAAATAATGGCAATGTGATTTCTTTTCCTCAGGACATCTTAAAGTAGAATTAGTGCATGAAAATGCAGTTGTATTTTGCCTTACCAACTAGAAAGTAGCTAAGCGGGAATATTTCATACAGTTTTTATACAATGGTGCTTCTGTTGAAGCATTATAAACTAATTGCTTATGTGGAAGCCAACATGTGTACAAATGTATGTACAAAGCCCTTTTTTTCAGGCAGACATTTCTGCTGAATCTGTTAATATCTGCAGGAGAAAAACATTCAATTGATGCCAATTTGTGTGTGGGGGGGGGAATGGGTGCATTAGAGGAGGTTATCATGCAGTGCAATAGATTTTAAAACAGAAGCACTGTTTTTTTTCTTGATTATATATAATAGGGGATCTGCTCTGTAGGAAGAAAGAGCCAAGGTCAAGAATGGAACTCGAGCTTAACCTACAGTATATGAATTTAAATGGCTTACAGCCTAATTAATAACTTCTAGTGTGAATTTGTCTTATTATTACGATCTGCCAGAGATGCTTTTTAAAAAGTTTCCCTTGCCTTCAAAAACTAGCAGTTCTGGGACACAGAAGTAGGCCTTCTCTTACTTGGTTTAATTGTGATTCAAGAAGATATGCATTGGTTTCAATTCTGTCAGTGAACAAGTAAGTCTTTTATCATTCCAGCATCCCCATTGGCTGCCCATTCTCAATGGCAGTATTGAATTCAGCTTGTTGCTATTTGGGGGAATATTTTGATTTTAAAATTTAAAATTCTAGCTATCTAGAATACCCAACACAATTCTTTTCCTTACAGTATATCATGGCTTTCTGTCACTGGCCTGACTGCAGACGTATGGTGCCGAGTAAAGCTTTAGTGATATTATTAAATGGGAAGGGAACTACTCACTGGATTTCCATGTTGCTATTCTAACCTATTGAATTCTTTTGTGTCTTTGCCTCTTTTGTCCTTAGAACCCCTGCCTGTTGTCTTTGTTAATTCTAAGATATAGCTACTGCTGATCAAAAATACCTTAATGTTTATTATTGCTTGTTTGTTAATTTTATGTGGTACCATCATCCCGGAGCTCAAAATGGCATACATAGTAGATCTTTCTCCATTCTTCCCCTAGAAGATGAGGGAGTAAGATTAACCTATGAGGTAGGTTGGATTGATGGAGAGAGACTGGCTCAAAGTCCTCTTATGAGCTTCCATGGATGAACATGGATTTGAATCCAATATCTTAACCCTTAGACACACAGGCTGTTTTAAAACCTACTTGATCCTCTGTCCTTTTCTCAAATTATTTCTTGACAATTCACCGCATCCTTCAGTCATCTGTGCTCATATAGCTTTTCCACCTGTTATTTTCAAACCTTGATCGTAGAAAGGTTCCTGGCTTGGCTGTTGAGAGTCCTTCAGAAAAGCTCAGCAGGAGACATCCTGAAATGTTTTCTATGGATGGTTAAAATACAGATGTAGAAGAACATCACAGTCAGCCAAATGGTCTCAAATGCATCCAACCTCTTAGAGATTCTGCATAATTATACTTGAAAGAATGTAACTTGTATGTGTGTATGGCATATTCACAGCCCTAATTTAATTTTCTAATGAAGTCTCAGTAAGTACTGTACATGAGTGCCGTTTCTGCATGAGCAACTCATAATATGTCTTGTTCCAGGGTTCTAATTATGAGCTTTTGCTACTTGATGTTCTACTTCTGTCTTTGCAAAGGACAATTATTTGTTGGTCCATCATTTACTCTAATTCGGGAAATAGGACATGATGGCATAAGAATCTTTTTGATGCAGTGCTTATGACTTATTCAAGATGTCTGTCAACCTAGGCAAATCAGAGTTTTTTCATCCTATCTAGTTCCTCACAGCTTCCAGGTACTGAGAGAAGTCCTCCACAACATCACTGCTTCAACCTGGAGTGGTAATCTACAGCTGGATACCTTCAGCATACTGATGATATTGTACCTCAGTTTTAGATGTAGATTCAAATAGATGTTGAACACTAGTGTGGAGAAAGAATAAAAACGGTCAGAATTACTATAGGCCTAGAAGATTGGAAAGGAGAAGTTGAATTGGATTGACGCAAGAGTGTTGTTCTTTTTTTTTTTTAAAAAAAATGATGTGGTAATTATATTAAAATGCATATTGTTTATATACACATATACCTGCTTTTGGAAATCATGTATATTCTAGCAAATGTACTCAATATGCTAGTGCCAAACCATATCATAGAAATGACATGAAATTTAACTTGGAAACCACAAACAAAAAATGGAGTTATTTTATCTCATTTCTGAGAAAATCGGGTATGGAGAAGAGTGCTTCTGTGCATTTAATTATTGTATAATAAGATAGAAGTATTATCAATATCCCTTTTCTTCACCTAGCCGTAATAGAAATATAATCTTTTGGCATCTCATCTCTTTTTAAATCTGACGATAAAACTAGGCCAATTAAAATACATTTGCATTTCCTTTTTTTTAATGAGTTGGTTTTGTAGACCATGAAACATTTCTGTTGCTGATGATGACAATGCTTTTATCAGGATGATGACAATAAAGAGTGCATCTTGGATTTAAAAAGGCAGTTATGTTAAAACACATGGACATTGCATGGACTTAAAATCTGCTTCCTTTCAACCTTGCTGCAGTTTTTAGATCTAATATTCAAAATTCTAGGTTTCTCTTGCAAACATTAAATGCAGCAAAATTTATCACAATTCTCTGAATGTAGGTGTTTAGGTAGCCACAAAATGACAGCCTTTGCCTACCAATGGGAATAATGGAGGGATTGGAAATGCAAGGAGTCTTGAGCAAAAACAATATCTCTACCTGGGCCAAAAGTGGAGTGCTGGTGGAACAAAGCAAAATCAGAAAGAAGGGTAAAATAAGCTGTGCCCGGCAGTCTTGTTGGTCACAAGAGGAATATCTAAATCATAATGCTTAGTTGGTGATGTTGTATGTTTATAAAAAGGTAGATATTAGTATTGTTAGTATTAGTATTTATTTTAATGCAAAAAAAAAAAAAGATTCAGGACTGAGTAATAACGGGTAAATTGATGTTGTACACCCAGGTTCTCTTTTGCCTTGTGAGCTTCTAGAAGTAATAACACAGCGCTGTTGTCATGATTTATTTATAATGGAATCCTTTTCTGCCTAGTGGAACATTTAAGAGCCTGTCTGTGTCTTTTTTTTTCCATTCTTAGAGACACCTGTCATCAGTGCCGAAAAAAAAACATCTCTGCTTATGAAGACTGTGTGTTGCCATTGTACCAACAGAGGTCGCTAAACTACCACATGGAAGGAGTTACGTGGTTAGGCTTTGGTGAAAATGAAACTACTGTGTTGCAATAGCTTGAAAGGCCTCCCCATGGCTTCATCTAACAGATTAATTTGATTAAATAAGGAAACAGCATGAAGAGATGGACATATGTTTGGGGAAAATGATTCTTTCAAGAAAAGTTAGCAACAGACCCAGTCGTATTTCATTGCAGATTTGAGACAAAATTGTACACAGGATTAACATTTAAAATCAATGATTTTAAACATTTGATTTTAATTGTTAACAGTAAAACACTTTGGGCTGATACAGAACTTTTATGCACAAAGTAACAGCTATTTTATCTAAGCTAGATCCTCAAGGAATAAGTTACATGATGGAGAATGTCAGCCAAAAGATGTTGACTGGCTATCAGTGAGATGTGATTTGCTTGTTCATAGCTTAGTGAACAGAGCCAGGCACAAAATTGTGATTTAACATCATGGGCAATAGAGCGGGTGGCTTAGGAGGTAAGGTGGAAATTAAGAGCAGTCATATATGTCACAATGTCTTTGTGCTAATAATTCCAATTATTTAATTTGTGTTGTTTGTGTGTGATGATGTTGAAGCACAGCACCAGTGTACTGGATATTTATGCTTAATCCAGACATGTCAAACTCGTGACGTCATGTGATGTCGCGCAACGTATCAGGACAGTTTTGTCATTGCTGGCAATGGGGTGGGCGCGGTTTCCGCGTGACGCATCTGGCCTGTGGGCCGGCAGTTTGATACCCCTGGCTTAATCTAATATATGAAGCAAGCCATTGAATTAGTACAATAGTAAGTAACATGAACACTAATAAGTGTTGGTAGGTTAGCATCAGCCTAGTGGAGTAATCCACAGAGGAAGCATTACTAGATGGACTAATTTTACTTTATTGTAAGGTGACATTAGCAGAAGTCTGAAAGTACATCCCCCCCCCTTGTCTTTAACAGGCCAAGAAATTAGGGAGGGTTCCTTTTGAGATGTTTGTCATGCCACCATTCCTGTTTTCTAGTACATAGTATTGGATTCCATCTTACTGTCAGATAGGTATGCATGGATAACATTCTGAGTTATAAATAGTATTTACCTATTCCCAAAGATCTCTGCATCCCCTTTTATCATTATTGGCCAGGAGAGCCCATGATCTTTGCTTCATTTTACCAACTTTAAAGCTTAAATAGGACACAGTGTTTAAAGCTGTATTTGTCTGACATATATAACCAAGATATGTAGCCTAATGTTTTCAGCAAACCTAAACCTGTGTGTAATTGGTTGCAGTTGCCATGAAACCCACTAAATTGATTCAATTGTGTCATAACATTACATGTGCATAATATTTCTGTTATGCAAACATAACATTATAGTTTTAACTGTGTCCACCCTCAATGTATTTTGTGTCATTTAAGTATGATGCTTGGGTGCTGTGAATTAGAAGGCAAATGGAGATTTCTCAAGAAATCATCCAAAGTAGTAAGAAGAAGATAGCAAAATGTAGAAAAACATTGAAAGCAGATTATTTGGATTCTGCTCATGTTCATTTGTAGAAAGCCAAACAAAGGAAACATGAAAATAAATGGATCAAATGGGGCAAAGACCATGAGGCACAGTGAAGAACAGAGGTGATTGGCTGGGGAATTTTGGGAGTTGAAGTCCACAAGTCCTAAAGTTGCCAAGACTGGACATCCCTGTGGTGAAAGAAATGTTTTGCAGTCCTAGTAGACTGGAATTATATCTGGACCAGAGTCAATCTAATGGTTTGAGTTTATTCATCTTTGCTTTTAAGGCACAATAACTCTAATCTCTGTTTTAAGGATAAGATTAACAATTTTTCACTTGCTCCTGTGTACAAATGGTTAATGTTATGAGGTAATTAAACCAATTTGGCAGGTTTCATGACACACTGAAACTGCAACCAATAAAGAGCCTCACAGGCCCAATGGAAGAGATGATAATTCCTTTGCTAAAAAAAATGAACAAAGGAACTTCATTGCATATCCTCAAGTACTACAGATGCTACCTATAAGACTTATTTGTATGATCTCCTCAGGTTGAGAAGATGGATTTTAAAAGGATGCTCATGTTTTGAGAAGTGGGAAATACACATGGAGGTCAGTGCTTTTGCCAAATGACCTGTAGTATAATTTAATATTGGCCTAGAAAAACTTAATGCAAGAATTACAACATTGGTTTTCTTTCTAACAGTAAGGTGACCAACCGTCCTCCTTTTGGAAGGACAGTCCTCCTTTTTTGAGTTCTGTCCTCCCTTGAAAAGTGTCCTCCTAAATGTCCTCCTTTTCCATATACCGTCCTCCTTTTGGGAGGACAGTCCTCCTTTTGTGAGTTCTGTCCTCTCTCGAAAATGTCCTCCTAAATGTCCTCTTTTTGATGACTAATCTGCAGGGCTTTTGTTTCCTCATAGAACGCTCAGAAGGCATTCCGGGACCTTTTTTAAATTTTTTTTCAACTTTTGCATCTACTCCCCCTATTGGCTTTCGAAAGCCAATAGGAATTGCTGCTGAGCGCGCCAAAACACCCGGGCGGCAAACTTTGCACGTGCAAGTTGCAGGAACTTGCACCCCTCACTGCTACCCAACTACACGATCTCCTACTTCTTAGTTCCAAAGATAGCTGGAGGAGACTGGAGCGGTAAGTTTCACTTGATCTTCCCTGTTCAGTTCTACGCGGGGATACACAGGGTAGGCGGTGGTGCTGGGGGGCGGCTGGGGGGGGGTGGCTGCAGGACCAGAGCTGGCGCAGCTGGTGCTTTGCAAGCCACGGGGCCGGCTCTACGGGGATGGGCAGGGGGGGCGGTGGTGCTGGGGGGTGGTGGTGCTGGGGGGCGGCTGCAGGGCCGGAGCCGGCGCGGCTGGTGCTTTGCAAGCCGTGGGGCCGGCTCTACCGGGATGCGCAGGGTGGATGGTGGTGCTGCCCCAGCAGCTGGGGGGCGGCTGCAGGGCCAGAGCCGGCGCGGCTGGTGCTTTGCAAGCCGCGGGGCCGGTTGTACGGGGATGGGCAGGGGGGGCGGTGGTGCTGGGGAGAGGCTGCAGGGCCGGAGCTGGCGCGGCTGGTGCTTTGCGAGCTGTAGGGCCGGCTCTCCATGGCAGGGCAGCAGTGCTGGCGGGGCGGCTGTGGGCGGGGGCGCGGCGGGCAGTTGACCTTCCATGGGCTGCGCCAGCTGGTGGTCTACGCAGTGCTGACCTGCACTGCCACCATCTCACCCTGCGCATCTACATGGCCATCCTGGAGCGCCTGGCTCACAACACCTGCCTCCGCCGCCCACCCCCACGCAGTCCAGCCATGTAGATTTTTGGACAAGTGAGAAATCGAGATTGAATATTGATACTCTAGCTGCAGCACTTGCCATAAAATTCAATATGAAGGATATTTCTTGTTCAGATATTTCCAATATATTGTTAGAAGATGATACATTGACAAAAAATATTCATTCAATGGAAAAGTACTCATTTAAATAATTAATAGGCATGTAAGCATAATTACAATATAAAATGTTATTGTTACAAATGTTTTTTATTATGCATTTATCATATTATAGTGTATTCTGTATTATTGTTGCAATAAATACAATGTTTCTTTTATTTACGATATTTTTTTCTTAAATTTATTTGTGTCCTCCTTTTTGTTGTAAAAAAGTTGGTCACCTTACTAACAGAGCCCCAGTGAGATTCAAGCTGGAGAGTGAAAGAGAACACCTATGTCTCAATTTTACCTAGGGCAACACATTCCTGTCTTTATGATTGATTGATTGACAGAGAGATGGATAATGAAGAAACTTGTTCAGCTAAAAGGAGGAAACTACAAAAAAATAAAGAAAACCATGTCAAACTTCTTGTTCCTATAATTTTGTCCAAGGGAATTATTTAAATAGGAAGACTAAAAATCCGTTGAGGTAGAAGTTAGCAAATTTCCCTTTTTAGTGGTTTACCATTTTAATAGTCAGCAATTGGATTTTGAAATACTGTTAACAAAGCAGACATTTAGGGTAATCTTCTCTTATATCCAGCCTCCTTTCCTTATAATTGCTCCATGATACAAGAATCTTCTTGGGTCATTCTATTTTCATAAAAGAAAAGTATGCAAGACTTGTAAAGCCACAGTGGTCCTGATGCATTAGCCATGCTAAATTAAGTAAGGGCTCTTTGTAACCACTGAAGAGAGTATCCAACACTAGAGGAGGTTATGCAGTAGAGTGCTGTGAACACCTCTTAAGAGCCACTTGAAGTAGGCAAAAATAGCAAGACCTGACCCCGTCTCCTTCAGAATGCAGATTAGCAGTCCTCATCTGGATTCTCTTTCAAGTGAGGAAATTCGTTGCATATGAAAGCTAGTCTGTCGGGAGAAGATGCTTAAACCCAACCCTGTTATATGAGGCCACTGCTGTTGGGAAGAATCCAAACATCTACCTTGCATGTGTATATTGTTTAGAGACAGATCAGATTGGCAAAAAAACCCAACAACCTTCCGACAGATAAATGAATGAATGAGAACAGAAAATCAGAAAGTCTGCTAATGAGCACATTGTCTTATCTCCCTCTTCCCCAAGACTTTAAACAGCTTTTAACTTACAATTATATGTGAAGTTTGAGATGGAACTTCGGTTTGCTGTAGGTTCCATGTTCTCAAGTGTGTAATTCTAATATGGAAGATTTTGGGGATTGGACAACCTGGTAAACCTAAGATGTTGATTAAAGAGCTGCATGTCATAGAGGATAAAATTAAGGCACCTGCGTGCTCACCAGACTTTCTTGCTTAGCATGTTATGCAAACGTATCTAATGAAAATATGAGAGTCCTGTCTCAAAACAGGTCTATCATGTATAGTTTTGCCTCTGGAGCATTCCCCAACCTGGTGCCTCATCATCATTCAATGCACCTGGAAGCTACAGAATGAGAAAGGCTTTTAAGAACATCCAAAACGAGGTTGTATAAATATTTATAGAAGTATATACCGAGAAGGTTAGATAAATAGAAGTATTAATGTAAGAGAAAATTAATCTTATTGTATATAATACAGATAGGGAAATTTGGAGAGAGGAGTTGCTCGGACATTACCCCTGAGTTGTATCTGAAGAGGGATGAGAGGGAAGAAAGGAGAGAGAAAAGAATAAAGGAGGGGAGAAGGAAGTAGGAAGGTTGGATGCAACTTGGCGTTGATCGTCTTATACGCTGGAAATACCGGTAGTTTCCGGCGTATAAGACGACTTTCTAGGCATGCGACTCGGCGTCGATCATCTTGCGACTCGGCGTTGATCGTCTTGCGACCCAGCGTCAAACTCGGGGGTCGTCTTATACGCCGGAATATAGGGTATGATATGTGCAAGAGTTTCATACAGGATGGGTCAGCAGCATCAAAATGGCAGGCACGAATGGTCAATAAAAGCTCCACTTCTTTTTATGACATACAATGCATGTGTATTAGTACAAGAACTACTTTGTAAGTTGCCCAAATCCGTTCACCTTAAGAGAACAAATGAGGAAATCATAAATGGATATAAGCCATGGATGAATGAGATGGATAACCTGCAGTTGTCAGCAATATCCCTGTGAGTTTATATTTTATTCCATGTCTCTAAACTAGGCAACAATGGAGTTCAGTGTTATACCTCCTTTACCACCCACCACTGGCAGAGGGGCCCATCTGGGAGGAGATTGTGAAAAGTCAAGATGGCAGCCACAACTGCATGTCTAAAACCCTTTTGTACATGACACATGCAAAAATATTGGTGGTAGTGGTTTCAATTTTCCAATTGTGATCATGACTTGACTCTCCCATTGGGAGTCCTAGCCACAAACTCCATGGCACACATTAAGATTTTTAATTTCGAAAATAGGTTTCCTGAACTTTGGAAAGCAAAGTTAGCAGCCAAAAGGGGAAACTGCAGTTTTCAAAATATCTCTGACCTCAAGCAGACCTTAGAACAGTGGTTCTCAACCTGTGGGTCGGGACCTCATTTGGGGTCGAACGACCATTTCATGGGGGTCGCCAAACAACGCAGTCCGCCATTTTTTCCCCCTTTTCCTTAGCTGTGCTACTCCCTTTTATTCTATTGGCTTTTGAAAGCCAATAGAATAGACTCTCTTGAATAGAGTCGACTTCTATTGGCTTTCAAAAGCCAATAGGAATTGTCCAAGCTGTCTCTGCCCTGCTGAGCCCGCCAAAAGTCCCATTCTGCAAATGGTGCTGCACCAGTTTAGTCCTCGACTTACGACCGGTTGAGTAGTCCTCGACTTACGACCAGTGGGGGGTCGCGGCATTAAAAAGGTTGAGAACCATTGCCTTAGAAGCATTGGAAAGCAAACTGACAGGTGTCTATATTTCAGTACCTTGTTTGAAAATCACCTACCCAGAAAAGGCAAAGAGCATATTGGGAGCTATAGAGGATGTGTGGCTATACTTCGCACTTATCATGTTCACTATGGCAACCTCTTTGTCAAGAGTATCTGTGATATATTCTCTGAAAACGTTTAAATGTATTCACCACCTCCAAAGATGAGGGAATTTCTATGCTAGCCAATCCTGATTACTGAGGATCATTTCTATCCGTGGATGATGCGTGAAGTTTGCAGTCCTTTACCCAAATCTCTACTGATATTTGTGGAACTTAACTTCCGTGTTGATCTATAAAAATGTGTCAACATGCTTCCTCTGAGATGCCACTCAAATGAACACATCATGGCACTTATCTACAAAAAAGTTTAATTGAAATACCTGTATAAAAAAATATGATCTCCATACATTTCACACTGTTAAACAGAAGGAAAAAAAATCCAAATCCAAGCTGCTTAAGTGCAACCAGATCACAGAACACACATCTATTAAAATAAATTAAGGTTTATGACTCTGCCACTCTTCCTTCCAGAGCCAATGCACAAAGACTGTACAATGTCAATAATTTAAAACCCTTCAAAACAGCATTACTTTACAGTTCTGGTATGTCAATAATACCAGACAAAAAAGGCATACTAACTTTTAAAGTCATTCTAATTCCCTTAAATTACTTTGTACAATGTTTTTCTATCTTCCAACCAAAAATGAAGGAAAAAAAGAACAGGTATGGTCAGGCTTTATATATTTCTTTGTCAACAACCCACCCCTACCCCCAAAAGAGGAAAAGACAGGAATGCAAAAATAATTGTCGACTGATCCCAGAGAAATCTCCACAACAGAAGAGAGATAAAAGCAGTGTTGCATAATTCTAAACAAATAAATTAGCTAAAATAAATAGCCACAGCTGAGTCTGTGAGAGGTTTTCTAAACTCCAGACAATAAATAAAACTTGTATAGTACAGGGGAAAAATTTACATAAACACATTATACAGGTAATGGGAAAAGAAAACAAAACCCACACACACACAGTCCTTGAATATTGCATTGATTGTGCATTTAACATGCCCATTCATACTTTTTTTTTTTTTTTTAAGACTTGGAGGTTGGGGGAACTGAGAAAGGGCCTTTTTTTCTTGTGCCCAGTGGTAGAGATGAAATGAAATATGGGTGAATGTTCCTGATAAATGTTCCTGTGCAGGCTATGAAAATATTATATGGATCAGCAGAAGTTGTCTTGCTGAGGGGTCTGGCAGAGAGAAAGACTGGGAAAGAACAGGGTGAAATGTCTATGTTCAAGTATTCCATCATCAGTTGATGGGACTACTTCATTCAGTCACTGAACATGTTTTCTAGTGCATCATAGGGAGCTGCTTCCCCAGCACCTAAAATGGAGAAGGGAAGGCAGGTTCTATAATGTACTGGATCTTCTTTGGACACACACAGCTCAAAAAAGAAAGTCCCACTGAAGCAGCTTTCAAAAAGGCACTCAAAAAAGCAAATAAAATTTAGTCCAGGCTCTATGAGAGCAAAAAGGTTTACCGTGTTATTTAAAGAGGTCACTGCTTTTCTTAATAATAATAATAAAAATAATATTAAGGTCAGTCTTTTGGGTTAAGTACTGGCCTGCCAACTCCCATATATTAGCGTTTCCAAAGGAAATTTCATTCTGAAGCAGAAACCAGCAATAAGGGGAAAATTTAAAAAAAAAATCAATTCCCTCAGACAAAGATTCAAAATACAGAATAATTAATGCATTCCCCCCCCCCAGCCCCTTCTACATATTGGCAGCAGCAGCAGCACTCTGGTCTTTTCTCTCCCCCTCTTTTTTCTGCTTGTGGCTCCCCTCCCTTTACAAGGTCCTCAGTATTTCACAGGCTCTCGTTGCTTGAACTTGTGCGAGACACGTCCGTGCCAATGGTCCGTAACCTTATGTCACAATCTTCTGACTTCACAACTTCAGATTTGTGCAACCATGGGTGGTCAAAAATTTGCTCCAGGGTTGGTCTATCTGAAGGCCTCAGAGAAAGGCACCACTTGATCAATTGTTGGCATTCTGAAAGACAAGAGTGAAAGCAGGTCAGCCACCAAAACAATCCATTGGGTGGGCAGAGAAACAGGATTGTGGAGATCTGTCAATCTCAGCTCACCCAGGGAAATTCGTCTCCTGAAGTACAAGCGTCCTCTTAAGATCTCTTCATCTTGTTCAAAAGGGATGTCTCCACAGACCATATCATAGAGCAGAACACCCAGGGACCATACAGTAGCCGATCGCCCATGGTATCTGTGATAGCGAATCCATTCTGGAGGGCTGTACACTCGTGTTCCTGTTGGGGGGGGGGGAAATACAAGACCCCTTGCCCTGTTAGCCAAGATGAACTTTCACTTAAGAGCATATTTTATGCGTTGCCATTTCAAAAATCCCAATTAAAAAAAAGAAACAACTCCTCACAGCACACAAACATATGTGAGGGAGAATTCTGGACCTTACATCACCCCTTGGATTATATCATGTTTTAATCTCGGCCCTCCGGTCCTTCTATTTTGTGGTGATGAGCAGCACAAGCTTCCCATCAGCTGACTGTTTACTAACATAAAGCTCCCTTTCCTTGACCACGTGGCGTCTGCAGCACCGTACCAAAAATAGACACAAAAGGACAAAGGAAGAGGGGATGAAAAGAGAGAGGCAGGAAAGGAAAAAAAAAAAGAGGTGGAACTCCAGCCTTGGTTCCTAAATCAGTTTTTGGTCACTTCCAAAAGTATGCCACTCCCTTTTTTTTAATAAAAAGAGAGAGAAAATCAGAATAACCTTTTAAAAGAAAACTGAAATCTGCCTCACGCATTAAGAAGGCAGTTAGCAACTGCCCTCCCTCTGCACCGAGTGGTTACTTGGATACCAAATGAAAACTGGAATTTGTGATGCCGAAGGTCACATGGCCAGGAGACTCTCGTTTCACAACAAACAGATGTTAAATGCTGCAGCTGACTAGGGAAGGGAGGTGAAAACGGTGCCTCCTTTACTTGGATCACCTTCACCTTGAAAGAAAGAAAATCTTGCCATTCTCAGGGGAAAAAACCCCAAAGATAATATAACAAATGGAGAGAACCTATGTTTCACTGTGTAAGTTTTTTAAATGGGAAAGAAAAACTCCTTTTAGGCTTTACCCACCTGGTCCCTTAATCTGCAATGCGGGATTTATAAAACATCATAGGAGAATGAGGAGTTGGGAAAGGAGAAAACCAGGTATTTGTGTGTGTGCGCGTGCGTATGTGCGTGAGAGAGAGAAAGAGAGAGAAAGGGACAGCAGAGTTGGGGGGGAAAGCACCAAGAAAAGTACAGATGGAAACATACAAGCTTGACTCAACTGTAAACACATCGCCCTCTAGGAAAATGCCTTTATTTTATTTTTTTTGAAGGCAGGGAAAATATAAACTGCTGCGTCACTGCCTGGAATTGCTCCTTTCCTAAACAACTTGACACCCCCCCTCCAGCTGCCTCCATTGGAAGGGATTTAATTATCAATCTGCTACTGACTGCAGCAGCAAAAATACATTTTGTCAGTCGTAGGTGGTGAGAATGTGATTAAGAATGAGGAGGTTGTGTCGGGATACTTTCCCAATTAAACACTCATCCACCCACCCATCCACACACAGGGACTTGCTGCAGTTGGGAGGGGTGCGTACCATCAAAGTCAGTGTAGACTGTGTCCTTGAGAATAGCTCCAGACCCAAAATCGATCAGCTTCAGTTCTCCTGTCCTGAGATCCACTAGAAGATTCTCGTCCTTGATGTCTCTGTGTACTACCCCGCAGCTATAGCAGTGGCGCACTGCTTCCAGGACTTGACGGAAGAAGCCCCGTGCGGTGTCCTCATCCAGCGCCCCCTTCTCCGTAATAAAGTCAAAGAGATCCTTCACCAGGTCTGGTCGTTCCATGATGATCAAGTAGCCATCAGGCCTCTCATACCAGTCAAGCAGCTTAATTACACCCCGGAAGCCCGAACCCACTTTCTTCAACAGGACTATTTCCAAGGGCACCATTACTCCACCCTACAAGGAGGAGGGGTGGGGAGGGAGGGAAACAGAGGGAGAAAGAGCAAAGGAAGACATTATGTATTATTTGGAATATCGGGAAGGGAGGAGGAGAGGAAGAAGGAGGGAAAATCCCCTTCCTTGGCCATCCAAAAACAAATCATACACTTCTTTTTCAAAATGGAAATTCCAGCAGCCAGGCGGAGGACAGGAAGGGGGAGGGCTAAGCAGCTAGACCGATGGGGAAGGCTGCAGCTATTCCACTGGGTGTCTCTGCTGCCGCAGTCAAAAGGGGAGGGCAGAGGGGGAAGAGGAGGAGAAGAAACCCTGCCAAAATCCCCCCCACCTCAATGTAAACAATAACAGAGAATGGAGAGGCAGCAGCATGAGGGGTGGAAAGGGGAATCCATGGAAACAATCATCAGCCCTCTGTTATTAATACAGGAGAGAAAACCAGCAGGAAACTACCAAGCAAGGTGCAAGCAGGCAGGCACACACACACATTTTGGGCTTCATCATTGGATACTTACAATTGTGCCCCACTCAGTTACACGCTCCTTCACGACATGCTTTACAGCCACCTGGAAGCAGGGAGAAAACAGAGGTTAAGGAAACCAGTCTGCAAATTGAATGGAGGGATGGGGGGGAATGAAGGAGGGGGGGGGAAACCAAGCCTTATGCCTGTTGCTTGGCATCAGAGAACTGCCCAGGATTTCTTGATCAGAATTCCACAGCTGGAATTTCCAGCCACGCAAACGGGGTGGGTGGTAGCAACCCCAAGCCTCGTGGTTAGGGGAGGAGAAGGGAGGGGGGGTTGTCAAGAGCCTCCTCTTACCGGCAAGCCATCTGCAATCCTGTTCCCAGCATAGACGGTGCCAAATCCCCCACTGCCCAAGACTGAGCCCACTTGATAGATTTTTTCGAACGGCTCCTTTTCCACTTTCACTAGAGAGGGAAAGAAAAGAGAAAGCGAGGGGTGAAAAACGAGGGAAAGTCGAAAGCCAGGAGATCAATAGTAGCTAGACAGAAAGCAATCTCAACCTAAGCGGGAGGAAAGGGGCATCTTACCCCCTCCCTACAGCGTTTCTTTTTAAAGTCACCAGCAACATTCAACCAAAATCAAAGTGCGGCCAAGCCCAGATTTGGGAATTAATAGATGGGGGCTGTAAAAATTGGGGTGACCGCCAGAAACGACTAACTCTCTGCCTCCCTCTCGTGGTCCTCCGGGGTTTTGTGAGTCAGATCTGCCAGCACCTGGCAAAACCGTCTTTCCAATTCTTTTTCTTCATCCCTCGGTACAAAATATTTGCCTGCTAGACTCCTCTCCCATCGCCCTACTCCCGGCTAGGATGACAGGGGAAAGAAGCCAGATCTCTTCTAACCCCCTTTGGGCTTTTAACAACTGTAGCGGTTTTAGAAAGAAAATGAATGAATGACCCGAGTCAATCGCTCGGATCCACTGCTCCTCGTCCGCGGCTGACGCGGGAAGGGAGAGGAAACCTCGTCACGCACATCACACAGGCATACACCACGCAACGCACACGGCCGTCCCCCGCAAGAGAGGCGGGAGGGGAACGGCAACTCTGAAATTGTTTACCTGGCTGGAGGATCTTCACCGGCAAGTGATCCATGCTAGTTGGGTTGCAAAGATGAGCCAGGGACCCAAATTTGGAGAGTAACATTTTCCCAAGCGAGACCACGGGGAGAGAAAAAAAGGGGGGGAAACCACAATCACGACGCAAAGGCTTCTTCAGTCAACCAAGGGGAAGGCTTGCTGATGAACGCAATTGAATGGGGCCGACAGCGCAGCTCCTTCCCCAGACCGGGAAGGAGGAAAAGCCTCGCTCGCAAGCCGCTGCTGCTCGGCGTCCCAGTCTCTTCTTCCTCCGTCAACACTTCGAATCAAAATGAAACTTGCAAGTCCCCGGAGTCCAGCAGAGAATCCCAGGAAAATGGATATGTCCGTATGGGGAGGGGAGAGGGGGGGGAATCCACACGCCAATCTTTATTAGAAAAATAGATATGCAAGCAAAGCGACGAACGGGCTTCGCGTCTTTTTCAGCAGGCAGCCAAGCCTAGGTGTCTTCGCTCGTGTCGCGCAAAGAAACCCACGCGAGCAATACGAGGAATCGATAAAATCCAATCCGGGATGTAGCGCCGCAGTGAGGCGGTCGTTCTGGAGCGGCGGCGGCGGCGGCGGCAGGAACAGCAGCTCAGCCTCCGACTGGCACCTCTCTCTTTCTGATCTCCGTTGCACGCAGTAGCGTCCTCTTAACTCTCAATATTTTGGTGGGGGAAGGAAAAAAAAAAAAAGAAACAGACACGGTTCTCCAAGTCCGTATCCCTCCGCCGGAGGGAATCGGCGGGGACGCGTCTCTGTCTCCCTCCCTCCTCCCCTCCCACCGCTTCGAATAGGTCCGAAAAGACTCCGCCTTCTCTCTTAAGCTCAAAAAGGGGACTGCGGAACCTCGCCCCATTGTAAATACGGAGGGTGGGGGCGAGGAACTACTTGCTTATAGTAAAGAGACGCGGCGAGTTACTGTCTGAAAAATTCTCATCACAAAATGATACGGGGGAGGGGGAGCGCACCCAAGGAGCGGAAAAAAAAAACACAGAGAAGGGAATGTTCTCTCATTTACATGCATCGGAACCAATGAGAGGGGCGGCTCTTTCAAATGAAGGCCTGGCTTCAGCCAATCAAGGGAAAGCGGATTTGGGTATGCATCAGTGAAACTGGGGTGGAGGGGCGCTTACGAGTGCAGGGCGGGAATTCCTGGGCGCGCCTGGCTCGCGCGTCGCTAACCTGGCGGCGGTGGGGAAGGTCATTCTCGGCAGGGCTGAGCGCTGCGTCGGAAGCGGGAATTCGGGGGAGACGCGGGGCGGGGGCGCAAGGCAGCCGCCATGATCGGCAGGCAGGAGAGGGCTTTCCCCTTCTTTTTGAGGCGGTAAAGCCCCATAGCCAAACATTAATAAAAACAGTAATAATAACCCCCCCTGCCCAATGCAAAAAGCTGCGCCATTTATCAGCAGCCTCCCTCAGCTCGCAAATCTGCAGTAATTTGGCGCCCAAGACCCGCCCGACTTTGCCTCAGAAATGCAGTTTTGGACGCAGCGTTAACAGAACGAGGCATCCGAGAAGAAACTCGTGCCTAGTCACGCTTCCAAGAGCGAGTCCTCACGAAGGGTTAATAAAAAGCTTCCCGCGATTTAAGAATAAAAAAAACGCAAAGAACACCCATCTACTCATTCTCTCGTAATCCAGAAGCGCTATTATGATTTATAGTTGGAGGAGCGAAAAATTCCGCACCGTCGTAGGATGGGCTTTTCCTAAGCAGCAGCCCACCCGTCTTTTGAGGTTGCTACGGATACGCACACGCGTATTCCCTCCAATTTGAAAGCGTTTATGAGGAGTTCCGTCCTCGTTGCCGCCACTCTCCTAAGGCACAGCGGCTACCCGGGTTGCAACAACACGGGGGAAAGTATTAAAAAAAAAAAATCAAAGCACGCCCCTAAGATGTTGCCCTGAGAAAAGCAACAGCACTCCGCTGCCCAGGGTATGCAGTCTAGTCTCTTAGTACCCGAAGCCGAACTTTTATTTTTTTTAAATGATGCTTTATTTCGAGAGCATATTGAATGTTGCAAATCATTCCTGTAGTTCCTTTAGACGAGAAACCTCAGACCTCCATTCCCGCGAACAGCCTTACCCCAAACAAACCCTTATTATTTTGTCTGGCACCGCTGGCCCTGGAAATCCACCCAGCGCCACCCACCCACAAAGGCTCTCGGAGACATACACGCGCGCCGCAGTGTCTCACGTTTGAATTCTTGCTTGTACAATACTTAAAAGGCGCCTCATTGACATCGGGGCTGAGCCGGTGCACCACCCCTTCTTTTCTACCGGGGGCGCCAAATCAACGAGGAATCATCCATTCCGAACTGGCAACCCGCTCAGCTGCAGAACGTACAGATCTGCTGAGCCTTGCACGTTTGTAAGGAGCACCGCATTGGAAGATAAATTTGGGGGTGGGGGGATGGGGCGAGGATCGATAGGCAGCTGGTAGACAGATGAAAGAGACTCGATAGATGGTAAGTATATAGTAGATAGGTGAAATGATACATACATAATAGCCGAGAAATGGATAGATGGATAGATACAGGCAAAATGATAGGAAGAGATAGATGAAAGGTAGATGGTAAATAGGTGATAAGTGAATGGGTGGATGGAAGGAAAGAGAGATAAGATGCATAATAGAGATAAGTGCACAGAGCATGGTTAAAAAAATATCAAGGTCATAACCATGGTGGAATCAAAGCTCCATTTGTTTTTTCTGTGTCTTGCGCATAAAACACACACAAATGGGCTAAGCTTTGATGGCACTGTTGGGACTGCCATCTACAGGACCACAACCTGCAGACACCTTTGGGTAAACAGACAAAAGATAGATTATATATTATAAAAAGGTATATGAATAGATAATACATACATATACACTGAAAAAAGGGTGATAGATTATTAATAAAGAGGTGATACCACTTACAGTTTAAAATGCATCTATCACTCTTTTTTTGTATGTTAAAAGGAAAAAAAATCATAGCATTCCTCATAAGGGAGTTACACTCACTCTCTGTATCTTTTGGTTACTCATTTGAAAACACTGAAATGTCTGATTACAATGACCAACCAACATGTCCATGCTAATTGTAGGTGGTTATCATACATGTTTAAGCATATGATATTGTTTCATAGTTTACAACTTGTATTCCTTTTTTGCAGGACATTCAGTTCTAGTCAATTTGCCTTTAATGGGAATGTCAATTTCTGAGAAAGTAATGGGAAACTGAAGATAACCGCAGTGGAATAAAGAACTGGAAAATAAACCGATTCTTCATAATTCCTCTCTAAACAAGAAGAGGACTTGAGATTGTCCGGATGCTCCAGACAGTTGCTCCTTGCGAGAGACCACAAGACAGTTTACAACTCTTGGAGATGAGACAATAGCCATCCTTTAGCTAAAATCATGTTTGGCATATTCAAAAGGGAATTAGGTTTGCTTTCTTTTCTAATCACTTTGGGAAATTGTTAATTGCTTTTCAGTTATTAGGGACTTTTGGATTGACAGGTTTTACAGCATCCTTCTATCCTTAGCAAAAGCTGTTTAAAATCCAAGTTAAGGACCATGTGATTGCAACTGTTTTTACTAACTTTTTGCGGCAGTTGTTTAACAAATGTGGTCATAAAGCAAATCCATTGTTCGCTATGGGGCAGTATTTGCCAGAAACTCAAAATAAACACTGGTTACCAGAAAAAAACAAATTGTAATCACATGATTGCAGGGCACTGCAAGTGACAAAATGCAGTCATGTGACCATGGAGAAGGGCAGAATTTTGAAAGCGAATTGTAAGTCCCAATTTTATGGTTTGTCATATCTTTGTATGGTTGCTAAGCTGCCAATTGCAAGGACTATATTGTATATTCTTATTTTTTTTCCTTTTTTATCATTTTTCTTTTTTTCCCCTGTTCTGCACTTTCTATTTTTTCTTTTTATTCTGTTTGTAATATTTTAAATTGTATTTTTTAATAAAATTACTATAAAAACAGTGGAATGTCAAAAATTCAACATGCATATGTAGTAAAAAGAAATGTTTTGCAATCAGTAGCTGATTTTTTTTCCTGTTGTGATTCTGTGAGAGAACTATAACTTTCCAACCACAGGATGACATATGTTCTGAAATATGGAATACAGTGCTCCCAAATATGAAGGTGGTTCCTTATAACTGATATAGTATTGTTCCCAATAATTTCTCCAGTTTCCTGAAACTTTAGGAGGATGAGTAAAGAAAGTCAGATGCAAACCCCAAAAGGAAAAGAAAAAATGTGTTTCATTTTAGATTAGCTCTGCAATTTTTATATTGAGAATGTCTTTTGCTTTCAGTTGTTACCTTATTTAACCTTTGGGTTTCATATGACTTGATGTCTCATTGGGCTTAGCAGGGTGTGGATCTGGGGTTATATTATAGTGCTTTAGTCCAAACAGGAGAAATGTGTTCTGTCAGTTACATCTTTCACCATGGCAAGGAGGATATTAACCCAATATGTACCCTAACTTTTAGGTACCCTGAAGATGATGATGAAGATAAATATAGTGAAGGAAGAATTACTGATGAAATCACAACTTGTTTGGTTGCTGTCATCCTCTAAATGACATTAGCAACTTGATCTTCTAGGACACAGTTTTTGATTCCATGTCATTGTTTTGTTATAAAGTGCTAGCAGTTTATTAAAGTAAAAAGGAAGTGAAGAATCACTAGTCTGACCCATTAGCCTTTTTCTCTCCTCATTTTTCTAACTATTCAGATTACTGGTTCAGGAGTGCTCTGCTATATGTGTTTGTCTTTTAAATCTCTCAGACTCCCAAAAGCAAAAGCAGTTATATCATCAGTGGGCTTCTGAGATGTGAACAAACAAAATAAATATTTTTTTTAAAAAAATGACTATCTCTGAAGTATGGCCTTTGTGCAATGAAGTTCCCCACCTGTGTTTTAATATAGAGTGGCCCAGGGACACAGTTATCATGGGTAAGGGTTGAATATTGGAAAGTTCATGGGAATACATCACACTTCCAGATGAGGCAGAGTATAAAGAGAATTAGGAGATTTGCTTTGGTTTTGAATAGTGACTTGTCTACTTTAGGATTTACAGTTGCTTTCCTTTGTTTCGCATGCTGTCAGTTTGCACCAACCTTAATCGGAGAAGGCTCTGAGGTCAAAAAGAATGGTTTTGCCCATCTCTGCCCTGGAACAGCATATTAGGAGTCAAGATCACAGAAGGAAATGGTGTACAGGAAAGATTTTAAGATGCTGCCAATAAAAGTCTGGAGAAGATCCTTACTGCATCACAGGTAGAATAAACATTTTTAATCTTCAGAGGCTTCCACTGTATTTGGCAAATACCAACAGAAGATTGTTCTTGCATATTGAGAAAACGTAAGACAGATACAATCCAAACCTTAAAATAAGCTAAGTTTTTATGAACACATACATTTTACACTTGCTGCACCCACTTGGTAATATTAAATCTTACTGATTGGGATGCTCATTCTTCTCAAAGTAAATTGTGCAGCCCTCAGATACAAAAAGTTGCATTTTGTGATGAGAATTGGTGGATATTTCAAATTATTGGATTGGCTCAAAAGATTTCTCCATTTTTTCTCATTTTAGGCCTGTAACATCTGAGATGGCATCTGCCTTAATTCTAAGCCAGCTTTGCCTATATACTCCAAAGATATTTTACAGGTTGGTGGGTTAATGCAGGCAAGAAAGCAAAGATATTATTGTAGTTTACAAACATTATATGGTCAGATGGTGCTAATTGAATAAAACTATTTTTGCCTCACTATCAGGTACAAGTGAGATTCTATAATGTAAATTATATTTTCGTAGTGTCTGCTACACCTAATTTGCCAGCCTTTTGTCCATTCCTGATAGTGATTGTTTTGAGTATTTTCCCTATCTTATTTGTATTTTCCCCTTTGCTATTTAGTTTTTGCCCAATGATGTTGTTGTTGTTGTTAATTGCGAAGTCGTGTCCGACCCATCGCGACCCCATGGACAACATTCCTCCAGGTCTTCCTGTCCTCTACCATCTTCTGGATCCATTTAAATTCACACCTACTGCTTCAGTGACTCCATCCAGCCATCTCATTCTCTGTCGTCCCCTTCTTCTATTGCCCTCAATCTTTCCCAGCATTAGGCTCTTCTCCAGTGAGTCCTTCCTTCTCATTAGGTGGCCAAAGTACTTGAGTTTCAACTTCAGGATCTGGCCTTCTAAAGAGCAGTCAATGATATACTTTAATAACTGACTGAGGCAGAGATTGCAGGTAGTCCTTGACTTACAACCGTTTAGTGACCATTCAAAGTTGCAATGGCACTAAAAAATGACTTATGACCGTTTTCACTCTTATGACCGTTGCAACATCCCCATGGTCATGTGATTAAAATTCAGATGCTTGGCAACTGACTATTTTTATGACAATTGCAGTGTCCCAGGACCATGAGATTACCCTTTGCGATCTTCTGACAAGTAAAATCAGTGGGGAAGACAGATTCATTTAACAATCATGTCACTAACTTAACAATCATGTCACTAACTTAACAACTGCAATAATTAATTAACTTAACAACTATGGCAAGAAAGGTTATAAAATGGGGCAAAACTCACTTAACAAAAAAATTAGCAACAGAAATTTTGGGCCCAACTGTAATTTGAGATGGGAAGTTGCATAAACTGAACAAACTAAATAAATGCAAGTATCATGGGTTCAACAATCTTCCTACTAAGGAATGGGACAAACAGCCGTATGGAAGATTACAACATGGAAACTCACATACTTGCTCCACTTAAAGAAAGTCCCTTCCACTATAATCTTTCAGACAACATATGTTAAAAACCACAGTCAGTCTAGGGACTTAGGAACTTGTTTTGACAAAAAGTAAATGAATTGAAGCAACATAAACCCAAATGACATAAACCAGCCTTGTATATAAGCCATGTGTGTTTAGCAAGCTACAGGGAAGCAACTATGAAAAAAAAAAAATCATATATTGGATTTTTAAAAGTGATGTTTTGTTCCCTGGATTGTAGACATAACAGATGTGATTCAAATTGCTATGCAGAGGCGGACTAGTACACATTTTTGTTTTAGCCTTGCACAATTTTATAGCCTTATTTGCTGGGATGGAGATAATAAACAACTATAGGGCAGTATATATGGTATCAACACTGTTAAAGACAGAGATACCACAGATCTAAAACTTACCATCATTGGAATTTACAAAGTTTAAGACAAAATTAGGTATGTGATATATATGGGGGGGGGGGACAAGGTTAATCAGACCAATTTTTTTTTTTCAAACTTAGCAGCTTTAAGTTGTATGGACTTCAGCTGCTGAAATACTAGGAATTGAAATTCACACATCTTAAAACTAACAAGTTTGATCTAGACTGTAATCTTTCTTGACACATAAAGAATAGTCTGTACTGTATGTATATATGTATGTATGTATGTATGCCCTAATTAGAAGATTCTTGATGTACTAGGCAGAAACATAACAAAATAATAAAAATGTTTATTATTATTTATTAAAAACAGTTGGATCTAGTGGTTAAGTTACTAGCCTAGAAAACGGAAGAATGGGAGTTTTAGTCCTTAGTCATGAAAGCAAGCTGGGTGACTTAGGGCCAGTCCCTCACTCTGAGCCAAACTCACTTCACAGAGTTGCTGTTGTAGAGAAAATATGAGGTGGACATGTTCACCACTTTGAGTTATTTGTAAACACAATAAAGGCAGGATAAAAGGTAAAAAGATGGTGGCATTAAAATGTTTTCATTCCTTTTGAAGAAATAAAGAGGGAGAAAGCTACAGACAGCTATCTCCTGCCTAAAGGCCTGCTATTACTTTATTAATTTCATACACAAGAGAGAGGAAGGGAGGGAGGGAGGGAGATGGGATGAGATTTCCAGTCACATATTCAGCATCATATCTCATTTGGTCTTGATCTGAGCTGGAATATTGAACTGATCTGGAATACGGCATCCAGTTTTGGTCACCACATTATAAAAAAAAATGTTGAGACTTTGGAAAGAGCGCAGAAAAAAACCAACCAAGATGGTTAAGGGCCTAGAGACTGAAACATGAAGAAAGTTTACAAGAATTGGGTATGGCTAGTCAAGTGAAAAAAAGGATTAGGGATGGATGATAGGATAGCAGTGGTCCAATATTTGAGGGATTGCCACAAAAAAAAGGGAGTCAACTTATTTTTCAAAGCATCAGAAGACAGGACAAGAAGCAATGGACGGAAACTAACCAAGGAGATAAGAAACCTAGAACTAAGGAGAAACTTCCTAATACTGAGAACAATTAACCAGTGGAACAGCTTGCCTTGAGAAGTTGTGTGTGCTCCATCACTGGAGGCTTTTAAGAAGAGACTGGACAACCACTTGTCTAGAATGGTATAGGGTCTCCTGCCTGAGCAGGGGGTTGGATTAGAACAGAGCTTCCCAACCTTTCTGGGTTGGCAGCCCAGAGGGAAAAGGAGGAGCAGGGAAATGTGCACATGCGTGCATGCACAAATGGGCATTTGCATGATGGTGGTGCTAGCACCTGAGCGCATGGGCAAGTGAGCTGCATGTGCCCACAGCGGCGCTGGCGCCTGTACGCATATGCAAATGGGCCGCTAGCACTATGTATGTGTGCAAACAGGCCGCTAGTGTCCATGTGCCCACTCAAATTGGACCGCTAGCACTCACACGGCGGTGCTAATGCAAGGGGGCATGTGCATGCACATGCACACACTCGCCAGCCATTCCTGCGGCCCAGTGGCCAACAGGCCATGGTCCCATAGTGGGCTATGGACCACAGATTGGAGACCCCTGGATTAGAAGACCTCCAACTCTGTTATTCTGAGCTTTGTGACATTAGGGATAGCCATCCACAGAGATCCAGATGCAGCAGGATTGGTTTATTCTCTCATCATGGCCTACAGCACAGGACTGTGATGGTGGGAGAAAACTGGAGGAAGCATTCTGCTTCTGTATTTGAGCTTTTGGAGAAAAGGCTAGATACATAAAGCCAACTTTACAAAGGTTCCTTCATCTCAAAGTAAGATTCAAATGTTAATGTTAGAATTCTCTGACAATGAAGACGCAAAGATGGGATGGAAGGCAGGATTTCTGTTTAGAGCAGCATTTTTTTAACCTGAGCAACTTTAAGATGGGTGAACTTCAATTCCCAGAATTTCCCAGACAAGTTGGCTAGGGAATTTTGGGAGTTGAAGTCCTCCCATCTTGAACTGCTTCAGATTGAGAAACACTGCCCTTACTGGCTGAAAGTATTTCTCCATCTTGCTGGTGAATTCTGGGAGTTGAAATCCATACATCTTACAGTTACTCAGGTTAGGAAATACTGGTTTAGAGCAAACATAGTTAGGATGGGGGAACCATTAGCTCATGGCATCTTAAGAGAAGATAGCTAGGTTGAGATTTGTGTGTTTGACATAAACATTGAGCCTTATTGTGAAAAGAGTAAACCCACTCATCTCAACGTATGACCCAAAGGTTGCTGTAACTAAAAGGCACTGTGCTTGTTCCTTGGAATATAAATGATTAACCAACTAACTTGGCACAAATTCTATTATGGACTTTGCCACTGGTGCAGAGGCCAATGCAGTCTGTCGTTACCTTTAATGACTTATTACCCATTAATGTTGGTAATCTTCCATATCAGCAGTGAGTGAATTGCATACACTCATATAATGTTCTCTTATGTAATAGGCACTACCAAATTTATTAAAGCAGATAAGGGTTTATGAACCCATTTTAGATCTGAAATCTAAATTTTCAGGGTTGGCTTCATCGTGTGTTTTTTTCCCTCTCATAATTTGTTCTGAATAGATATTTGCTGTAGTTTGCTGGGGTGTAAGATTCTGCAGGGAAGGTCAAAAACGTCAAGATGGTAGCTGCCACCAGTCAAAGCCTACTCCTTTTATGTGCTGTGCATACATGTAAAAAAAATGGGGCTTTGATCATGCTATCATCTTACCTTTTTTCCCGCCCCTGGTAGGCTTAATTATGGTGGTGAAAAAAATATTGTGTTTCATGTAAATATACAATATATTACTGCTTTAGTCACTTACTAATCCTGAAAGGCCACTAACCTTCTGCCTATTATTCTAGTCCTTTCTATATAGGAATGGTTTTAGGGATGTTCTCCTAAATTTAGGGGAATCAGTTTAGGGAAATATTCCCCCGATTAATATTATATCAATTGAGTTCTTCATTTCTTATGTATATTGGTTTGGATCAACTTTAAAAGGCATTTCATAACTTCAGGAGTGAATGATGAACTTTTCGAGAGCCATGGATGGGGTTGTAATGATTGGCCTCAGTTCTTCAAGTGATTCATTGATTAATTTGCAGCATGTGCAACCAGCCTCAATTGCAAGATTCTGGGTGATGCAGAACACGCAATTTGGCATTGCAAAAGATGATCAGGAAGGGGACCGGAGTTCAAAAAGTTTAGGACACCAAGTTCTGTGTGCAATCCTGAGGATCTGTTTTATAAACATTATTGTAGGAAACATTATTGTATTGAATGGAAAGTGTAAGAATGCAAAAGATACGAAAAAGATATAAAGACAATGGGATTCTATAAAGAACAGATAGAATTTGATCAAATACTTTTAAAAACAGATGAAAACTTGATTAAGAAACTTTACAGATTTCTTCTAAAGCTGAAGATGGAAGAAGAACAAGTAAAAAGAAACGATAATAATATGGGCAAAAAACTTTGGATACTCTATAGATTTAGAAGATTGACAAAAGTTATGGGATAGAAACATTAAACTGACTAAAGCAGCTTCATATAAAGAAAATTTGTATAAAATGTTTTATAAATGGCACATGACACCAGTAAAACTAGCGAAAATGTTTAAAAATGTTTCGAACAATTGTTGGAAATGTAAACAAAAGCCAGGTACCTACTATCATATCTGGTGGGTATGCCCTAGTGCGAAAAATTTTTGGCTTAAGATTCACATATGGTTGGAAAAGATGACTAAAATACAGATAGAATTTAAACCAGAATTGTTTCTATTAGGAATACTTGGAGCCAAGTACGAGAAGGAGAATGAGTATTTAACATTGCATATATTGACAGCAGTGAGAATAGCATTTGCCCATATTGGAAAAAATGAAAATTTACCATCTGAAGAGATCATAATTAAGAAAATTTTAGAATGTGCAGAAATGGATAGATTAACTTTAGAGATTAAAGAGAAAGAAGACTCAGTTTACTTTAAAACATGGGACAACTTTTACCAATGGTTAGCAAAACAAACTGGTGAGAAATGATTGTGATATTTAATGCTGAATATATTTTAATAAGATGAAGGATATGTATTGATTAACTGATACTGTTTATGAATATTGTTTCTCATATTTACTATAGGTATTTACTATTATATTAATTACTGTTATTAAACATATGTACCCGGACAATAGTCTGTTTGCTAAAGCTTGGAAATGTTATTGGGGGGCAATCCTAATGTTGTTCCCAATCCCATCCCATCCCCAATCCTGATTCTAACCCCACCCCAAACTTTAATCCCAATCCTGATCCTATCCCTTCCCAGCCTTATAAAACTCAATAAAAATTTTATTAAAAAAATCTTGTGTTTCATGTAAATATACAATATATTACTGCTTTAGTCACTTACTAATCATGAAAGGCCACTAACTTTCTGCCTAATATTCTAGTCCCTTCTGTATAGAATGGTTTTAGGGATGTTCTCCTAAGTTTTGAGGAATCAGTTTAGGGAATATTTGAACATAGTATTCCCCCTATTAATATTATACCAATTGGGTTCTTCATTTCTTATATATATTGGTTTGGATCAACTTTAAAAGGCATTTCATAACTTCAGGAGTGAATGATGAACTTTTCGAGAGCCATGGATTGGCCGCAGTTCTTCAAGTGATTCGTTGATTAATTTGCAGCATGTAAAACCAGCCTCAATTGCACGATTCTGGGTGATGCAGAACATGAGCAAATAATACAGACACTAAAATAAACAAATCTTATGCAGGTTAGGATGAACACCACCATTCCATTAGGTCAAAGACACGGTGGCTTCATGAGACTCAAAGTCAGCATTCTCCAAATGACTAGAGGAGAAGGATTTTTTAGAGGCCTGAAGCTCATAGTGGAGAGAGCAGGAACTGTGCGTGGAATCTGCAATTTTCTTTTCTGCCCACGGAATTTGGCATTGCAAAAGATGATCAGGAAGGGCACTGGAGTTCAAAAAGTTTAAGACACCAAGTTCTGTGTGCAACCCTGAGGATCTGTTTTATAAACACTATTGTAGGAAACATTATTGTATTGAAAGGAAAGTGTAAGAATGCAAAAGGCCCTGTTTTATAATCTCAGATTAAGGAACATGATTATTCTTACTAAATGCTTTGTCCCCAGATAACTGATATATTGTGTTTACACACAAGCGGCACGTGACTAATGGTTAAAGGTAACTTGTTGTGATTTTATCTAGTGCACTTGCCATGTGTTTTGATTTTACAGTCACTGTTTCTGCATTTGTTTCATAACCAGTGTTACAACTCTCTTGTTTTGTACAGTATTTCTTCAGGTCTAGTCCTATACTTGATTTCCTGGAAAAAAATTCCATGGAATTACTTATTACTACGTACTTACTCAGAATTCAGTTCTCTGAAGTTCCACATAGAGTTATGTACAATCAACTATATCTAAGTATTAATATTTAGCAATTAAGTAAATGACTTACTAAACATTTGGGCAGATAGAGCATCTGTGGCCATAGTTTTTCTCTTCTGGCTTTTCATTCTTTATTTTGGTTTTACTAAATTCCAGTTCTATGATTACTTGCTTAAATTAAGTCCTGCTGGAATTAGGAATCTGGATTCAAGACTAGGTGAATATTTTCCATTTGTGCAATGGGACATCCCTGTATTTTCCTCTCTGTTGCCTTTGGAGGTCCCTTTTGGGAAAGGAAAGTGGTATTCCCAGTTTTCACAAAGAGCTACTTACTTGGGAGAGCTTCCTTAAATCCAGAAACTTTTTGTAAATTTGCATTATCTGTTCTTGATAATAAGATTTATATTCCATCTTTCTGCCTTTATAGACTTTAGTGAATCTTAACTTCACAGTAGGTTGCATTGTTAATCATAGGATCAAAAATAAAAAACAAACACCAGATTGTGATCTTTTTGAAAAAAGTATGTAAAAGAGTATGTAAAAGTAATAAAAAGGAGATGTTTTGTGTAGTTTGATTTATTATTATTTTTTAAAAAATACCATTCTGCTCAATGTCACTTATAAAAAATATCAGAATTAATATCAAAGTTAAACCAAATGTAAAATTCATATATTTACTTTCTTTGCCTACCTCTCTCCAGTTGTTATAAAATTATAATTGTTATCATACTAGACAACAGGCTGGAATAATAAGAGTTGGAGTCCATGAAAAGCACAAGTCAACAATTTGGGGAAGATTATTATAAACAATACAATTATATTAAATTTTTAAGAAGATGTAAACCCAGAAAACTGGAATATTTGGGGGATAAAAAGTGAATATAGCTGGAAATATCTAGGTAGGAAGTGAAAGCTAGTGATCTAAGAAAGCACACAAGGAGATCTAGAAAATATAAATCATACTGTTGCTTCTGTGAAATATAAAAAGTCTCATTTTATGACCTTGTAATCCCTAGTACCATAGCACAAAAGAAAAAGTCTCACAAAGAATCAAGAATGATCTTTACATACTTAGGGCAGAAGATAATAATGAATGTTGAGTATTTGTTTTTTATAAATAGAATGTCTCTATCCAATAAATTTCATATACTTTGCTATTTAACTGTTTTAATTTCCATTAAAGAATCTCAGAAATAGAAATTGGTACAGATCATAAACGTTGCCAGAAACAGTTTTCCACCTCTCTTCAGTGATCTCTGAGCAGAAGGAATGACTGTTGCTTTTCGATTGTAGATAATCCTATTATGTTTGGGAAACCTCTGCTGACTTGCAAAGTGTGTAGTAGAGTAACATCAAAATAGATTGCATTCCAGGAATCCCTTTGTAGGGTGTGTAGAAACTTTGTTTACATGCCTGATTTTCTCAAGATGATCTCTTATAATGGTTCATTATCATGCTTTTATCTCTCTCTCTCTCTTCCTAATGAATTAAAAAAATCCCTGTGCATGGGAGAGTAAGAACAAGAATGTGTTCGTAATGTGAAAATTGAATGCTGTCCTGTGGATCAGATAAGGTTGAAAGAAGGGTATTTTCATCCAAGCATCACTTTGTGGTGGCTTTCAGCTTAACTATTCAAAGGATAATGTGTAACTCCACCTTTTTCTTTACCTTAAGTCATTTTCTTCTTCAAAATAGTTTCTTACAAAGAAGCACATGTAAGTCAAGTATCCTTTTCTTTTTTTCTCATCATCCCAATGTATTATATATTACATGTTTGCAAATTTGAGTAAATCTGCATAGGTTTACTGCTTGTTTAGCTTTATTTACTTTAATTTTCTACAGAATCCTAATAATGATAGTAGCAGATGTTTGCCAGTGAAGATGTTCCAGCAGGAGAATGGATTGCATTTTTCAACGATTTTAGCTTTGGAATATTATTATAGCATAAGAGAAGAAAGATTTGTTAAAAACTATTAAAAACAAATCCTATATGGTTGTGAAGAAAATCTGTTTTAGGGAACAGGCACCATATGAATGCACATAGTGGAAATGCACATAGTGGAAATTATGAGAAGATATATTAGCATTATACAGTTTCCAAGATATATTCATAGAGTGGTTTCCACATTCGCTGCATTACAGTAATCTAGTTTAAATATGTCCCAGCTAATGGCTAGCATTATAATACTCATTTTCTTAGGAAGACGCTGAAGGGTTGCACAAGGCAATATGTTAGTTTTTAATTTGAAATCTTATTTTATGCATGCAGACAAGAAAACTGATACACGTTAGTGATGTCCCTATCATGCATGTGAGGGAAGTTAGCCCAGATAAGGAAATATTAAAAGGGCAGGAAAAATATATTTTTCTCAAAAAGGATTTTTAAAAGCATTTTTTTTTTGAAAAGCAGAAATCAAATCTCTCTGGCCTCAAATCTCTTCCCCAAGCAAGAGCCAGCCCTATACAAATGCAGATGTAAAACCATCAGAAAGTTGGAGCCAGGGAACTCAAGAAGACAAAAAAAAAATCTGCATACCCCATCCAAACTCTAGGAGTCATTAGCCCAGCCCCAGGGAAGCAGGATATGACTTTTGGGACATACTAGGACTAACCCATTACCATCAAGTATACCATAGAGGCACACCTAAACTCAGGTCAGAATACGTGACACAGGAAATAGCCTCAAAGTTCATGCCACAGGAACAGGAAACTTCCAAACAAAAGGCTAGAGAGGGTATAAAAAAAACCTTGCCCATGTGCTCAGCCCTTCTTCTCTCCTCTGCTGTTTCCTGAAGAACCATCTTTCTGCTTCTTCAATAAACTGTAACCATCTTCCCAAAGCAGTCGCCATGTTGCTTATTTACCGTACTTTCCGGCGTATAAGATGACTTTCTCAAGCTTTAAAATTGGCGCCGAAGATGGGGGTCGTCTTATACGCCAAGTCATCTTATACGCCGGAAATAACGGTAGTTTCCAGCGTATAAGACAACTTTCTAGGCATGCGACTCGGCGCCGAAGACGGGGGTCATCTTATACACCCGGTCGCCTTATTCGCTGGAATATACGGTATTCCTGGCTTGGATGAACCAGGATGAAGACTTACTTCTAACACATGCAAAAATCAACATTTTAAGAACATTTTAAAGCCAGGTTCTTTTGGCTTGTCTTTTATCTTATGATTGATTGCTAATATTATATTATATTCAGGAGTAGGCATAGTTATCAAATGCTAACATCCGCTAGTACATAAAAAGCAATGAAAGATAGTGTACTTGAAAGCAGTAGTTACACTAAGCACAATTACAAAGTGTTCATTTATTTACAGATCCTCTGAAGAGGCACCTGAGTTTTTGCCAGAAGCTGACTGCTATTTGTGGAGCCTGCCTTCTTTTTATACTGTTTTCAGAAATGTTTCAAACTTTTTTCAGCTGAACTTTATTTTCTAAATCTTCTCAAAATAGCATGATTCCCCAATTTATCTGTAAGTTTGAGAAGGAGCCCTTCTCTTTATGATCACAGAAATAATTAGGGGTGGAGAAGCTTTGAATTTTGGAGGGTTTCTTTGTGCGATAGAAGATAGTTACAAACAAATTCAGCATCCCTTCTCCCTCTTTAAAATTACACTATAGATTGTCATAGACTTAAAACCACAACTGAGCACAAAATTTCTGTTTTAATTGAGACATTATTCAGTGAGTTTTGCCCCATTTTATTGACTTTTTTGCCACAATTGTTAAGTGAATATAGAATCTGCAGGAGGAAAATGTATGATCTATTTTGGTGACTAATCTCTGATTGACTTTGGGTTATTTAGCACAGAAAGTAATGCATCTGCTTTATGACTTACTTGCTATGTTGTTTTTTTAATAATGAACAAATATCCTTCAATAATAGCATGATTAGAAAATGATTTTAAAAGATTAAATCTATACAAATATTTTAATTAAACATATTAATTAAACATGTTAGAAAGTGATGTTTGAAACATTAATTTATCTCATCTTCTGTTGTTTAAAATGTTCTTAAATTTGGGGTATGATAGTTTGTTCCAAGTAGGAAGCATAATTTGCATGGTGTTTACTTGCAGTGTAATAGATTTTTAGCAAATGATTCTTATTTAATGAACTGTGATCTGAACAGATGTTGCTTATAAGCAAACATTTTGCCTTCTTGATTTCTTTCTTCTTTAAATGCTTCACCAGAACACTGTTATATCTGAGTAATCATGTTTGTGATGCTATGTAACAAAAGTGAGCAATTGTTGAGAAAGCAAATACTTTTAGTCATATAACATTCATGACGGTAATAAAGTTATCTTGTTGGCTGCTATACCTGGAAAATATTATTTGCTTTTCATGCCACATTGGACAGAATGATTTTTTTTAAAGTCAAATTTTTAGGAAAGGGAAATATTAAATCATTTTATGCATTTGAAATCATTCCAAACTGGCATTGATTCAATAATTGATTGCCTTTTATATCCCATTGCAGTTCTCTCTGACCAATACTATTGCCATATTAACCATACAAAGTTCCAAACAGTGATCAATTTGGGGCAAAAAACTCCAATCCTTCTATCTACATGAAGATGTTATGCTTCTCATGATGTGCATGTTGACCTCTATTAAAGGACTGAAGTACTTTCATTTTTACAAGGAGCTCCCTTGTATGTTTGAATGCACTGGAGGTGTTCATAGAATTCCAAAACAAAAGATATGAATGTAGCAAATTTAGAATAGCACATTAACTATGTAAAAAAATAGAACTACTTTGATTAAAACTGGGTTAGGACTGGAGAGAATACCAAATTAGTCATGAGACTCATTAAGTCATTACATCTCAGTTTATGTGGAGCATAGACTTCTCATGATATTAAAAGGGAGAGATCTAATCTATGTCACCTTTAAATCTTGGAGGAATAGTGGGATGGAAGTATACCTAAATAAGATTAAAGTCCAAACTAGAATATCATGATTTGTAAGTTGCAAGTTACAATGGAAATTGTAAACTAATGAGAATGGGATGAAGTCAGAGTCTGTGTTGGGTTATTTCACATTGACTGAATGTTTGAATCAATGTACCGGTATCGTATTATTTGGGGGAGAAATACAAAAAAAATGAAGTTTCACACTAGCCAGCAATCTAGTTGCCATCTTGAATCCCAGTTATATTACATATGTACTTCAGGAGTATGAGCTCAACAATAAAATCTATTACAATTTGTGAGGATACTCATTTAAGAGGATACAGGAAGAAAAATATACATTAATGGGTAAATGTGCCATTATTGTTTTATCATAAAGATTTTTTTTTCCTATGGGAAAAACCATGGCTTTTATAAGACTTTGAGACTTGTACTGGCAATTAAGCCTCGTCTTTGATCATGGAATCCAGCAGATTCAAGGCCTCTTAAAGAACTCCATTTGTAGTTTTTGGTGGAATGATAGCTTTTTATATTTGCTTCACTGCAGTTAAATACATTGCTGCAAGACAGTTACCAGTAGGGAATCTCTTTATGCCAAGCAAAAAGACTGTCAGCTTGCTGTTCTTTGTGTATTTTCCCACCAACAGCTGTCCTGAAGATGAGCCAATGCAGCAAGTTTTAACTCGTAGTTTCACTGGTTTACCAACTATTTCATACTGAAACTGTGGGAATTACTCAACTGCTGGAGCTAGATTATGATCAGAGTTTTGCCAGAGTATACTTAGACTATGTCCATTCTAATAAGGAGTATAATTAGAATAGCATTACATGAAAAGAGAGCCTTACCTAGTTTGTTTGTAAAGGTGACAGAGAGGAAGAGTTGTAAGATCAATCAAGCTGGAAAGAAAACAACAAAATTATGTTCCTAATTGCAGTACTTCAAAAACATTTCATTTTGCTTTTACACACTAAGCTCATATTAAAGTAATGATTTAATTATAGAAGACTATGTATAAATGTCTGTTTAGGGCAGATATCAAGACTGGAAGATTTGTGAGCATTTTTCCGACAGGGTGGAGTATGGGCAATATTGCTAATGGTCAAAGCTGCAGCGCTGAAAGTAGGAAAAAATGTGTTAGGCATGTTAAAAACCTGTACTCTGAAATTTAGCTTTATCCTTTCATGACATCCGTACAGATTTATGAATGAAGGAAATAAGTGTATAAATTTTCCAAGCAAACAGTGAACATAACATTGCATTGCATCACTTGCAATGCTATTTTGCACAAGTCTGAGTCAAATGTTCATTCATGCCAGAACCATAATATTCAGGCTGTTATTTCAAAATCCATGTTGCAGCAGATTCATATGAATGTCAGTAAATATTATGACCATTAGAAATCTCAGAACTAACTGGGTCTATTCTTCTACATCTGCATATTTCATTGCTCAAGAGAAAGACTGACACAAGGAGCAATTTAAGGAATTTGTATATTTGTATATTTAGATGAATCCATTCTAAATTTTACTTTGTGTAACTTTGCCATCTTAAAAATGATTTCATCATTGATGCTGTTAGGTAAAGGTGATGTGCCACAACCAAGTTAATTCAAGGAGTTGCATATAAGATGATTGACTTTGTGATTCTGAATTATGAAATCATATGATGATGAGGATGATGGTGATGATGATACTGGCCTTCCTGTACATTCTACAGTTATCTTGTTTCCCAATTTTGCACATGTAAATGCTCTAGAAACAGGACTTGTAAACAAGGAAGTATGGTGTTATATTTCTGAAACAGTCCAAAGCATATGGTCATAATCCAAAAGTGTGCTCAAAGAAAGAGTGTAAACATTAACTTCTTGGATGTGAGTAATTTCATTTTATCTTGACCCAAGGCCACATGAGACACTATAAAATTATATACAGAACTCCAGTTATTGCAGCAGTATTTGAATAAGTTTTTTTTTTAAAAAAAAAAAATGAGTTGCAAATTCTTACAAATTTCTGTTAGCTCTTTGAAATGATTACACAACTTTGGAGAAAGTATTGCAATGATTATCTTGCATTTTTTAATGTATTCCGAGTAAGCACTAATAGCAGAATCTGAGGCATGGCACACATTAATCTAACCAAGGCATTCTGAGATAATATTTGCAGAATGCCAATATTATTTAAAATAAATAGGCAATAAGCAAACAAACAAGAAACTGAAAGATAATTAAATCTCTTATGAAATCATGTGATATTGTCAGGCATCCAAGGGGGGGGGGGTTTGCCTCTGTCAGGTATCTTCTGCCCAGATTTGCTCAAGAGCAAAGTGAACTTGAATGGGAAAAAGTACAGCCTTATTTTCACTAATCTTCTCCCAATTTAATAGATTAATAAAGAAGCACATATAGTTATTATTACATATTTGTTATCTTTTAACATTTTGGTAAGTATATTTAAGCATAATTGTTCCCTTTGTAATACTGTCTATCTGTCTATCTATCTATCTATCTATCTATCTATCTATCTATCTATCTATCTATCTATCTATCTATCTATCTTTTTATGCATTTAAATATATGCTTCTGAACAGGAGTCTGAATTTTCACCTGAAGTTTCTATGCACAAAAAGGTTAAGCACCTTTTGTCCAGATTAACAATTTCTAATCAGGGTAGGAAACCTATTTAATTTGCCCAGATTTTTCCTGCCAGCGTGGTTATTTTAGAAAATTCTATGAATTGAAATCCATAGGTTTGGAAGTTGTCAGGATTGGCAAATAGCTTTAATTCACATAGAGGGGCTAACAGTTTTCCCAACCTTGGGGGTAAATCACAGATCTCTTGACACTTCACAGCTTAGCTCAATTTATTTTAGAAGTAGATACTGAAGCTTGCCTGGATTAGAATCTTTATTGCATATAAAAATGAAGCCGTACAAAATAATCAATTGTCCATTGCAAGTAAGAAAGCACAAATTATTTTCATACCTTTAGTAATTTAAATTTATTGTTTCAATCTCCTGCCCATCCCTTGAATTAATGGATTGGTAGTGGTGAATTGTTTAGTGACCTTGAAGCTCAGCAGTTGATCTATGTTTACATAGCTTTTCTGACTTTAGAATCCCTGGCTCCCACCTGAAGCCTAGCAAATACTCTAAAGATTTGTTTCTCTGCCAATCAATCTTTAAGGGTTGGTTCTCAAGGTGATAAAGATTTAGAAGTAAGTTCTATAAATAGATACCTGCAATCTTAACCATTATGAGTAAAAATACTCCCCCCCTTGGCAGTTCACAATAAAACAATGAAGAAGAAATCATAACACTAACATCTTAGGCAATCAATCTGATCTAATAGAAAATAATTCAGTTCCTGAAATTCTTATAACCATAGAGTTTCATTTCAATAAATCTTAATAATAATAACAATAAATTTGGAAGGGACCTTGGAGGTCATCAAGTCCACACACACACACCCCCACTTAGGCAGGAAACCCTACACCATTTCGGACAAATGGCTGTCCAGTCTCCTCTTAAAAGCTTCCAGTGTTGAAGCATTCACCACTTCTGGAGGCAGGTTGTTCTATTGGTTAATTGTTCTCACTGTCAGGAAGTTTCTCCTTAGTTCTAGGTTGCTTCTCTCCTTGATTAGTTTCCATCCATTGCTTCTTGTCCTGCACTCAAACGCTTTGGAGAATAGCTTGACTCCCGCTTCTTTGTGACAGCCCCTGAGAATTGGAACACTGCTATCATGTCCCCCCTCGTCCTTCTCTTCGTTAAATTAGACATACCCAATTCCAGCAACCGTTCCTCATATGTTTTAGCCTCCAGTCCCCTAATCATCTTTGTTACTCTTTTCTGTACTCTTTCTAGAGTCTCAGCATCTTTTTTACATCGTGGTGACCAAAACTGGATGCAGTATTCCAAGTGTGGCCTTACCAAGGCATTGTAAAGTGGTATTAATACTTCACATGATCTTGATTCTATCCCTCTGTTAATGTATTATTTTAGATTTAAGTGAAATGCCTGAAAGCCAGGCAAAATCAATAAATGTGAAGCTGGTAATATGATGTGTCTGCATATCCCTTTGGCCGTCACCACACAGGTTATGTAGGAAGCAAACACAGGGCTGGTCATAAAGGACTCAAATGTCTATACACCAATACACAGAGTATGAACAGCAAACAGGGTGAACTAGAAATTCAGGTTAATGAGGGCAGATATGATATTGTTGCCATTACGGAAACATGGTGGGATGAAACCCACACATGGAACACACAGCTAGAGGGATTTAAATTATTTAAAAGAAACAGACCAAATAAAAGAGGAAGTGGAGTTGCTCTTTATATAAGAAATAATTACATCTCTACAGAAATAGAGCATAACAATGATAAAAACCTGGGTCAATATAAAAGGGGGAAAAATGACATTGCCATAGGTGTATAGTACAAGCCACCCAGCCAAACAGAGAAAATAGATGAACTTTTTGCTAGTCAGCTAACTAAAGTATGTAGGAAGCACATCACAATAGTAATGGGGGACTTTAACTACCCTGACATCAACTGGGAGACAAACTCTGCACCAAGTGGAAGATCAGATAGGTTCCTGACAAACCTAGCAGACAACTTTGTCTCCCAAAAAGTAGAGAAGGGATCTAGGGGATTAGCCATTTTGGATCTAATTCTCACTAACAGAGATGAAATGATAGAAAGTGTTGAAGCCATAGGAACGCTGGGAGGAAGTGATCATTCAATATTGAAATTCAACATTATGGAAGCACAAGCAATAGAACACAGTCAGACTAGAGTCTTGGACTTCAAGAGAGTAAACTTAGAGAGGGCTTGGGAAGGATTCCATGGATGAGAATCCTCAAGGGGAAAACAACTCAAGAAGCTAGGGAAATTTGAAAAATGAGATAATAAAAGCCCAGTCTAGCACAATACCAACAGAGGAAAAATAACAGCTCTCAAAAGAAACCAGCATGGCTGCATAAAGAACTCTGACAAATTGAAAGATAAAAAGGACAAGTATAGAAAGTGGAAAGAGGGGCACATAACTAAGTCAGAATATCAACAAATAGCCCGAGCCTCCAAAGATGAAGTGAGGAAAGCCAAGGCTCAAAATGAACTAAGGCTTGTGACCAAAGTCAAAGATAACAAAAAAAGCTTCTTTCAACATGTAAAAAACAAGAAAAAAGTGAAGGAAATGATTGGTCTATTAGTGGGTGAAAGTGGCAAGAAGGTGACAAGCAACAGGAAGAAAGCAGAACTATTTAACTCGTTTTTTGCATCTGTCTTTACACAAAGGGAAAAAACAGACCAACATATTGAAAATAGTGCCATAAAAAACAGAATAGAAACGCAAGTTAAGATAGGCTCGAAAATGGTAAGTGAACACCTGTCCAGCCTAGACGAGTTCAAATCACCAGGACCAGATGGATTACACCCCAAGGTTCTCAAGGAACTGGCAGATGTGATCTCAGAACCACTGAACTATATTTTTCAAAGATCCTGGAGCACAGGGGAACTGGAAAAGAGCTGATGTAGTTCCCATCTTCAAAAAAGGAAAAAAATGGACCCAGGAAATTACAGACCTATCAGCCTGACCGCAATACCTGGGAAGATTCTGGAAAAGATAATCAAACAATGAATCAGCGTGGGGTGCCACAGGGCTCTGTTCTGGGCCCAGTGCTCTTCAATATCTATATCAACAATTTGGACGAGGAGATAGATGGGGAACTCATCAAATTTGCAGACGACACCAAACTGGCAGGAATAGCCAACACTCCAGAAGACAGGCTTAAGATACAGAATGATCTGGACAGACTTGAACACTGGGCGCTATCTAACAAAATGAAATTCAATGGTGAAAAAAGCAAGGTTCTACATTTAGGCAAGAAAAACCAAATGCACAGATATAGTATAGGTGGTACCTTGCTCAATAGTAGTAACTGTGAGAGGGATCTCGGAGTCCTAGTGGACAATCACTTAAGTATGAGCCAGCAGTGTGCTGCAGCTGCCAAAAAAGCCAACACAGTGCTAAGCTGAATTAACAGAGGGATAGAATCAAGATCACGTGAAGTATTAATACCACTTTACAATGCCTTGGTAAGGCCACACTTGGAATACTGCATCCAGTTTTGGTCACCGCGATGTAAAAAAGATGTTGAGACTCTAGAAAGAGTACAGAGAAGAGCAACAAAGATGATTAGGGGATTGGAGGCTAAAGCATATAAGGAACAGTTGCTGGAATTGGGTATGTCTAGTTTAATGAAGTGAATGACGAGGGGGGACATGATAGCAATGTTCCAATATTTCAGGGGCTGCCACAAAGAAGAGGGTGTCAAGCTATTTTCCAAGGTGCCTGAAGGCAGGACAAGAAGCAACGGGTGGAAACTAAGCAAGGAGAGAAGCAACCTAGAACTAAGGAGAAACTTTCTGACAGTTAGAACAATTAACTAGTGGAACAACCTGCCTCCAGAAGCGGTGAATGCTCCAACACTGGAGGTTTTTAAGAAGAGACTGGACAGCCATTTGTCCGAAATGGTATAGGGTTTCCTGCCTGAGCAGGGGGTTGGACTAGAAGACCTCCAAGGTCCCTTCCAACTTTACTATTATTATTATAAATCTGTTCATACAAATATTAGTTTTTTTCCCAAAATGTATGCAATATGTGGTTCTCTGCCCCCCCCCCAGCAATCACATTCAGGAGTGAGATGGGGCTTCTCACTTATGACTAATATTAGAGCATCAGTGGTCAAAAACATTTGCTAATCATCAGCAATATTTCAGAAGATCCTGCTTTTTCTTCCATGCTCCCTTCCATGACTTGTCACTATATACTGTAACTCTCCTTTTTAATGACAAAGGAAACAAGAGATATAAGCAGAAACAAAGTGTTCCTAAATGAACGTTTCCATCTTATTTGATGCTCCTGTTTTGAGCTAGTGATAAATTGCAGATCCACATAATCAAAATGTTATTGGAAATGAAAGTGAGAACAATATGACCACATGGTAGCATTTTGTTCTAAGCTAAATGTAGCTGCTATCAGAGATTGTTCTGTTCTCTGAACAGCATCTAAACGAGGTCTCTTTGATGCTTCTGTCTGCCAAAGCTTATTGGGATTTTTTTTTTTTTTTTTTGAAGAGCCATGTGGTATCCTAGTTTTATTTGCCAGGGTGTTAATATAGTTGTCACAATTGTCTCACTTTACTGTCTGGTACAACTCACAGGAGGATAGAATGCCAACCAACTTAACAACTAGGAATGGAGAAGAACTTAGTTTTGTCTGCATTTACATATCTGCCTACCTAGTGGACAAAAATATGACATATATTGGTGGGAAAGTTCATGAAAGGGAAAATTGCACATAAAAATGTAAAGTTGCCTGTGCATATAAAAAAAAATCTTAACCTGATGGAAAAGTAGATTGGAGAAATTTGTTGGAAAATAATGAAGACAAAATCAATCATCCACCTGTTTTCTTAATTAGTACCTAGTAGGCATCCTAGTTATAACCAAATGAAGTGAAATATTCTCATTGATTTATATCTTGAAACACTGCCCATCTTCATCCCACTTCTGGGAGAAATGGATCAGGCTTCAGTTTTTCATTGTCAGAGAACTTGCAAATTGCCCTTTCAGTTTTATGAATGTCAGTCTTCCTTTTACACTACTGAATATGAATTACTACAGAGGAAAGCAGAATGGGAAATAAAATGGAAGATTATCATTTCAAGCTGAAAATGAAAATTCCACAGGGGGGAAAAAGGTATCTGTCAATATCAGAAAATCAAACACTATGTTATCCTCCATGTCATAGTGTAAATTGGAGGGGAAACCTGCCCTTACCAACATCACTAACCCTGATCCCTATATTTGGTGTCAAATGAGAAAAATTACGGAGAGTTTTTCAGGATGAAGTAAAGTTCATTTTCTAATTCTTTTCTTGGAAGGCTGCAGTAGATCTATCTATCTTCTACAACCTCTTATTGACTCAAAGGATTGATGCTATTGTTTGATGATGAATCACCCAGAGCATGAAGGAAAATCTGTTTTTGCTGCTCTAGATACTCAATCCCTCAGAGCTCCTAAGAATCACTTTGAACTCTTCTGAAGTCCAGAAATGGTTGATTCACACAGTTGAAGAACACATGCTATTGATTTGAATTTATTAAATGTAAGTGTCTTTTGTGCCGTCACTCAGTTCTGAACAGCTATCTTTGCTCATTGTCATAAGGAATGCTTTAACTGGTATGTGAAATTTTAAAATAAGCAATTTCTTAATGCCAGAGATTAAAAAGTAAAAATTAAATGTAAGAATTTTAAATGCATACACAAACACACATACTAGTCAAGTCTCTTCCTTCCACCCCACTTCCAATGCATACACATTCTCGTCCTCAGGATGTTCTATTTAAATGGTGCTATAAAATAATAAAGAATTGATTCCAGGAGAGGAAATTTAAATTGTACTGTTATCCATTAAACTACAGGAAATACAGGGTTAGAGTTCACATGTTTTGATAAGCTAGTTTTTGATAAAGAGGCTAAACAAATGATCCAAAAATGATTGGGGTGAAGGCATTCCTATTTTACTAACATATGCATCTACTTTTCCTGAAAGCAACACAGGTCCAAAAATATTTGTGCAATGAAGTCCTGAGCTCTGCAGGCAAAGTGGGTTTTAATAAAGACAGAATCTAAGACTAACATCTCCAACTTTAAGTCACGTATAAATCACGAAGCCAACGTTACTGATGGATTCTGCCTGGTATAGACAATACACATACATTTAAATTGGCTTTATATTAGACATCTGAGCTATGACAGCATTAAAGTGTACACTTTTTTAACTTTCATAATTATACAGGGAACAGATGTAAAGAAGTAGTCCAAAGTAATAGAAATCAATTAAATTAAATGATCATGCTACCAGCCATCCTTGAATTTGAGAACTAAACCCAACAGTGCCTTCTTAGAGTAAAGAAGAGACATCCTCATGTCAAGCTCAATCTTCACACAGGGTTTTTTTTTTTTTTTTTTTTGTAGCAGTTGGAAGTGGTTTGCCACTGCCTTATCATAGGAATTGCTTGTTTTTATTTTAACTTTGCAGTCTAGCTATCATTCCTTGGAGTTTACAATCAGCACCCCCATCAAAGTATTTATCTGGGCCATCCTTTCTAATTTTTTGAACTAGTTGTTTCCACCTGCTGAGCTAGTTTCTTAAGTGGACAACAATAACATGAAATAAGAAGCTTCTTTTAATGTTATTACAGTTCGTTTTAACTGCTGGGAGCAATCTGGGTTAATGTTTTCAGGCAAAATCAGGGATTTCCTTCTACTGAATGTGAATGTTGAAAGGAGAAACACATTGGAGAATGCATGTTACAAGGTCCTAACAAAAGTCTTTAATATGCCCATTAGGTATACTCAGTTCCACATACTGCTGTGAAAGCATAGAAATAAGCAGTATTTTCCTGAGGTGAATTACCAATGAAGCCGTTTAGATGGCAACTCAAGAACTCTGCTAGAGGCAAGCCTGGGGAAACACAAATCCTATTGTGCTTGTTGAAAGGAAGTGTGTGCAAGCTCCCTTAGGGCAAAGTAAAATTTGCTAAAATGCAGGCAGACAAGGGTAGGATCTGATATGGCTTCTTGTCTAAGTAAAGCAAGCTTGGTGTATTGGTAATATAGTCTTGAAACAAGGAGGGTTCTGTCTAACAGGTGTGGTTTTGTGGTTGCCATACTCCGTAGGCTTCTTGTGTAATAAAATTAAAATCTAGAATCTATCTGTATTTTCAGTGTGTCTAGTGCTTTTTAGGTCAATGTTACTGGGATTTTAGGAGATTTTTATTTATTTAAAGCTGTTTAATTTGCTAAAGAATGGGTGAATTAATTCATTAACTATACTGAAATGTGATTTTCAATACTACTGTATATTTGACAAGATGCTTATCTTTTGCTGAAGAATTCTTCATTTACATGTTGCCTTACTTTTTGCTAACTAGTCAACTGGTCATATATGGAATGATTTGGTACTTGAGAGAAATCTCTTGCAGGTTTTATTCTTTCTTTCTTTATTCATTTATTCTAAATGATGAAAGGAGGGTTGACACTTTGTCTGTTCATCAGCAGGCTAACTCTCTCAAAATGGAACATAACTGGACAAAATTTGGTTCACGAGACTACCAAAAGAAAGATTTAGTCTGAAAATGGGCCAAATATGGCTGGGGGTGGCACACAAAAAAATCCAGAATAAATTTGGCTGGGGGTGGCACAGAAAAAAAATCCAGAATAAGTTTTCCCAATATACCTATGGGAGGCAGTTGGTCAATTGCTAAGCAGGTTGTTGACACCTCGATTCTAAATTGCATTTTGGCAAAATAGCTGATGGCTACGGTAAGAGGCAAAAGTGATTATGGGGAAGTTCTGTAGAGCCTTGATTGAGTGAGAAAATTCTTGCCTTCATTGGTCCCAGTAACAGAGCCATCAAAAATGGGTCTTAGTGGGCAACATGAATAATATATGTTGTTCATGTTGCATTCTGTATGAGATGTCAAAGAATTGTCTTATAGAAGACTTAGTTCCCAAGAGAATCCAGGCAAGAGCTCTTCTCTAAATAGAAGTAATACATTTCCTCCTTTCTTGTGATTTATGGCAAAGCTACAAAGGATTTTCATAAACTGCGATGATGATAAATAGCTCTGCAAAGTTATAAGCTCACACAAACTTGAGAAGATAAATGTGTCATGTTATGACAATGTATTGTTTGCCCCTTAAATAGACAGAAGGACAATATTTAAAGTGTAATATTTTGCATAGATGAAAAATCATCTAGCTTTCCTGCAAACACAGATGCACTACAAAACTTCCTTGCATTTGAAGATATATTAAATATGTCCCAAATGAATCTTGATGATAGTTTCACATGAGAATGTAGTTCTGCTTTCCAGTGAATCATTTAACTAAATGAGTATTTTAGTAGCCTTAAGTATCCCTTACTGGAAAGCATGTATTTATTTCTATGAATATTCTGCACTGGGTCACAAATCTACATACAGTACAGTGTAAAGGCACTAATAGGCCATAAAACACCCTAGATAGAATTTTTGTGATATACCACATTAGCTTAAATTGTTCCTTTGACAAGGTAAATACTTTTGCTGAAGAGATGGGAACCTATTCTAAATCCTGCATCTTGTTAATCACAGAAAGAAAAAAGTGTGTCCCATCTAACTCAGTAGTCTTTCCATGATGAAAGTTGATATGACTCCTGGCAATTTCATAGAATAATAACCACTTTGCCATGCTATTGCCTTCATTTAGGATATTTTTAGATTTTCCAATCTATCCCACAATTCTATTTCTCTCATCTCAGATATATATCTGATCCAGTTTCACTTTTTGAGATCAGCCATAGGTACTGACAACTATCTCACCTTTTTGCCTCTGCAATTTTTTAAACAATTATCTTCTCAGTAGGGTGTAATTGTGTAATGACATAAAAGAGAAGGAAATATTTTTTTCTTATAAAAAACAAAATCAGGATATCTATTTCTATTTGGACTGGTTTGGTTTCAAGATAGTGTAGTTTAAGGCACACTAACAATCTCCAAATGTTTAACACCTCATACTGGCTGGAAGTCCCTAGGAAACTGTATTATCTATGTTTGGTGATTAGCTAATATAGTTTTGGCAAGATAATAAAACAACAACAAAAAAGTTTGGAACTCACTGGCAGCAGCCTTCCAGGACTTCTGAATAAGATCATTTCAGTTTTAAGCACAAACAATGAAACCTTCTGCAGAATATTGGCTCTTTATCTATCCCAGCAAGAAAGTCAATTTGGGCAAGGCTACTGTGTCTGGTGGCAAAGTATGACCCTATTCATTCTCTTGTAATTCTTCAGGTCCTGTCCAAAGATCCTCTTCCACTGATAGGTAAACTTGCAAAATCAAAAAAAAAAAAAAAAAAGTTAATGGGATTCTTGTGTAATATGTAGTTTGCCCTTGATGGTCAATGTATTCTAATGACAGAAGAATTAAGGTAATTTAACATATTTTAAACAACTTCACTGGCCAAATGAGCACAGCTATCTGCTTGTGAAGTTAAATCTAAAACAAGTGAACCTATCTTGTTGGAATTGGGGACAAGGAATAATGGGGAAAAGGGATGTAAAAATTTCTAGAGTAATTATTTTTGCTGCATGGGCTTGTCTGTATGTTCAGCTTTCTGTTTAATCAGAGGGGAGGAATGTGGCACTTCCAGACTTACAAAGTTATATAGGAAGAGGAAAAGGAGAGCTCATTTGACTTAATTTAGATTCAAACGTGACTGGATGGCATATGGAACAGGATTGAGCTAGACATCTGGACCAGCCAGAACATTTTACAAGGTACAAAAACTAAAAGCTGGACTGGGAACTGCTAGGAGGCCTAATTGAGGAAGAAGTGCTCAGCCATACCAGGAGTTAAATCACTTGACAGGAAAACACTTCACAAAACCAGCAAACTTCTAGTGTGCCCTCCAGCTCCCAAGTCCCCAGAAAGGAGGCAGGGTGGTGTTCATCTAGTAACTTATGAGAAATAAAAAGCAGTAAGATTTATTTAGTACAAAGGAGAAAAGCAAGAGGATCAACTTGGAAAAGGATATAATTTAGAATAGTTCTTTAAGCAAAAACTTCAGAGGCTGCAGAGTCCTGTAATTAAGTGACAACCAAATGAGTGATTAAAGTTGTCTCTGGCTACACATTCCTGGATTGGAATGCAATAGTAGGCCTCACTTTAGTCATTCCCTGGCTGTGGTGCTGCTGCTGGACCAGGACAGAAATGCTACTGATCTCTTCTCTCTTTTCTGAAGTATGTTTTTGCTTCCCATTTTTTCAACCTTTCTTTCTTCACAGATTTTTGTTAAGATGTCTTCTAGGACAGTTTTTCCAAATAAAGCCCTTCAGTTTCCAGTTTGTAATGTAGTTTTTCTTAACTGGATATGAAAGCATACAGATTATTTATCTCACATTCAGACATTCCTGAATCTTTAGTGGAACGAAAAAGCAAAATAAAAGATTAAAACATTCTGGAGTTTAATTTGGATCCTGGTAATAATACTGGTGCAATTTTGTTGGCAGAGTTAGGGGATTATTTGCCACTGGCTTCTTCTGTAGTTTCCCCCACCCTCTAACTTCTTATTCTAATCCAGGGATTCCCAGGCAGTTCTGCATCTAAATACTAACAAGAATCAACCTTGCTTAACTTCCTACAGTAGATTAGCCAATATTTGGCTAAGGGCAGTAGTGGGATTCAGCCGGTTCATACCACTTCGGCAGAACCGGTATCTAATTTTTTGTTGCCAGGCCCAGAATGGACTTCTGGAAGTGGCATCCACACAGAGAACCCGTTGTTCACATATTTGAATCCCACCACTGGCTAGGGGCTATTAGGTATAAGGGCTATTAAGGATAGTTAGGGATTACTCAAGTTCATTACTGCCAACGTTATTATGATATAACATTGCATCACACTTCAGGGCAAAGAGATGTGAATTTTTACAATGGAATTTCCCACGTTTTAGACATCAGCTCAACATTTGTCCTTTTAGAAATCATATAGAAACTGTGCTCTAAAATGTAACAAATGGCATCAAAATAAAAGCCTTCTGTCTTTAACTGTATTTAAATTAAATAACATATATTTATAATGATTATAGCATATATTACGATTGCCCCTAATAGGCTAATATTTAAAATTATAATTTGGCAGCAAATTTTAAGGCTGCTGTGAGGTTGAATTGAAACCTCAAGAAAGTTTATGAGAACCTGCAGCTACAACTTCATGACTTAGAATTGGATTTCTCTGATTTTGAGATGAAACCTGCCAGCCTGTGACAATATAATTACAAGTCAGAGATTTAAAACACTGAGAAACAAATCATGCCAGACAAATTTTATTGCATTCTTTGACCAAGTGACAAAATTAGTGGATCAGAGGAATGCTGTGGATATACTTGGACTATTTACTTGGACTTCAGTAAGGCATTTGATAAAGTAGATCACAACCTACTACTTGATAAGATAGAAAAAATGTGGGTTAGACAGCATCACCACTAGATGGATCTGTAGCTGGTTGACCGGCCGTACTCAGTGTGTGGTCCTCAATGGAACCACATCTACATGGAGGGAAGTGTGTAGTGGGGTGCCCCAGGGCTCTGTTCAGGGCTCAGTGCTCTTCAACATCTTCATCAATGATTTGGACGAGGGGATAGATGGAGAAATCATCAAATTTGCAGACGACACCAAGCTGGCAGGAATAGCCAACACTCCAGAAGACAGGCTTAGGATACAGGAGGATCGGGACTGACTTGAACACTGGGCTCTATCTAACAAAATGAAATTCAATGGTGAAAAAAGTAAAGTTCTACATTTAGGCAAGAAAAACCAAATGTACAGGTATAGTATAGGGGGGTATCTTGCTCAATAGTAGTAACTGTGAGAGGGACCTCAGAGTCCTAGTGGACAGTCACTTAAATATGAGCCAGCAGTGTGCTGCAGCTGCCAGAAAGGCCAACACAGTGCTGGGCTGCATGAACAGAGGGATAGAATCAAAATCACGTGAAGTATTAATACCACTTTACAATGCCTTGGTAAGGCCACACTTGGAATACTGCATCCAGTTTTGGTCACCACGATGTAAAAAGATGTTGAGACTCTAGAAAGAGTACAGAAAAGAGCAACAAAGATGATTAGGGGACTGGAAGCTAAAGCATATAAGGAACGGTTGCTGGAATTGGGTATGTCTAGTTTAATGAAGAGAAGGACAAGGGGGGACATGATAGCAGTATTCCAATATCTCAGAGGGTGCCGCAAAGAAGAGGGAGTCAAGCTGTTTTCCAAGGCGCCTGAAGGCAGGACAAGAAGCTAATGGAAAACTAATGGAAACTAATCAAGGAGAGAAGCAACCTAGAACTAAGGAGAAACGTCCTGACAGTTAGAACAATTAACCAGTGGAACAACCTGCCTCCAGAAGTGGTGAATGCTCCAACACTGGAAGTTTTTAAGAAGAGATTGGACAGCCATTTGTCTGAAATGGTATAGGGTTTCTTGCCTCAGCGGTGGGTTGGACTAGATGACCTCCAAGGTCCCTTCCAACTTTATTATTATTATTATTATTAAGAAAGGCAAGAATGAGGAACTAGAAAAAAAGTTGAGTGTTTATTTAGGAGAACACACCTTCAGTTAAAGTTGGTAGAATTTCCAACTTTGATAGAATATCTGATATAATTGTAATTTGTACAACTATTCAATGGAATCCATACATTTGGGCTTGTCCTGCAGCAACATAACCATATAGTATATAGAGAAATGGCACATTCTCCTGAAAGTTGTTTTACAAGCAAACCCTAGTTTGATTGGAGCAAATGTAACATAAGAACTAGCCATTCTCATTGCTCTATAATATCATTGTAGAGATAGCAAAATATATAGTATTTGCTTAAGAACATAACTGGGAATTATCTGTTGACAGAGGTGATTGTAGGTCAAAAAAGTTGAGCTTATGAATTTTTTGTGTAAAGCCGAAAAAAATGAAATGATGTATCATTTTGATGATTAGATAGTATAGATTATAGAAAGAAGAGAGTCATATAACTTTAGAGAAAGAGGTAAATTTATAATTGTATTTATAACAGTTGTAAAGACAATTGGAAGCCACTTCTTGCCATCTTTTTTCTTTCTTTCTTTCTTTTGTTTGTTTGTTATTTATTCATTATGCCACCCATCTTTCCTTTAAGGTGACCTTTACTTTGTTTTTTGTTGCACTTTTAACTTTCTCTTTGATTTCTTTCATTTTGTTTTTCTTCCTCTTTTTATATTTATCTTCCTTTTTAAAACTTTTAATAATATTTTATTTTTTGTACATTTGAAAGAAGGAGAATGGAATTTTTAAAAATATGTTTTCTAGGTCTTATAATAAGAAGTTTAACAAAGTAAGTTGTTGCATGACAAAGACGGAGTCGGTTGGGGGAGTGAATTTAATCCCAAGCAAAGTCAGGTGTATTTGGAGATAAATCAAACTCTCCTGAACCATCACTTTTTGAATTCACTAAGAAGACTGGACATTCCTATTGTAGTTTAAATTATTCTTTATTCTAGCCCCAAATCTAGCATTAAAATTCATTTTTAGGGGGAAAAAGATGTTGACTGATGGTGAAACTGAAATTCCACATGGATTTTAATATATGAGCTTTGATTAAAAACTCATGGCTGTCATCTTTACTTCTTTGACCTCACTCAGCATATATCCTTGCCTATTGAAATTTCTACAAGTTAAATCTGAACAGACAAAATAAATCATTTTATTATACAAATGATTTCTGAAATTCACTGTTGCAAGATGTCCTATTAGCCCTTAGTTTCAAAGGTATTAAAATGGCACTAATCAAATTTGCAGAGGGCAGTCCATAAATCATAGCCTTAGCCAAAAAGGTATTCCAGACTTACTCTAATATACTGCTTCCTAAGAGTATTTATAAAATAAATTGGCCAATCTGACAATCATTTAAAAAACATGCAACAGTTGACATTCATTTTTATTTTGTATAAAATGAAAATAATATAGATTATTAGTGATTTTTAAAAAAATAAGTAGAGAGGATAAGTTGAGTGATAAGAGATTATTTTAACCTTTCTTTTAAAGGAGGGACATATGAATACTTCACCTGTTCACCTACTTATGAAACCTGAAAAATAATAATAATAATAATAATAATAATAATAATAATAATAATAATAATAATAATAATAATAATAATAGAGGCATGGGAGGACAAAGCACTACATGGCCAATACATGAAAAAAATGGGAAAGCAGATAATAATAAAACCTGGCAATGGCTAAGAGCAGGAAAATTGAAGAAAGAGACCGAGGGACTAATTCTGGCTGCACAAGACCAAGCCTTAAGGACAAATGCATACAAAGTCAAAATTGAGAAGACAGCAACAGACAGTAAGTGCCGCCTATGCAAAGAAGCTGAAGAAACAGTGGACCACTTGGTAAGCTGTTGCAAGAAGATTGCACAGACTGATTACAAGCAGCGGCATGACAAAGTAGCAACAATGGTGCATTGGAAGATCTGCAAAAAATATCATTTGCCTGTAAGCAAAAACTGGTGGGATCATAAAATAGAGAAAGTCATAGAAAATGATAAAATTAAACTGCTCTGGGACTTCAGAATTCAAACAGACAAGCACCTGCAACATAACACCCCAGACTTAACAATTGTCGATAAGAAAGACAAAAAAGTCTGGATAGTGGACGTGGCAGTGCCTGGAGATAGCAGAATAGAAGAGAAAGAACTGGAGAAGATAACAAAATACAAAGACCTACAAATAGAAATAGAAAGACTGTGGCAAAAGCAAGCAAGGGTAGTACCAATAGTAATAGGCTCCTTGGGTGCAATCCCAAAACAACTGGAGCACCACTTGAACACCATTGGCATTGACAAATTCGCTATTAGTCAATTGCAAAAGGCGGCCTTATTAGGAACTGCTTCCATCCTGCGACGATATCTGTAATACCATCAAACATCCATATCTGCCTATCCCAGGTCCTGGGTAAGGACTCGATAGGTAGACAAAATGCCAAATCCAGTCTGAACATCTGGCTGACTGTGCGATGATCAATAATAATAATAATAATAATAATAAAGTTGGAAGGGACCTTGGAGGTCATCGAGTTCAACCCCCTGCTCAGGCAGGAACCCTACACCATTTCAGACAAATGGCTGTCCAATCTCTTCTTAAAAACTTCCAGTGTTGGAGCATTCACCGCTTCTGGAGGCAGGTTGTTCCATTTGTTAATTGTTCTAACTGTCAGGAAGTTTCTCCTTAGTTCTAAGTTGCTTCTCTCCTTGATCAGTTTCCATCCGTTGCTTCTCATCCTGCCTTCAGGCGCCTTGGAGAATAGCTTGACTCCCTCTTCTTTGTGGCAGCCGCTGAGATATTGGAACACTGCTATCATGTCCCCCCTCGTCCTTCTCTTCGTTAGGTGTAAGATAATGATCCTTAGGGACAAGTGGAAGAGGTGCTGCTTTAGAAATGGACAGACCAGACCCCACATCAACTTGATAAAATTTTAATAAGTAAGGAAGGAAAACTATTATCAAAAATTTATAAATACCTATTAGAGATAGAGTTAAAGGAAGAAATAGTGAAGGGGCCAATGATAACATGGGCACGAAATGTGGGGCGAAATATAAATTTAGAGGAATGGGAAAGATTATGGAACATAAATTGCAAGTTGACGCTATCAACTGCATACAGAGAGAATCAATATAAAATGATTCACAGATGGCATTTAACACTGGCGAGATTGGCTAAAATGTATAAAAATATAGACCCGAAGTGCTGGAAATGTAAAATCAGAGAAGGAACATTTTATCACATGTGGTGGCTGTGCCCCAAAGCAAAAAATTATTGGGAACGAATAAGAGATTGGATACAGGAGATAATGGAGATACAAATGGATTTTAAAGCAGAATTATTTCTTTTGGGCATAATAAATTTAAAGATGGAAAAACAATTCCAACATATCATTATGCACATATTGACTGCAGCTCGTATAGCATATGCTCAATGTTGGAAGAGTGAAAATATTCCTACAAATGATATGATTATATACAAAATCTTGGAATGCGCAGAAATGAATAAACTTACGTTAGAATTAAAAGACAAGGAGGCGACAGAATTTTATGAAATTTGGAATAAATGTTATAATTGGCTAGAACAGAGAAAGAAAAAGACATAATTATTGATGTACATAAAATGTAAATAAGATGTAAAGAATGCTTAAAATGTATAGTACTGTTCTGTTAAAAGAAAAGATTTAATTTTATGTATTTTAAGTTTGTTTGGGTGTATGGTATATGGTGAAAAATAATTAAAAAATTAAAAAAAAAGAAATGGACAGACAAGAGGGGTGGGAGACCTCAGTGACTTAATGGTTAGTGAGAGAAACTTAGGAAGGCCCCGCCCTAATTGATTAGGCCTAGTTAAAAATGGCAGCAGGATATTAGTACCTTTAGACTTGCAATGTTCTGTTAACGTATTAAAGAAGAATTATCTATAGGTAATCCTCAATTTATGACCATAATTGGGACTGGAATTTCCATTGTAGGTCATTGCAGTCAGACCTGATTTTATGACAAGCTATATAGTACTCATCAAGTGAAAGACTGCAGTTGTTAAGTGAATCATACAGCCATTAAGCAAATCACATGATTGTTAAGAGAATCCAGCCTCTCCAATGGGTGTTTTTTTGCTGGATATCACCCAAAAGAGTTGCAAATCATGATCATGTGACCATAGGATGCTGCAGTTGGTTGTAAATGCAAGCCAGTTATGAAATGCTTGAATTGCAATAACGTGACCATGGGGTGATGCGATAGTCATGAGTGCAAGTACAGATCATAAGTCATTTTTTTTCTGATGTTCTTATATCTTTAACTGTCATTAAATAAATAATAGTAACTCTAGGACTACCTGTAGTTATGTTTCCTGTTGCCTGATTTACCTGGGAGGGCTGAAATATACCACTCTAATATCAGACGGATGGATTAAAACTCCTTGAAAATAAATCACGTTTCTGTATGTCTTCAAAAGATTTCATTTTGAGAAATATTATCGTCGTGCTGTTATATAATTGCAGTCTGAAAGTTCAGTTCAGTGGTATAATTTATATAAATTCCATACTTAATTTCTTTTAAATCTGTTCTACTTAAAGGAGGGCAATTACAAAATATAGCACTTCTATACCATTTCATGGGGTCCCATAAACCTTTTCCCTACTTGAAGGGTTTTATGATATGTGCTCAAAATGTTCTGATTCCCAGTGGTTACTATGCTAGAAATATAGCAGTTGAATTTTAACGTGTCTCCTGAAGAAGAATGCTGGTACTTCTCCTAAGATGTTTTATAACCACAATGTTGTCTATTCAAAGAACATATGGGGAATTGCCAAAACACATCGGTGCTAAAGTTACAAAAGTCTGGAATATATCATGATCAAGCTATCAACGAGGAATAGCTATAGATAAGTTTGTTGAGGCATTGTAAAGCCTGAATGTTATTTTAGTTTCATAAGCCTTGGTTCATTTAATCCATACATACACTGTTTTCTTTGGTGATTTAATATATGTAAAGAAAAGGAAAGGTCAAGAATTCCAGCAATGAAGATGGTAGGTATGTACCATGGTGTTATGTCCCGAGCCTTGCAAACGGCTCGGGCGTTTGCAGGCAGTCCCGGGCAGGTGCAAAGCTGCCCGGGACCAGACAGGCTGTCGCCAGCGCCGTGCGCATGCACGGGTGCTGGCGCGGGAAAAGTATCGCATTTACCCGGGAAATGTCTATATAAGAAGCTGGGAGGTTTTGGGAGCTGCTGAAGCCATCTACTTGTAAGCTGAACGCTGAATAAAGAAAACTGAGAACTTCAACTGCTTCTCGTGTCTGCTTCCCGCCAAGGACTCAACACTGGCGACGAAGGTGGGATTGCCTTACACCGCCTGGAAAGGAAGAAGTGTAAGCTTACCCAAGTGAGTCCTGAGCGGCGGACCGGCGTCGACTCGGCAGCTACCCGCCAATCCAGTGCGCATTCGGGGGTAGGCTGGCTGATAGACCCGTCTCCTGAAGATGGCGAAAATCGGAAGGCTTTCGGACTTCGACGTCTCACATCCAGAGCGGTGGGAGTCATACGTAGCCAGGGTGGAGAACTACTTCAAGGCAAACCAAGTGAGGGAAGAGAGCTTGAAGGCTGCCACCGCTTTGTGTTTGCGGTCAAGACGCCTTCGACATCGCAGAAAACCTTGCAGCACCTGTTCCAGTAGAGTCTGTCAGCTACGCAGATCTGAAGAAGCTATTGAAGGAGCACTTCCACCCCAAGATGTCCGTCATCGCATGGCGCCACACCTTCGAGAAGAGGGATCAACGGCCCGGTGAGTCGGCCAAAGAATTCATCGCCGCATTACGGAAGGCCGCCAAGCACTGCGAGTTCAAAGACCTCGAAGAACGACTGAGGGAACGATTCGTGTGCGGGTTAAGGCATCGAGATCTACAACAAAGACTTTTCGCTAAAGAAGAATTGTCCTACCAAGATGCCTTAAGGGAAGTCACCGCAGAAGAAGCAGCAGGCGGCGCTGTCAAGAACATGCGGCCGATCAGAAACAATCCAGAGGTTGCATCCGTGCACCAGGAAGACGTCCAAAGAAACTCCGAGGAGGATCCGGACGAGGAAGTCGACCGTCTCCACCCCACGAAGAAAGAAAAACAGAAGGGAAGCTCTTCAGCTCCGCTCAAGTGCATCGGCTGTGGAGGTCGCCACAGGAGAACCGACTGCAAGTTCTGCTCCGCTACCTGCCGGGCATGCGGCAAACAAGGACACATTGCAGCTGTGTGTCTGGGCCGACGAAAGGTACAACCTCAGGAAGAACTGCGCCTGAAATGTACCAGATTCCCCAGCCAGAATAGGGTAGGGTTTTGCGCTTCGCGAAGAAGCATCCTTAGGACAGGCACACACAAGCCAATTAAGAAAAAGCTGTCACTCAAGGTGAAGCTATAAGGGGTTCCATTATCTATGGAACTAGACACAGGGTCTGCCTTTCAATTATCTCCTTGCATACATTTAGGAAGATTTGTTCCGGTAGTGGAACTCAGGCCAAGTTAAGGCCTTCTGACATTGTGTTAACAGATTTTCAAAATTCAAGAGTGTGTGTTAAGGGGGAGGCCACCCTTAACGTGCAATACAAGAGTTTTGAAGGTCCACTAGACTTATTAGTAGTAGGGGGTGAACGAACGACTCTCATAGGACTCGATTGGTTTGAGGCCCTGGGGATACACGTCACAGGACTCAACAGTTTACAAACACTCGACCTACAGGAAGTCTGCAAAGAATTTGCAGATGTTTTCAGCCCCCAGATGGGCACATTGAAAGGACCCCCTGTGTCCTTAAAGCTAGACCCCACTGTCACTCCTATTAGAATTAAAGCAAGAAGGGTCCCTTTTGCTTTAAAGAGTAAAATTGACACTGAGTTAGACAAACTGATCCAACAGGGAATCCTAGAACCTGTTGATTCCAGTCCTTGGGAGACCCCCGTTGTCACGCCTCTAAAGGCAAATGGGGACATTCGCATTTGTGCTGACTACAAATGCACTCTGAATAAGGCATTGCAGCAACAGGCCTATCCTGTTCCTGTGGTCAGTCATATTCTGGCCTCCCTCAAGGGGGGGCGCGTTTTTGCAAAGCTTGACCTAGCTCAAGCGTATCAACAGCTGCCTGTTGATGATGATGCTGCTATAGCTCAGACTATTGTGACCCACAGGGGAGCCTGTAAGGTAAAAAGGCTGCAGTTTGGAGTGAATGTCGCTCCTGGGATTTTCCAAAGCGTAATGGAAAACACACTGCGGGGCATACCGGGGGTTTGCCCCTACTTTGATGATGTCTTAATTGCAGGAGACTCCACACACATTCTAGCTGAAAGGCTAAGAGCTGTTCTGTTCAGATTCAGGAAATCAGGCCTCAAGCTCAAAAAAGACAAATGCATGATTGGGGTGCCTTCTACTGAATTTCTGGGGTTCAAAATTGATGCTGCTGGGATTCACCCTGCTGAATCCAAACTGACTGATATTTTAGAAGCACCTAGGCCAAAGTCCAAGGCCGAACTTCAGGCCTTCCTGGGCCTCCTGAATTTCTACAATTCTTTTCTTCCACAAAAAGCTAGTGTAGCTGAGCCTCTTCACAGGCTACTAGACAAGCAAGCAGGCCAGGCAGCGGGGCACAGTCCTTGGAAGGCACCAAGGCAAAATAAGGAGAACAGGCTCACATCTCCCTCCAGTCAGGGAACTCATGCTAGTACCCCAGAGCTGAGAAGGTCACAGAGAGCAAAGAAGTCTCCTAAATACTTAGAGGATTACATAACATTGCTGGCTAAACAAAAGCCAGGTAATGATAGGAGCACTGAGAAGCAGAACACTGCATAAAATAAATGATTATATGTTGGTAGTAGTTTTAGCCCGGGGAAAAGGGGTGTTATGTCCCGAGCCTTGCAAACGGCTCGGGCGTTTGCAGGCAGTCCCGGGCAGGTGCAAAGCTGCCCGGGACCAGACAGGCTGTCACCAGCGCCGTGCGCATGCGCAGGTGCTGGCGCGGGAAAAGTATCGCATTTACCCGGGAAATGTCTATATAAGAAGCTGGGAAGTTTTGGGAGCTGCTGAAGCCATCTACTTGTAAGCTGAACGCAGAATAAAGAAAACTGAGAACTTCAACTGCTTTTCGTGTCTGCTTCCCGCCAAGGAATCAACACATACCTCTTCAAATTACTACCCAAAGATGCAAATAAAGTTTTATGTGTAAAATAAAATCTCTATCACATGATTAGGCCCTAAGATGCCCTTGCATTATTTATACTGGACAAACCAAACTGTCTCTATGCATATAAGGGGAACAAAAGGATATTAAGACTTCTGCATATTTAAAGCAGAAGAAATTATTTAATACAGTAGGACGTACTTCTGAGAAGACTGAAATAAGACTGAAGGAATAAACCTTATTCAACAAGCTGGATTTATATCAGAGTAAATATAGAGAGTGTTGCAAATGAACCTTATGATTCTATGAAAATAAGCCAGATTTCTACATCTGGATATTTGCTTAGTTAGTTGGCAAGGAAAATTCTCATTAAAATTATTTTGGATATTAACACTACATAATCATTACCTTATGGTAGTGCACCTGACACGAGGCTAGTTAAATTTTTGAAAAATTCAGTATGCTTTCCTTTCTGTTTTTTTCTAGGATTGTACTGAATGGAGAAATCCTTGGTGGAAAGGCATATTAGGAAATTTGGACTGATTGGTGATAGTTTTTTGTATGTTTTTCTTAAAACAAATCCGTAGAATAACAGATTACTAATAAGGCATCTTTCTCTCCTGCTTGTAATGTATGCCCTTCCTGGTTCCTTCAAGTAGCCAAGTAAAGCATAAATGGCTGAACCCAAGAGATTGCTAATAACTCTTCGAAGGAGGCAATAATGCACCCTCTCTTTAGAAGTCCTATCCTGATTCCAGCTATTTTTGACAATTTTGATGAGTCTCCAATGTTTCTTTTTCAAGAGAAATTGCAGAGAAGACAAATGCAACTGCTGACATCATATCCTAGGGGAAAAAAATTATCTAGATTCATACCAGTTGAACTTCATACCAAGGCAGAGGATGGAAACAGTATATTGGCCACCTAGTAGAGCCCATACAGGGAATTTAATGGGAAAAAGGTCTCTCTTGGTCCTACTACATTTTTGATACATTTGTTAGTATCAACCATTATAGCTTTCTGAACCACGATTAAGTATTGGAAGTTGGAAGGCATCATTTCCCAGTGATTCAGCTCTTAGCTGAATAGCTAGTTCCAATCAATAAGCACAGAAAGGCAGCAATAGAGTCTGTAGTCACTCTAACGTGGGGTACTGTAGGGCTTGGTTTTCTTGCCCATGTTACTTAAAATGTGGGGTAGGGCATTTATCAGTTTGGGGTTAAGTTTAACCAATACACTGAGGACTCAGATTTATTTTACTACCCTGATGCAGAGGTGCTATAGATACCCCAATACAGTGGTTGAAGGTTGTCAAAATCAGATGGGGCATAACAAGTTCCCATGAAATTCTTCGAAGACTAAATTTGAATTTTCATCATTAAACATAGACTCAATTAGCAACAACAGTCATACTTCTCTTGAAATTGTCCCATGACTTGAAGGTCTTTCTGGACTCATGGGCTCTTTGAAAGGGTGCCTTTGCCCATCTTCAGTTGGCATGCCAATTGCAGTCCTACCTCAGCCAGAATGCCTACCCAGGTGATAGTTAGTCATCACACAGAAGGATTACTGCAATGTGTTCTACACCAGAGGCCTTTGGAAACAGTCCAAAAGGATAGATATTGTAGCCAAATATCATACTTTTCTGCAATTTATCTCCTGATATCACCTTTGTTCTCTCAACTATAAAATATTGTCAGATATCAAATAAATGTCACATCAGGTACAATAAGATTCTGAAATTTTATTGATATGTTGACATTAAAAAAAATCTAATGTCAAATTAACAATAATTTATGTAGCTGAGGAATTCACTTTCCTGCTAGCGTGTGGACCATATACGTCATCTTCTGCAAAGGACTAAATTGTGGTGGGAAAGACAAAACCTCTACAATTTGTATTTTTAACTAATTTTATAGATATTCATTTGCTGCAGTATAATTCTATCCACTTAATACTGTTTTTCATCAGAAATCATAACCATACAAGTTGGAACAAAGAGATTAATTTTGCAATGAAATGGTATTCCATACCTGAATTTTGTTTTTAAACTTGGGATTGGTAAGAAAAATGTAGCTAAGAGTTCCAGTTCAACATACATCTGAGAATATTAGTTGTTATCTCAAAGCCCAGCTTTATCAGCTAACCCATGAATGTATTGGTTAGCTTTAAGTGACATAACAGCTCTTGCCACTGCGCACTCCCTAACATTAAAGAGACATTGGGGGTACTGTACCTCAGATATACAGTCTCCTCTATGTTCCTGTTCCTTACTATTTCTGCCTATTCATCATCATTTTCAGGAATGCAAGAAAAGAAAGATAGCCATTTTTTTTTACTCTGGGAATGAGAGCCAAATTTGGATTAAGCTGGTTCTCTACTCATAGCCAAAATAAGACTGTTAGCTAATGTTTTATTGTTAAGTTTGGAATATCCTCAGTTACCTGAAGAATGGCAGTCACTTATTACATCACAGAGAGTATTTTCCTGCAAGTATATCTGTAGTCAAAAGCATGTTCTTAAGAGTTTTAAACCAACCTTTACAATCCTCCTAACTACAGAGACAAATCTCTCTTATTGCCATGACATCTGATTTCTTTTCTTTTTTCTTTTCTTCTCTTTCCTTCCTTCCCTCCCTTAGTAATAGTAATAGTAGTAAAGTTGGAAGGGACCTTGGAGGTTATCTAGTCCAACCCCCTGCTCAGGCAGGAAATCCTATACCATTTCGGACAAATGGCTGTCCAGTCTCTTCTTAAAAACTTCCAGTGTTGGAGCATTTACTGCTTCTGGCAGCAGGCTGTTCCACTGATTAATTGTTCTCTCTCTCTCTCTCTTTCTCTCTCTCTCTCTCTCTCATAATAAATAGTTATCGCCTTCCTTCCTTCCTCCCTCCCTCCCTCCCTCCCCCCTCCCCATCTTTCTTTCTTTCTTTCTTTCTTTCTTTCTTTCTTTCTTTCTTTCTTTCTTTCTTTCTTTCTTTCTTTCTTTCTTTCTTTTTTCCTTTTCTTTTCTTTTCTTTCTTCTCCCTGCCCTTACATTCCTTTCTCTTTCCAAAAATTCAGTCGAAACTTTCTCTCTCACCTTTTTAAATTTTGTAATGCTAACGTCCTCTTTGGAAGAGGAGACACCCTCTAATTGTATTAGTAAACATGCCTGTACACCCCTGCTTTAATCATCAGTTAAGCAAACCACATGCAGGGATAATTTTAATTTTAAGCCAACTCCTTTGAATGTGTTTGTATCTGTTCTTCAGCATGTTCCAGTTTGTAGTATACTATCAAGAAAAAAAGGGAAATTAGATGGTAGAAGAAATAGGCAGGGGACATTTGATGTGTGCTAGGAAATTAGTTCAACCTTATTTTGAATCTTAGCTCAATAAATTTCAATACACAAACCAACTTCAATACTTGATTTGAATCAGCATCTCTGAATCAGAATTAAATCACTTCAATTTTGGTCATTACTAACTTGCTCTGTGATGAATTCAACAATTCTATTGTTTAGAATACTTTAGAACCCTGATGGTAGAATCAATGTTAGATGGCAGTGCAGTGGGCCAAGATCCCATGAATCCTCAATTTCATCTGACCCTCTTCCATTATATTTTCTTTTGAGACCTTCTATGATTAGGTACTTGGAAAAAGACTAGCCATATGATATGAGAAGGAATTTTACCTTCTGTCCAAGGTCAAACAAAATTCTTATATAACTATTATTCTTAATGAGATGTTGGCCCACACAACATAGAATTACTTTGTAAGTTTATATTCATGCCATTGTTTCCTTAACCTACTATTGTAAAAATGACAAAGAAAAAGTTGTGATCTAAAAGTTGTACAACTACATTGTGTGATCTTTAAGCTGTACAACAAAACCAAACACTTAATGGTTCAACAAGTTTTCAACATATTATTCAGGGAGATAAAAGTTACATTATGTTATTGTTAACACAATATATAAAAGCAAAAAACAATCATGACCAATTCAAAAATGTCTATGAATTATTTAAATACTGTAATGCAATATATATGTAATGAATTATCTTTTTTACTCCATCCAGAAGCCACCTTTGAATGCCAAGAGCTACAAATCTGAGCACGGACTCAATTTAATTAATTTAATTAAATATAACTACAACAAAGTTTTTAAAAAAACACAACTACGTGATCATTCCTCCATATTTGATAATTATTCCATTTTGCCATATCCAACATTTTTCAGCTTATAGCAAATTACAAACAGGCTTCAGGAACTGCAATCACAATGAAAGGTCACACTTGGCCTTCTGGCTCCAGGTTGCGCACTTATAATTAGTTTTAAACCGTATAAACAGGTAGAGATTTCTTTTTTTCTAAATGAATGTATTTTATTTTTCATAAGGATGATGTAGTCATTTACTGATACTTCTATTTTCTGTTCCAGTGTACAATGTGCAGAAGGTGTCCACTAACTTCTATCATGGACTTTGTTTTTTGTGATTTCTAAGATTAACTAAACAGCTTTGGTTACCCACAGTTCCTCGGTATTCATTTTTAAAACGAGGATAATAACAACTGCTCTCATGAGATGTTGGAATTGCAAACAATATGACATACTAAAAATGAATTTCCCCTATGCAAATGGATACAGTTCTATTCCTTCTGAAAGAAATGATAAGTACTCAGATCCTGTGTTAAGAATGGAAAATACAATGTGATATGTTTATGGCGAGGAAACTGATTTGCATTCTTCAAAACTTGAATTTGCATTCATGGAAACAAACATATCTAGGAGATGTAATAGTATATTGTTGTTGAAACAAATGGAACCTCTTGACAGTTTCAAAAATAGGTTTGTTTGTTTTTCTGTTTGTTTGTTTTCCTTCAAGTCAGTGTTGACTCTGGTCGACTGTCTGAACTAGTCCCTGCAGATCTCGTGGCAAGATTTCAGAAGTGGTATACCAATATCTTCTTCCTAGGGCTAAGAGAGAGTGACTGGCCTAAAGTGTACCTTTGTGCCTAAAATAGGATTAGAGCTTACTGTCTCTCAGTTTCTAACCTGGTTAGTTAACCACTACATCAAACTACCTATAAGAAATTATGAGGAGAAATTACCCAACTAGTTAGAAGACAGAAAACCATCTAAAGCAATTAATTGTTGAAGGCTTGAAAAGCTGGAGCTGAAAACTTTTAGGAGTTCTGTTGCTCTCTTTTCGGATATTTTCAGTTTGGGCCAGTTTATTTCTGTACAATCTATGTTTTAAAAAGTACTGCATGAAGAAATTTTGTTTAAATATTTAATGTTAAAGTTTTTTTCCCCTCAAAGTAAAATGTACTGTTAACCTCTTTAAAAGTAAGAATTATATCAGAAGGTCTGAGAAATGCAGATATCAGTGGAGACTAAAATTCTAGTTATTTGGGAAGTGACAATGTAATTGATTTTACTGGTGTTCACTGATATCTAATATTGCAAGCATTTTTTTTTTTATTAGAAAAGGGCTGATGCTGAGGTAGTGGTTTTGCTGCTTGCTGTAAGAATGTCTATAAATGTCAATAAAAATATTACAAAGGTAACACAAATCTCAAACAAAAATACATTTTTCTGATTAACTTTCAAGGTTAATCTTGCCAACACTTTTAGAAGTTCTAGTTAAAAAATTGGGAAAGACAAAATGCACGCTAGATCATCTTAGCCAAAAATTGGCTGCAAGTTTTAAAATGTTATTAGAAATCTAATTTATATTAGATCTGAGGCTCTGAGCTTTCTCAATATGAGTTTTAAATGGAAACTGCTATTTCCTCAGATATGTTTCTAAAAAGTGCTTTTCTTGTTTCAGTTCTGCCATTCACCATACACCCCTCACTCTGAAGGATGACATTTTGAAAAGGAGACAGCACATTTTTGTGCCAACCAATTACATGTTGTGTCAGGCAGTGGGATGTGATCAGATAGAAAAGAATGTCTCCATTGTCCAGATAGACAAATGCTACAGCTTCCCAAATTAATAGTGAATATTGATTTTTTCCCCCTTTGTACTTACATACCATGCAATCAGAATTGCATTAAAAATATAGTACACAATAGGTCTTCCCAGGAAAGTTAGATCAGAATTGGGATTTTTTTAAAAAATGAAATAAAATTAACTTTCAGAACACATTAATGCCTTTCTAACTCTGGGCAATAGCTCAGAGAAGCTCTTATATTGCAAACCTTTTGGTTTCCAGTGTGTGAACACAGGATAAGTGTGTATACATCTCTGTGTATCCTCTTCAAGTAGTAATTGCTCCCTTTTTTATTGTTCTTAATTACTAGATTTCCAGAAAAATAATGTTTTCTCCCCGAGCTGCTGCCTTCTATGAGTTAGACTAGAACACCCATCCCTAATGAAAGTTATACTCCAATCCAGCTCGAGGGTACTAGGTTAGGAAAGAGTGCAGAAAGACCTGACCCAGCATAACATGTGCTTAAAGGGAGTTTATTAGCACATGGCAAGAGGCAGCTGAGGAATAATCACAAAGGAGGTAACCGCCAACATTTTGACAGATTTCATTGTTGTTTGATTTCTGAAAGCTAGTGCTGATTCACACTAGGCTGTAGAAAAATTATCTGAATAAAGTCCCTGAAAATTGTATATGTATTTCCCTAGAAAAGACTGGTATATTTACCCTTTTAGGATTGCTGATGTGGGCCAATAGGCTGGTACTCATACCGTGTAACACAGGGTCTTCCTAAGACATTTTAAGGCAAAAATCACATATAAACAATAGATGCATTCTATGTTATTTCCATTTTAACTGATGACTTCAAATGACAACAAGGAAGGAGAGACAGAGCATCTGCATAAATAAAGATTATTCATGGTTCAACAAGAAGGATCATTTGCAGTTGTCTTGTATGCATTTGGCTAACGTTGATGCTATTTAGAGTTCGGCTTTCCAGATACTATCTTTGTTTATTTCTTTTAAAAAACTGCTTAGGTCTCTTTGCTAATAGATTTGGTTATCTATTCAGCAATCCAAAAAGTCTTAACAACGAAAATGTTCCTAGCAATAAATTAACACTACTCATGTATTTCTTATCACAGCTGATGGGAAAGGGTGATAAAAGAGGAGATGAAGGCTAGTTATACACATGCAAATTGCACATAGACAAATTGTATGTATACTTTATTAGTTAATTATTGGCATATTAAAAACCTATTGTGTTTGTGGAGACCTGCAGAGATAGTTTGAAGCTTTTTGATGTGTAGGAAGGCATTCAGTACCCAACCCACTCAGCTAGTTTGTTCTAAAACAGCTGGTTATAAGTCTTTAATGGAGTATCTTGAAAGGTTAAAATGATCTACAATTACTCTATCTTTGGTCTGAGATGTCCATTCACAATGCTTTCAAAATGTGTATACATACGGTACTTGTTTATTTATTTACATTTCTAAACTGCCCACCTCCTTGAAAGGGGAATTCTGAGCAGAACATCAAAATATAAAAATTAAAATGTCAGAATTAAAAATTTAAAAAGTTATAAAAATTTCTAAGGAGACAAGAATAAATAAATTGTATTAAAAATATTAATTACCCAAAAGAGCTTATCAGAAAGTCCTTTTTGTCCAATGGAGGTAAAATATTTTAAGTCAATTTAAATATTGAGTTAATGACTGGGTAATAGATTTGTTTGTGGTTATCCAAAGAAAAAATACTCTGAAGCCAAATTTAGGTAATTTTGCCAAATTTGTGAAGTACTGGTCTAGCTGTTTATTAGATGAAAATATGATGTTTCTCCATTTAGCAAAATTGTTCTAAACTTTAACAAGAAGACAGCAGATTCTATCCCCTTAATGAAAAAAAAAGTCTGTTTCACAATAGTCTCACAAACAGTAGCAAATAGATGGCCTGTGTGAAGTAGCCCCATTTTTATATATTACAAAAGGTAAAATTGATTATGTAACAAATCATTTGCACATTAACACGTTCATCATTCTTTTCATGGTCAGGAATATATCTGTTTGCTGCATATTTCAAGATTTGCTTTAAATGAGAAAACATGGTTTTAATTTCATAAAATAACAGAAATGTATTTGGTTAACAGATTGATGACTAAATGGGCTGTACCATGAAATAAGTATATCATGGGTACTTTTGTGTAAAGATTCCAACTTATATAAAGAACAGGGGATGACATAAAGAAGGATGTATCAATCAACTTATGTTTAAGGCTTGTAAAAATACAAAAATAAGCCTTGAGGGAAGTAATATCCCTTTGCTATAAAAACTCAGTGATAATCTAATAGAAACTGAAACCTTTAGGAAGAGGAAAAATTGTTTGGAGAATAACTGGGGGATCAATATATCATAATAAATTTTGCATACAAACACCTGCATTTTCTCCTAGTAAATTTGAGGATTACATTATATTGTAGCTCATACAGTACAGAAATGGATAGCTGTAACTTGTCTAAACATTATTGTGAGCAGGAAGATGATTGATTTCCTTTAAGCTCTTTGTCATATTTTTCTGGCCTCTTGTCCTCTCTCTTTTTCATTCTTTTCTTCCATTCTGTGATCTCTATTAAACTGCTACTGCCACTCTCAATCCACCTGCAGCTCAGCTGAACATCATCTAACTAAATCTCAGTTCAACATCCCATCCTTTTACTTTCTTCCTCTCCAAATATAGCTATTCTCAATATATTTGTATAGGGAAAAATATAGGCATATGTATATACTGTATAAGCAACTGAAGTAAGAGACCAAATACTGGTATATCTTCAGATATCCCAATAAAAAGAACTGAACCATAGGTTGACGTCTGCTTAAAAAAACCTGAGCTGTTAGGGTGTTTTTTTTACAAAACATCGAGGATTTGATGTTTTCATAATTTGAAGCTTAATATAAAATATGAGTTAACAATAATGTCATTAAAACAAATAATTAATAATATTAATTGTTATTAATAAATAAAATTGATATTAATTCCTAGAGATTTGAAGGATTTCTTTTCTATAAGTATATTTAAATTAGTAACTATCTTACTTAATATTTTAGCAAAGGTATTGAAGAACATAAATTGTGACTTTTGAAAAAATTACTGTAAATCATGATACTTCTGCAGATTCCTCCAATTCTATCTTAACTGTTCTTAGCTGCATATGCAATAAGTAATGCATCATTGCAAACAAACAAACATCCCCAGGTTAATAATTTTTAACACTGGCTTTAACATGAATTTGTATGTCAGAACTCTTATTGAACAGACTGGCTATTTGTAAAAATGGTAGATGGTGTAGTTCTTCTTTTTTTCTGATGAAGAGCTGAAACTACCCTGGCTGTGTGTTAAAAACGGGCAGGTTCAGTGGCTCCTGAAAGCATTGCCTGGCTTTTGTGGTTTGTTGGCTCGAGCAATGAGAATGCTGTTCACCAATTTTAGTAATGGGCAGCCTGTTCTTAGCTTAGGGTTATCCTTAAATTAGACATTCTTAACCTAGGGATTGCCTATAGATAATTTTCATCTCCTGTTTTAATTTATTTGATTTCTTTATTGCTCTGATGCTTCTATAACAAGGTTAAATAATAAGGCAGATTATGGAGAACCCTGCTTGGAACCTCTTGAGACTGGGAATTGCACAGAATCTTAATTGTTAATTGGTAATATTAGAATTGCTAATTCTAATCTAGGCATTGGTAATATTATATATTTGATCTACCATGTTAAAAAAGAAGTTATCAAACTTCTGTTCTTACTTTTCCTACAAAATCAAGTTACCAACTATCTTATTCTGTGTATTAGTTTTACCTGTTATTTTCATTAATTCAATTTCTCCCATCCTCCCCTTTATCCTCTTATCCTATTTAGACCATCTATGAACCATATTCACAGAGAATGGATGAGGTCTAATTTAGGGGACTCTAGGGGACTCTACACTGTTCTTCAAGGTTTTCATTGTTTCTGTTTTAACTTCCTGCAATATTTGGCTTTACTCTGCATCCTGTCTTATTTCCCAGGTAATAAAAACTGTATCAAATAACACCCAATGTATGATTCTCTTACGCCAGGGGTGTCAAACTGCCAGCCCACAGGCCGGATGCGTCACGCAGAAGCCACACCCACCCCATTGCCGGCAATGACAAAACTGTTCCAATACTTTGCGCAACATCACGTGACATTGCGAGTTTGACATGTCTGTCTTACGCCCTTGCCAATCATTCTCCTAAAGATGTACTGTATGAAGCAAACAAACCAGAAAACTATTTCTTTGTTAATTCTTTAGGTTTATTAAGATCATATTCTTTTTTGGGATCATAGGAATAATCTCTCTTCTTTGTGAAATACAGTAAACCTGAAAGGGAGCCCCAACTAACATCTTATTTCTCTTTAGTAACTCTTCCATTAGACATTTAAAAGCCTTTCTTCTTTGTAGTGTGGCAGGACTTTATTACCACCCCAATTTCTCTTTTAATCCCTGAGCATTTTTCATCTGACTGTTTACAAATCTGATATGTGTAAAGCCAGCCACTGTATTTTGTGAATCATGATATATGCCTTTTATGTGATTTTTCCCAATAAGTAGTTGCTCTTGGTTTCTTTCCATTCTGCTAAAGGAAGCCAAACAAATATGTCTTATAATATAATGTTATTCAGCCTTAATTCACAGGGGCCAATAAATCCTGAGTTGCTGCTGAGGCCAAATCCAGGGATTCAGATTGAAGTCCCACAAGACTACAAGTCTGGCGAAATCTGTTGCCAATCCTGAGATAGTTTCCAGCTGCTCAGGCAGGAAGGTTGCTACGCAGCAGGGAGGCTGGTACAGCAACAATCCCAACTGATCCTTTGCACCAGTTTCAGAAACAAGGTCTCACATCCGGAAAGTTGGAACTCATGGGGAGGGAAGGCCAAAAGCGATTCTCAAAAGACAGCTGTCATTCCCTCTCCTCTGCCCTGTGGCTTCTGTTGGTGCCAAGTTAAGATTGCATACACCTATACACAATAATATAGTCAACTAATGATCAGCACTGAATTGACACTAGATAAAACTTAACAGAATTCGGTGTGTGTGTGTGTGTGTGTGTGTGTGTGTGTGTGTGTGTATGGAATTGGATTGCTTGTGGGAATGTATATGATTACTTTCTTGACCCTGAGTTCTGCCTCTTCTTATCCTACAGGTGGGACTTAAATTCACAGTCTCCCAGTTGCTAGCCTGGTACCTTAACCACTAGATCAAACTGGGTTTGTAATCATTAGTGGTTAAAAAGGTGACATAGTGGCAGTTGCTAAATTATAGTGTTTATATTTATTTTTTTTAAAGTAAATATTTTAGCCAACTCTTGAATGAAGCAACATTTAAAAAAAATCATAGAAAACAAAAAGTTAAAATGTGAGTATTATAAATGATACTTTTCTGGAAGGCCCTGAAATGTGTTTCTATCATCGGGGCTGGAAATCCCAGATTGACATGGAGCAGATCAAGTCAATGATTAATTAGTCAATTAGTGAACAATCTGTCCACTAATGGGAGAAGATGGCAAGGAAGTAATGGGCAGCAGAGAGAAAGCGGAAATACTTAATTCATATTTTGTATCTGTCTTCATGCAAAAAGAAAACACAACCCAACTTATCAAAAACAGAATTGTAAATGACAGGTTAAAAATGCAATTAATATAAGCAAAAACAAGGTAAGAGGACACCTGTGAGCTCTAGACATATTCAAATCATTGTGTTCTGACGAACTATACCCCGGCGTTCTGAAGGAACTGGCAGACACGATTTCAGAATCTTTGAAACGTATCTTTCAAAGTTCTTGGTGCACCATGGAACTACCTGAGGACTGAAAAAGAGCTTATGTGGTTCCCATTTTCAAAAAAGGAAAAAAAGAAAACCAGATCTAGGAAATTACAGACCACCCTGACATCAATACCTGGGAATATCTTAGAAAACAATCAAGCAACAAATCTACGAATACCTAGAAGCAAACAAAGTTATAACTGGAAGCCAACATGAGTTCGTCAAAAACAGATCATGCCAAACAAATCTTATTTCATTTTTTGACAAATTGACTAAATTAGTGGATCAGCAAAATGCGGTGAACATTGTATATTTAGATTTCAGTAAACCATTTGATAAAGTGGACCACAACCTACTTCTCGGTAAGGTAGAAAAATGTGGGGTAGACAGCATCATCATCAGATGGGTTTATAATTGGCTGACAAATTGTGGAATAATATAATTTTTTTCTTTGGAACAGCCTAAAATAATAAAAGTATACAAAATTTACAGCAAATGAAGATCTGTAGCTATAAACATTTGGATGTGGATGCCTAAATGAATAACACTGCAGTTTTAATACAGTTAAGCAAACTGATACTCTCCAGGTATATATTTACCTACAAATCCCATGATTCCTATTGACTGGCCTGAATGGTATAGAGTATAGACTGATGGAGGACATTAACTTATAGAGGTAGATAGGATCCAATGTTGTTAATTTGCATATAGTCATTGGGAGAATCACTGAAATCTGAGGGTATTTTTGTGATGTTCATCCTGAACATGCAGCAGTACTTACATGAACAGATCTAATTTCTGGACTTCTTTAACGTCCTATTTAAGTTTACTTTATGAAATCTTTGTTGGTACCATTCATTTTCTTATCCTGCACAAAAAACAACCACAATATTTTCTCTTCATCTTTCATTTGACAGACTATCTTTGTTTGACAGCCTTTCAGTCAGCTAGCAAAACTCAATGCTTTTCAGGAGTTTCCACAAAAAAATCTATTCATTTATTTGCCATTTTTTACTTGCCATGAACAAGTTGATTGTTTAGCTAGAGCAGCTTATACTGAAACAGAATTTTGTTTTAAAAATCCATGTCTCCCTTTTTATGCACAGAGAGGCTTGTGATCTGACAACAATAATGGTTTGAATCCTGATTAATGGGGTCTTAAGCAGCTTATTAAAAATATCATTCTTTGTCCCTCTGTCAAGGAAAGTTTGTTTTCTATCAAAAGATAGGCAAATTAGCCATCTTAAAACCAAAAGTTGCACCCGAGGATACATTTTCATGGGCTAACCAACATATGATCTTGCATGCATTCCAGTTTCAGTCATCCCTGCCAAGCATGTGAACTATTGGATTTTGAGGTCCACCATCATCTGGAAAAGCACATGGGTCAACCACCTTGAAATAAGTAGGTATAAAGAAAAGTTGATGTACTTTTGTTTGAATCTTCTAATGCATTCACTGAGCTTTGTAATTAGATGAGCAAACACATAAATGAGGATATTGTATTTTGAGACAGAAATGTAAAGCCCGAACAAAAATGGAAAATAATTAAGAAAATTATCTCTTCTAATAGCAAAAAATCTGAACTTTCTGTTCTTATGGTAAGAGAAAGAGAAGATGGGTAGACATAATTGTTTTTCCTGTTGGAAGCAAGTTGGGGAGGGAGAAGCTAATAATAGTAGTTTTTAAATCAGAGGAAAACAGAGCAGAACAAAGGAACAAGGAAGAAGTATTCTACTTGCTATCTCTAGACTAGGGTTGTGCAGTGCATCACATTCAAAAAGGAAAAGATGTTTCAGAAATTGCAGGAGTTGTATAGCATCCATCAACAACCTCTTAACGCAGCTGCACACGGGTACACTATCTTTTTCAGGCCAAAAGCTGTATTTGTCCTTTGAGTGACACAACCAATACAACATTCTATTAAGAAGCAAGACCAGGACATAGATAAGTTTTATCTAGACCAAATTGAGACCAAAGTAAAATTTGTTTGAAATTCATTGAATTAATTTACATTTAACTAATTACACTTTATATGATTAGTCTCCACATATTGTGAACTTCTTCCTTCTCTTTTATCAGAAATTAATTTGGTGTCATTTTGGATGTATGTGTTCTGGAATCACACTCAAGAATTTCAGAACCCACATTGGCCTTAGAGCCTCCAGCTGCATACTCTTATGTTATCATGATGCAGAACCCTAGATGACTTTTTAAAAAATGAACAAAATGTAATTCTAATCAATTGTCAAGAAACCACAGAAAAGAAAATAGTGGCATGAATGATTAATCTCATGTATAAACTGTAGCTAGAAACAGCAGTGAATTCGGGATAGTGACATAATACAGATTGTTCTTAGTAGGATATATTTTTCCAGGAACAAAATGTTGTTTGTAACAAATTGTCACATACTAAGCAAACAAACAGGTGCCTCTTTTTTTCAAAAAAAATATCCCCTATTTGACAACAACACAGACAAAAAGATATTATATATTTATGCAACAAATTCATTACATTTTAGTACCATTTTCTCAAAGCTTAACTATACTCCTCACAGACCCAACCTACCCCAAAGTTTTGGAGGTTTGTTTGTTTTTTTTTAAAGGAATTTTTGCATTTTATTCCATGGATTTATTTTAAGGATGATCAGGATTAACTAATACTAATGAATGAAATGAAAGCATTCCATTCCAGCTAAAACAGAGGCAAGATACTAAAAAAGGTCTTCCAAAATCAGAGATGGTTAATAACTACTTTATGAAAATTATTTGCTGAGATAAGAGTATGTATTGAATTACTTATGCAAAGAGTGGGAAAAGCCCTAACAATCAACAGTCAGTAATACTGTCAAGAAAAGACAAAACATAACTAGGATCTAATTCCAAATTCAATTTATTAGGGAGAAAGAGAGTGATTAAGTGTGTGTGTGTGTGTGTGTGTGTGTGTGTGTGTGTTGACCCTCACAAAATAACACAGTCTACAAAATATTCATTTTAACTATAGATAAGGAAACTTATTTTCAAATATAAGAACTCTTTACAGAAGCAATGGTTACTTTTTCTTCCTGAAGTGGAAAAAAAAAAATGCTTGCCTGAATTTTTTTCTTCACTATTGGCCCCAGTGAAGAGTCTTAGTCTCAAAATGATTTTCAGTCAAATAAAATAACAGGATGCTTTTCAGAATAAGCTGCACTACTTTCTTCACAACATTGCAATATTCATTGTAAAGCCATAGATTTAAATAAGAATAAAATAGGAAAAAGAGAGGGAAAGACAGCAAGTACAAATAGCATTAATATTCATAATCATTAAGAAGGTTTTAACCATTTGAAGGGTGATCCGTAGTTCCCTCCCTAAAAGTAATATTAACATAGGCAACAATCTGTGCCATGCACATCTTCTCTCAGTTTTTCAATTATCATTATTATTTAAATTGATATACTGTTCAACTCCCAGTGAAGACAACCTAGAATGATTAAATGATTAAAGCCAGCTGAAACCAGTTTTATGAGTTTTTCTCCCCATCCCAGGAGATATGTACATATGACACATACATATAGGTGTAAACCCTGTTCAAGTGATAACAATGTTCAAAGACATCTACATATTTTCAGGCTTTTGCGTCTCCTGGCAATTTATTTTTGTCTTCCATTTGCTAATTTTTAACCATATCTCCTCTTCTTCTCAGCTCAAATTACACAAAGTCCTCATTATTTCTAAGTAAGGATAGATAGATAGATAGATAGATAGATAGATAGATAGATAGATAGATAGATAGATAGATAGATAGATAGATAGGCAGGCAGGCAGGCAGGGTAGCCAAAAGAAAACTATGGTCTAGCTGGGTGATAGGATAAAACCATTCATTCTACCTCAAACAACAGGAGAAACTGTAAAATATAAATCTATCGGCTACTGGGGAAAAAAGAAAACATGTTTAAAAAAATCTGTTGGGCTGCAAATTGGCAAACTTCTTTAAGTTAACTAAAGATCTTTACTATCCTATATTTCAGCAGTGCTGGTAAAGGGAGGTTTAGAAGGTATAACATACATAACAAGCATTGGGCTAAGTTGGGAGGAGCTCCCTTCTTCTGCAAAGTAATCAATGGACTGTTTAAGGTTAGCCTGAAACAAACCGAAGTGCTGTAGCCGAAACAGACATATCCTCAAGTCAACATGACAAAGTCAGAAACAAAGCAGAGAAAGATGCCTTGGGATCACCTTGAAAGAGAAAGGGGGCTTAATAAAGGGTAACATCTTCCATTCCTGCACCCTAGAAACAGTTGTTGACCTGTTCTGGCAAGGAAGTAACTAGAAGTGGTGATAAACTCATAGTTTTTGCATATCAGTCTTCCACACAGAGGAAGAGAGAAAGGGAAATAAGAGTAAGAAAAGTGGGAGTTGAGAGAGAGATGTAATATAAAGTTGGCACACCATGGACTTCAACCTCTCACCACTGACTTGTGACAAAGCCCTAAGAGATTAGCCTTGGCAACATGGCTCACAAGAAAGAAAGGTAGCTTATCCATGTGTAATAGGTAGCTAATTTCCTTGAAGTGTATTTTATTAACTATACGTATAGGTATCCTTTGACTGCAACATGTGCCATGGAAGTTTACTCACCTTCCCCAAACACAGTCAGAACAAACCAGCCCCTCCTGCTAAATCCTGCCTTGTGGGTGTAGAAACCATTATTTTAAGCAGACAAGGAAGAAGTTGACATCTAGTCCAGTTTTCTTTATTTTGGCAATCTTGAACTTGCTGACTGAGAAATTCTGGGATTTGAAGTCCACACAGCTTACAGTTGCTAAGGGTGAGAAACACTGCTTCAATCATTACTCTAGTTAAAAGATGGCATGCAAATAGACCACTTGGATGTTTAATTTAATAAACAAAAATCAAACAGTTCAACTTAAGTTCAGAATAAATAAAAAAACAAAAAAACTATGCTCTCCTCATCAGCAAGTTTGAAACAGATCGTCCATTTCCCTTTAAAGGCTAAATTTAAAACTTGAAGTTGTGAACAACACACAATTTCTTGTTGAATCCAAATATAGTAAAGTGTCTTATTGTAATTATAATTAATGTAGGATTGAGTGATTGATTCAGATCTAGGTGTGATTAAGAAACTGTGATCAGAAAAAAAAGCAGCTTCCCATTACTGACATAGCTTCATGGGAAACTATGGTCTTTCAGCCTCTTATTATAATTTTTTTTCTGTATGTTCTTGTATGGGAAGTTATTTTTGTTGTTTTCTTGTTAATGTTTGTTATTTTTATTTGGTTTGATATATTTGGTTCTTTTAAACCTATCTACATATAGTATGATTGTAAACTGGTACAATAAAATAAGCATTGTAAAATAATTGGATGGATGGATGGATGGACAGTATAGTGAACACTAAATAATATATAATGTAATATTTATTGAATGTTGAATTACAGGCCAAAGAGTTTGCAAGTTGACCAATTGCTGAACAATTACATCAATTTCAGTTTAGAGATGATCATTGGTATGCATACAATTACTTTTTTGAGTGATTCCTGGGAATGAGAAACATGGAAAGCTAATATTGATTTTTGCTACTGTGTTTCTATCAAATATCCCTCTTTTTGCTGGGTTTCAAAAGAGCCATTTGCTTTATTACCAGACCTTTTGTGTCTTTTAGAGTAAAGCAGGCACTGGGAAATCAGCATCTTTTGTATCCATAGTGCATGTTTAAAAATGATATCATTTGTTGGAGTCATTGGGTTATCTGGCCTGTTAGGCTGAGTCATCAGCTGCAGTAGGCCAAGGTATGCGGAAGTCAAAAGTGAAAAAACAAGTTTGTGCCGTGCGGTGCAAGGGAATGTTGTTTTGGTGTTTGTTAGTGCCGTGTGCAACAGCTGTATAGTAGCGTGTGCAAAACAAAGTTAGCACGTGTAATATGCTAATATGCTGTGTCATAACAAATGTGGTTGGTGTAAGGTGGTCACCAGGTGCCTATAAACCCGCCTTCTGATAACACAATAAAAGGGATGCTTCGTCTTTGTTCGAGGCTCCCATCCCGAGGAAACCACGTGTACGTGTCTGTTCTTCAACACCCATGGGAGACCGCTGGGCGCGTGAAAACCCACAAATGGTGACCCCGACGTGATTCAAGTTTCTGAGCACGTCTCTTGGTACTGCAACTCAGGGCCGGTCTTCAGGATAGACGAAGCACCCTCCCAAAATATTACGTCTCTTGGTACCCTCTTACTCACTCAGTGGAAGAGCTTACTGCAACTCAGGGCCGGTCGTCAGAGCTAGACGAAGCACCCTCCCAAAACATTACCATGAGTATGGGGACAGGATTCTCTAAGCCTCAGGTTGCGACCTCCCAGAACTTAGGGAATTGACCAAATCATCAATAATTGTTTTGAAAAACAATGAGAAAGATTTGCTGCTTCCCACTAAAAGGGATTTGATCCTTCTCTTAAAATATGTATATCTAAATTGCCTTGCATAGCCCGAAGGAGGATCCCTAAAAATTTTTGTGTGGGTTAAATTAGGAAAGTATTTTCATGAATGACCAGGATGTGTAAAACTGTGACTGTTAACTGTTTCAAATCCAAAGGAAAAAGAATTTTAAAGTCTGCTAGAAATTCTGCTTAAAATAAGCCACAAAAAGGAAGAACCTCACTCTGTCTGGCCAACAAACAGAGTGAAGAAAAAGAATTGTGTTTGTTTGTTTGTATTCCTCCTTCTCTCTGTGTGTCTATCTACAAGAGCCTTTTGAAACTCAAGTCTGCTTGTGTGGGGAAATAACTTTTTAAAGTTACTTTTCGTATCCTATCACTTATTGGTGATGCTACTATGAAACTTTTCTTATCCCAAATATATAATCATTTCTCAATCTCTAAAACTATGTGGTCTATTTTAGAATAAATGTTCTCCTACCCTTGGCAAGTTGCACACCTTAAAATTTAGGCTTTTAAAATTATTTGGAGTTTTCAGCATTTTCAAACTGCCTGCAAGCTACCCCCCTTCCAATTCTATTTCTGTCCTTTGTTCTCCATACCTTTTGTCTGCCTCTCCTGGTAGAGTCCGTCCAGAAAAAGGGGGGGGGAGACCTTGTTCTTGTATCTTTCAGCCCTGAAACCCTCTCCCAAGCCTTTGGAAGCAGAACACACAGACCCAGATGCTGCCTCCATCCATTTGAGCCATGGAATTGAGTTTGAATCCAGCCATCCACTAAAAAGCCACCATGCATCTTCCCAAGTCCTACCATTTCCCCAGATGCCTGTGAGAGCTGCAGAAGGAAGGTGGTGCCATGTGAAGCCTCAGAAGAGAAAATTAAGACTGTGGGGGGAGGGTGGAAACTCATTGTAAACTTTTCTTTCTTGCCCCATTTGTATTGTAACAAGCCAGTTGAATGTATTAATGGAGAGATGGGAATATGTGGCAGAACAAGTACTGAACACCTTGGACTTCTATCTGGTGGGAGGGAAAACTTTTCCAGAATGTTTGTATTGCCTATTTTGTAGAAATAGCTGCATATGCACACATACACCATTCACACCATTCAGAGTCTATCCCCTCCACCTACCTTTAGTAAAGTTCCCCTAAGGCTGATTTTTGCTCTATTGCACCAAAGCTTTGTGGGACCAACTTCCAACAGATTCCAAGGGGGAGGGAACTAGGCCCCCTCAGGTGATTTGCAATTCATATGCCCTGACTAAGGAAGCAACAGGAAAAATCCGAAACTTATGCCCTAAATATTTTGCACTATTGAGCTCAGATTGGGATTTCTAGAACTCATTACGTGCAATTTAAAGAAAATTTAATAGACTGGCATATTGGACATTACAAACCTGGATGCACTGAATTAAGAGCTAAGGCAGGAAACAACCCTTGAAATTGGGCAGCCAGTGGTCATGTACTAAGGAAAACCATGGCTGTGAAGAATTTTGGGAGGTATGCAAACCTGACTGGAAGCTAAAGGTGACATCCAACATTTGAAAATGATTGGCACAGAATATTGGATACTATAAATTTCTTTTCCACCTAACAAAATATTGCCCTGACTTTTAGAACTTTATGGGTGCAAGCTCCCCTTTTGGGAGCCACTAAAGGGATCTTTTTCTGCTGCCTCCATTAATGTCTTCTTTTTCTTTTTTTGCTTAACAGTTTAAAAGCTTGCCTACCAAGTCTCCCTGACCAGATCAATTTTAATGTCATATATTTACACACTTAAGGCACAAAGTGGGGATATTGATGGAAGTTAGCCCCCCCCGAAGGAAATATTAAAAAGGGCAGAAAAATATATTTTTCCTCAAAAGGACTTTTTAAAAACCAAACCTGGCCCCAAATCTATCTGCCCCAAACAAGAGCTAGGCCCATACAGATGCAAATGTAACACCATCAGAAAGTTGGAGCCAGAGCAATCAAGAAGACAAAAGAGAAGATCTGCATACCCCACCCAAACTCTAGGAGTCAGCCCCATCACCTGGGAAGCAGGATATGATAATGCAATTTCCTGAAGAACCATCTTTCTGCAATAAACTGTAATCCTCAGGAACTGTCACCCACCAACAGGTCAATTTAGTAACTATACCTAACACTGCAGTTCAGTTACCCTTGCTAACCAAACCAGCCTTCACTTTGCCAAGCGACACTGAGGATGACTTCCTATAAAGCGCAACCTCCTTATTTTAAATAAAACAGAAAAGTAGGAGATGTTGGAGTCATTGGGTTATCTGGCCTGTTAGGCTGAGTCATCAGCTGCAGTAGGCCAAGGTATGCGGAAGTCAAAAGTGAAAAAACAAGTTTGTGCCGTGCGGTGCAAGGGAATGTTGTTTTGGTGTTTGTTAGTGCCGTGTGCAACAGCTGTATAGTAGCGTGTGCAAAACAAAGTTAGCACGTGTAATATGCTAATATGCTGTGTCATAACAAATGTGGTTGGTGTAAGGTGGTCACCAGGTGCCTATAAACCCGCCTTCTGATAACACAATAAAAGGGATGCTTCGTCTTTGTTCGAGGCTCCCATCCCGAGGAAACCACGTGTACGTGTCTGTTCTTCAACACCCATGGGAGACCGCTGGGCGCGTGAAAACCCACAATCATTATTATTAGTTTTACTTAGATGGGGAAAAAGAGACTGAACATGTAAATGGCACTTGTTTTGACTAAAATGCATACAGTCCTACTTTCCATAAATATCATATCCTATGTGAGAATGTTAACATCTCTGCAATTGTCTAGATTACTAAATAGTCTGTAACTGCTATGAATCTCTGTGGAATCATTTCTCATCTCCTCAGTGATTTATTTTAATCAGTTTTTATGCAGTCAAATAAGTCTAAGAAATTATATTTTGGATTCCCCGCATTTTACTGTTTTGTCATATCCTCCTTCACACATGATTTGCTTGTAGATTACATTAACAACTAGAACCTGGATGTAAACATTCCCTGTAGTGTCCAAAACATTAGGACATAAAAATATCCCTAAACCTGATGCAAATCTGTCATGACATCTGACCGAAGTGTGTAAGTTGCAGCAACTGACATCATCATCCAGAATGTTGTTACTTGCCACCTTTATTCCTTCTTTCATAAACACCAGTGATTATTCTTCTCTTAAATATTTAGGCTTCCATATCTATTATGTGATGTTTTGTTTTTACCTGCATCTGAAGATTTCTTTCCTGGCTATTAAATCTCACTTCAATCTTGATTCCTGCTTCCATTAACAGTTGCCTTTCCTTCAACTATAAGAGCAATTCGGAAATAAAACCTCCATTTGGTTATCAATGAGAGACACTCACAGTTACAGAACTTTTATTATACAGATTAGAAAATTATTATATTACTCTTTGACATAATCACCATTCAAACTGAGGCACTTGTCATAACATCTTACAAGTTTTGAAATTCCTTAGTAGTAGCTGCTCGACATTAAATCTGGGCTATGGGTGGGTAATCAAAAACATCCCAATGGAACTGCTTCAAAAGTTCTTGAGTGCATCTAGTGGTGTGCGAGTGAGCATTATGGTGAACCAACACCACACCGGAAGTGATGCTATAGAAAAATCCTGCCAAATGTGAAGATGCCAGAGGAGTACTGTTAGTGAAGTTCATGGAGCGTGGTTCAACCATCAGTTCAGATGTCTACTGTGAAACATTATGAAAACTCAGATGAGCCATCCATAAAAAGAATCAGGACATGCTGACTTTCAGTGTGGTGTTGGTTCATGATAATGCTCGCCTGCACACCACTGGATGCACCCAAGAACTTTTGAAGCAGTTCAGTTGGGATGTTTTTGAAAAGTAATGTAATGTAGTTTTCTAATGTGTATAATAAAAGTTCTGTATCTATGAGTGTCTGTCACTGATAACCAAATGGAGGTTTATTTCCAAATTGCCCTCATATATTTCTTTCTCTCAATTGGTGTCCTGCTAGCCTGTTTCCAGAAACAGATTCTCAAGTTCTTTATAAATAATAACAATATACAATAATATAGCAATAAATTAAATTGCACTCCACAAGCAAATGAGAGAATAGCAAATCATATTTAAAAAAAACACACACCAGTAAATCAGTAGTGTAGGAAAACCAATCCTACACTATACTTCAGATGACAGATCACAAGTTTTCCATGCAGAAAGATCAAGATTCCAGAAACTCCAGGATAGCTAGAAAGCATCTTCTTTTCAACATACTGAAATACTGTTTGCTAAAATATATAATACTGAGAGCTGATTCTTATACAGAGAGTTTCCTGTGCTCTAGGATCAGTCTTCTTCAACCTCATATCTTCTGGTACAAATCTCAGAAATCTCAAGGCTCCATACTAAGATAGAAGGAACTTATGAGAATTATTACGCTAAACACATTTAAAGGGTGGACAGTTGATGAAGCCTGATCTAAATCTTCCAACAAAGAGAAATAAATGTTTCTAGTCATTCAGACCTAAATTCTGAAGATTGGGTTTAAAAGGAAAGCATTATCAGAGCTAATTGGAGCCCCTTGAATGCACATACCAATTGACTGGTGCTACTTTATTAACTGGTATATAGAATAGAAATCTTTAATGAGGGAAGCTCTCACATGGATAGGATCCCTGTTACGCTGTTTGATTTTCTTCTTGTTGCATAATCTCTTGATAAATATATGGGCATGTAGTTCTTACTCATTTGGCTGTCATGCTAGACCCCAGTTTCATATATTAAGCTGCAAATATATACTGTGTAATGTGAGCTTGATTCCTAAGAAGTAGGGTGAGAATCAAGAACTTTATGAAAAGATGATGTAGCTTGATTACATTCTTCCGGGAAGTTTAGCATGTGGACTTTCCTAGAAAATGAAGAAACACAGTTCTGTCTCAATAAGACATTATTATAAATGAATCATTGGTTCTAAATTACATTATGCTAGAATTGATATAGTAATAGTCACTAATACATCAGTTTGCCAATAATTAGGCTGTTGAGGTTGCCTGATGTTAGAACATTATTCAAGGGATTTATAGATTTATTTCATCATTGTTGTAATCTCAGTAGTAATGAAACCTTAATGCTGAAATCACTAATTATAGTCTTTGCAATGACTGACTTATGAAATGTGTATCTTGTTATTTGTATACAAATAAGATAGATGCCTTGTCTCATTGCAGATCAATCATACATTTTGAAACAAGATTGCCACTTGATCTCCTAAACAAAAAGCTAACACGGATAATTAGGATTATTTGCAGATGTTCAACATATTATAAGCAACCAATTTTTCATACAAGAAAGGGTAATGTGATAACCTTGAAATGTGGCAAGTAATATGGCACAACTATTTTGAGTGTTCTTTGCTAATTAAAAGTTGCTTTACAGTTGAAATCCTATTCTCTTCAGCACTTTTTATGCTCCTTCTTGTCCTGCTATGACCTTTATGAGTCCAGGTTGAACTTTGGCATGATATGATCAATTTTTGCTCTGTTCTCCAATAATGATGTCCTTATATTGCTGCACTTAGCTTTGGCTGAAACTCAGAGTAACCCTCAGTGAAAACTTCCCTTAACCCGGATGAATGAGGGCTTTATTAAAAGCTAGGCAAGTGTTCATCTCACAATGGGCTGCATTTTCATCCTTCCCTAGAATCCTTTCCTTGTCTTCTGACATCTTCATTCCTACATTCTCCTTCTCATTATTTGTGGTCTCCAGTTGCTTGGTCCTCAGTGTCTTAAGCTGTTCCAATGCCACTGGGGATCAAAGCAGAAAAAGAAACATAACTAGAGACGTTCAGGAGGCTGGAATTTCAATTGCTGAGAATGTTCAGCTTTACTTGAGAATGAGATGGTTTCAGAATCAAATAAAGTGGCTTTAGAATCTTTTGAGGAAAAGAAATACTGTGGATTAATTTTCTCATATAAGAAATATTAGTCTCAATACCTTTTATTTCAAGGTAATATGTTTTAATTAAATATGTAATTGCCACCAATTATTATTATAATTGTTAAATGTTATTACTTATCTAAATCAAGGACCTTAACATAGGGCCAAATCATGCTTTTGTTATGGTTCTAGAATTCATATTAAAGCAGAAGTATGTCCAATCATGGAGAACATCTATCTACGTAGTCATTAAGATTCAACACCAACTTAATGGCACATGATCAATCAATCAATCAAACAAACAACCAAGCTTTGATTCTGGAATGCATGCCATCCTTGAGAGAACTTGTGCTTCTTCAGCATATACCGATTTTCTAGCTACCTGCACTATTGACAAAAGTAGGCCAGAGTTCCAAGATTTTGCAGTGAGACACTATGAAATGCTAATGTAGGCTTGCCATATCCACCATTAGGACAGCCAATGAGCCCACTGCAGAATCTAAGATGACTTCTGGGAACTACATGCACAAGTTCCTGCAGTTTTCTTGGCAACAGTTTTCTGAAGTGGTTTGCCTTTGTCTTCTACCTAGGGCTGAGAGTGGGTGGCTGGCTCAAGGTCATCCAGTTGGCTTTGTGTCTAAGCAGGATAGTTACATCAAATTTTGGCTGTCAAGGTAGCTTTACTAGATAATGAACATAAACAGAAAGTTAAATTATCAAATAGGAAGCAGGCAAATTTTAAATGTACACATACAACAATTATAATGAAGAAGGGGAATGAAATATTCAAGCCATTTAAAGTTCTTACTTACGATAATATGGGACAGGTAAATATAAAGTTTACTGAATGGAAAATACTAAATGGAAAAGCATCTGCTCTGCAACAGAAGTGCTGGAAAGGCAGCTTTACAAAAAGCAGGACCAAGTAGTTTAAATAGATAATCATTACCTATCATTACCTTGTTTCAGGTACAACCTGGATAGTGTGAGAAATGGGTGCTTAAAGTTAATTAATATATTAGCTTTTTCGTGCCCTGCATGTGAGAATATATCACATTTTCACATTATCAATAAAAAATTAAGAAGGGCAGAAGTGTAGAGAACAATACATTTCTGAGTCCCTTTGAATATTATATAAAACTATGGACTATTATTTCCAAAGACATGTGGATGATGCTTCCTCCACCCAAAATCTGTTTGGAATGGGACACTTGATATTAAAACTGACACAAGAATGCCAGTTTTAATATTAAGGCCTCAGACACCAACAATCTTTTGTATCTTGCTCTGGTGGTTCTAGTGATTATAACTATTAGTTTTAACTCTAACTGGGTCAATGAAAACTACATCCATACTACACAGCATACAGGAAGTTGGTAAGAGGGATGTAGGGTCTGTTAAATATATTGATACTTCCCAGAATACCCCAATGCCATGACCTCAAGCATACGACAGCACATTGATTAGAAAAAGAGAGATGATGGATGGGTGGATAAATGTAATTATATTCTACACTATGTGGTCATGCTACTCATTGATATCTTTATCACAACATTTGAAAGTATCCATGTACATTAGTATTTCCCAGCACCAAATTCTGGAGCTTCAAAACATCCAAATGGATTATTTCAGTGAAATGTTTATTCATTATTTTAGTGCAAATGTGTTTTAACATTGGGTTTCTTTTTTCCTACAGGGTATCTAATGTCACAAATCTGAATTTAGTCTGGAAATACGGTGAGACAATTCACCTAGATTCTTACTTTGTTTTCTGATCTGCAATTAATAAAAGTAAGATCAAAAGCCTAGGATACTATATCTTATTTCCATTTGCTTTCCAGATCCTCAGAAATACCAGACATATGTTTTCATTCACTTCATAAAAGCATACATAAGCCATGAGTATCAATATAATTTTAAAGAAAGAATGCAAGGCTGGTTTCCTTCTTTGAGTGTTCTTTCACTAAATATGCAATTGTTATTCCTCTATTTTTTTTTTTCAAATTGTCATCTGGGAGTCTTTAAACTAAGCTTCCATAGCTATCCATAACATTAATGTGCATATGTATATTCTAAAAGGATATTTTTGAGACTTCAAAGCATTTTGTGTGGATTACAACTTGTGGGAGAAAAAAATAGGACAAATGCAGTTGTACACCTGTGATTGCTTAATATTTTTCATATTTCCATTGCTTTCAGACAATATTTAAGAGAGGAAAAATAAGCTAGTGTTTTCCTTATCTCATTTGCTGTCTTACTTTTTCAGAAAGCTGGTAAAGAGATTTGTACTTCACCGTACAACTTTAGTCCAGTGTACATGATGCAATGACATTATTTGTTGGACTCTGAAAAAAAAGGTTTTTATAATATATGTATAGCCCATCATATTTCCTTAGAGGGTAACCAATATTATGCAAAATGCAGAAAAGAAAAATAAAATAGTAAACAAAAGAAATTAAATGCATGGATTTTAAAAAATGCCATTCACTATACCTTTCCACAGCTTTCTATCCTTGAGAAACCTCCATGTTTTTGTTGTGAAAAAAAAAAATCTTAACTAAGGAACCAAATCATTTATAGATAGATATAAGTATACTTTTATTGCACAAAACAACAGTGATCAGTGAGCTCCCTGAAAAGTTGTCTCTGCATCCAATCAGCAGGGGTGAATTGTCCATGCCCCCCTGTTCATACTGAACCATCCACGACCATCTGTTTGCTCCAGCATATCCACACCTACCTGTCTGCACTGACCTGGCCACTGTGAGTTGTCCTATCTCCTATCAGTACTGTCTTGTATTGTACAATATACTGTACATTGTTCTCTTACCAATACATTGCACAGAATGCTAAAACAACAGAGTTTTGTAAAAAGTCTGTGGAAAAAGATATTCAGGGCTTATATAAAAGAAACAATTGATGAAAACAGTAACCTAAATGCCTTCTAAGAGACATTGATATGTGTCCTTAACATTTAGCATGTGTTCCTGGTACACAATTGTGATGAGGGTCAGCCTGACCTAAATTGAAGTTTAATTGATTGACTTTCCATAGCTAGTTCATAAGGAAACTTCCTCCGCACCTCAGCTGTCAACAGACAAAAATCTAAGTGGTTTTCAGTCAGCCTGGTCTTAAAGTTATTCTGACCACTTTCCTTTGGGCCTCACCACCAGTTCTGATAAGTAACCATTTCCGTAAAAGGGTAGTGAAGAGATGTTTTTCATAACTCACAGAAGAAAAATTAGGGGAGAAATTCAAATAAAGTTGAGCTAAGAAGCTGACCAAACAGAAAAAACCCTTGGAAGATATAATTCTCAGTACTCAGTTTTCACTGAAATTTATATAAGATGTTATCATTGATATTATTACAGTTTGAGCAACCTATGCACCAATTCAATAGAATACAAGGTGATTTTTGATAGTCTTATCTCATGGTAATGACCACATGAAAAAATTGCTTGAAAAATAATTGCCAATATAGTTTCGAAATTCTAAGTTGAGAATTTATTTTAAAAGTGGCAACCATTTTTCGTTCAAGTGCTGCGTTCTCTCTGACCTGTTCTGTTGCAACCCATAATGTATTGGGCTGAAGCAAGTTCTGGATGGAGCTAAAACTAAAGCACCAATTTTCTTTTTGACAACCCACTTTTCTTTGTTTGATGCTCTCTTTCAAATTTATCAAGGATCTGAAGTGATTTCCTTTAGAGAACTATTGAAATTAACCAGAGCATATTTCAAATCAGGTCCTATATGGTTTTAGACGACAAGTACTTACCTCTGGCTTTATATATACATTCCCCCCATAGTATTATATATGCATAAATTCTAAGAGATTACAGCATTGACTCTGCATTGAACATGTACCACTGATTTTCTTTGCGAAGTGTTAATTAGGAAGAAAAAGTCTTTAAGTTCTTATAGTACAAATCTACTTGAAAGAGGTAGGTTAGATCAGATATTATTTTTCAAATTAAGATATCTCTTTTTCTGTACCTGTCTCTCTTTTCTGTAACAGTGGTTTAGATTAGAACTATTTATCTCAAAGACAATTGCATAAAACCCAATTTAAAATATTGATGTGAAATTATGATGCAGTCTTATATTTCTTTGTTATGTGTGCCACAATTACATATACACTCATGTTTTTTGTCTCTATTTCAATTAGTGAACATTCCAGTCTACAATAACTTGATTCATACCTCTTGGTAAAAATCCAAATTTTAACTATTCTCCAATTATTCTTTAATCCTTTGAATCTTGAGATGTAGTTCTGAGCCTGTTAATTAATCAAACACAGACTTACAGTTTATGGTAATTCATGATCTATTGTTGCTACTATACTGTTGATTGAACCATAATTGTTTGGATTTTTACATTATGTAACCCTAAATGGATAGATTATCATATTCTAAGGCAGTGGTTCTCAACCTTCCTAATGCTGCGACCCTTTAATACAGTTCCTCATGTTGTGGTGACCCCCCAACCCATAAAATTAGTCCTTGACTTACAACAGTGTGCTTAGTGACTGTTCAAAGTTACAACGGCACTGAAAAAAGTGACTTATGACCATTTTTCACACTTATGATGTTGCAGCATCCCCAGGGTCATGTGATTTACATTCGGATGCTTGGCAACTGATTCATATTTATGATGGTCACATTGTTCCAGGGTCATGTGATCACCTTTTGCAACCTCCTGACTAAAAAAATTAGTGGGGAAACCAGATTCACTTAAGAACCATATTACTAATTTAATCTCTCTCTCCCTCTTTCTTTCTCTCTCCCCCCTCTCTCCCTTTCTCTCCTATCCTCTTTATTTCTTTCTCTCTCCCTCTTTCTCTCTCTATTTCTCTCTCCCTCCTCTCTCTCTCCCTCTCTCTCTCCCTTCCCCCTCCTCTCTCCCTTTCTTTCTCCCTCTTTCCCTCTCTCTTTCTCTCTCCCTCTCTCTTCTTATCTATTTGTCCCTCTCTCCCTTCCTTTCTCTCTCTTTCTCTCTCTCTTTCTCTCCCTCTCTCCCTTCCTCTTTCTCTCTATTTCTTTCTCCCTCTCTTTCTCTCTCCCTCTTTCTCTCTCTCCCTCCCTTTCTCTCCCTCTTTCTCTCTCTCCCTCCCTTTCTCTCTCTCTCTCTCTCTCTCTCTCTCTCCCTCTTTCTCTTTCTCCCTCTCTTTTTCCATCTTTTCCTCTCTCTTTCTCTCTTCCTCCCTCCCTCTCTCTCTCTCTCCAATCGGGGATCGATTTGGAGGTGGGGAGGGGAGTGGCCGAGGGCTACCTGTGTGACTTTGAACCTGACAGCAGCCTACCGGGTGGCATGTCGGACTCCAGCGCACCTTAGGACTGCCCGCTGGCACCTGGTTAGATCAGGTGGCCGGCGCTCCATTGTGGCCAGCTCCAATGGGGCAGGGATTCCCTGGCATCATGGAACACGGTGCAGCAACGTCACCAATGGGCGGTTTTGTGTCCTGAGCCTGCAAATAAGCAGGCTTGGGACGTTGCAAGGTCCTGGGCAATTGCAAAACTGCTTGGGACCAGACTGAGTGACGCCAGCCTTGTGTGCACACGCAAGGCGCGAAAGCATTCAGTAATTGTTGCCATTTATGTTTGGGTCTCTGAGTTGTTAAAATATTTTTAACCCACCATTATTCTTTTTATAAATAACTTATGGCATACCTAATAACATAATATTTGTTCCCCCTATTTTTCCTCCAACAACAACCTTGTGAGGTGAGTTGGGCTGAAAAAAAAAATGACCAGTTGCTCTAGTTTCCTTGGCACATATTTTGGATGTGATTTGCTATTGCTTCCTTCCTAGACTGAGAGAGAGTGTGACTGGCTCAAGGTCATCCAGCGGCTTTCATTACTAGAACACACAATCTCATGGTTTCTAGCCTGGTGTCTTAATCACTAGACTAGAGCAAACTGGCTCTTGTATCATTTCAAAAAATACATATTTAAATATGCATATAAATAAGCACTTATATATTTATTTTTAGAGAAAAAGTGAATTGTAGGTGGAGGAAAATGACTTACTGATAAAACGTATTTAAAGAAAATCTGGAAATGGTTTCACATATCTCTAGATTACTTATAAGCAGGAATATTCAAGGATGATTTAGACAGTATTTGACATTCTAGTTTTGATGCTAAATTTCAACATGGTGCATTGCCTTTGGGCAATTATGAAGCTCCCCAGGAGGCCAATGGCAAATCAGTTTTTACCTGCTCCTTCACAGTTTATAAAGCAGAATGGAATGCAGTTAGGATTTGCATACACACAAACATGTTCATCACACACTGTTGGAATGTGGTGCATATCTCACGGGACAGAAAGTTGTGCAAAGTCATTACTGACTTGTGAATGAAGACCAGAGCAGTACAGTTTAAGAACTAGTGCAGAAGATGTTCCCACTAACTCATTATGGTGATTGAGTCCCTTGATGCACAAATTCTAGTAGCATGGACTTCTCATTCATAGTACCATTTTTAAGGAACTCACCCCCAAATCATACTTGGGTGATGATTATTTCATTTAAACAAGCTAGATTAGCCATGTAGCTATCAACAATATCTCTTGAACATTAGAACATTAAATAGGTTCTCCATCAAGGCTTCATAGGAATTAGTTTAGGCACAGATGGACCAGCATTACATTATACACTTGAAAGCTACACTTCAGTACAACTGGATTGCACCAGGTTTCAGAAAGCTAAAATAGACTGAATTAGATGAGCAAGTAGCATAATCTGATATAAATTAGTATCCTCTGATTATTGCTCAGGTCAGTAAGAATGGTAAAGTTAATTTATCATTGTTACTCAATCCTGGAAAAGAGCCATTAATTTTTTTTTAAAATCACAGCTAAAATTAGCATGTGTGTGTGAGAGAGAGGGGGAGGGGGGGAGAGATTATTTATTTTAAAATAGCATGTTTGTATATGCAGACTTTCTTGTGTGGTGAGACTGGGAAAGAATAGAAAGCAAAAAGTAGAAGTGCCAGAAAATACATGCACAAAAAACATAGAAGAGTAAATACTAAAAATGAAATGCAATTACTAGATTTATAGTAATTTTGTTCCATGAAACATAAGCATCAGTGATTTGCAAAGTTTAGGATTCAATGACTTTACAGCTTGTCTATTTTTTTTTTCAAATCAGAAGAGGGGTACCCAACTCTATTGCTCCTCTACACTGAATATGGATAATTTCCAAAAAAATATAGGTTATATTACAGTACAGTACTGGACATTGAAAAGAGGGAGAGGAAAGGAGCAATATATGAATTGTGACTTCTTTTTTTTACCTCTTCTGTGGTCTACTATCTTACATCTGATTCCACGGCCTAACATTATTCAAATGGCTATTTATATTTGTGTGCGTGTCCTAGAGTAACATTGCCAATACACTACAGTCTCTGCATTGTAAATGTTTTTCAGCGCAAACAAGAGAAGCTAGTTTCCCAGCCAAGAAACCGTCTTGAGCAGGAAGTGATCTCAGTACGCACATCCTTCACTTCTGGAGTTAATTTTGCTGGAGCCAAAAGTCATATGAGGACACAGCTAACAGCTTGAAATTTAAAATGAGAGTAAATAAAGCAGGCTGCAAATTAAAAGGAATGCTAAAGCCATTTGAATCTTTGCTGGTGCTCTTTTTGAAAATCTCTACTTTTGCATCTGAACTGAGAACACCACTTTTTCATACCTAAACATATATTATTGCCATATCTGAGATATTTGAAGATATTTTGAGTGGCTTCATATATTGGTTAATACATAGTAATTGGCAAGAAAATATCTCAGTCTGATTGCTGTGTTTTGTGAGAATCAGTTTTCAAACCAAAAGTCATTTTTTATGGAAGGCAAGTTTCCAAGCCTTGCACCCATTCATTTCCCAAACATTTACAGTGCAATTTTGAATGAAATCAGAACACATTCATTATGTGTCTACTTTTCTATGTTGGAGCTGATATTCCCAGGCCTTCTTGTATGAGGTTATGTCTATATTTGTACTTCGGTTCCAGCATCCTTAATTTGTATAGCTGATCAGTGTTCTTGCTGGCTCCAAGCTGGCTAGTAGCTATGTATCCATTGCTAGTCTGGCTCCCACAAACATCTGACTCACTGCAGGTCATTGACTAACAAAAATCACTTCTCCCCAGAATAAAATAAGATTGCTTACTAGGTTATTTCTTCCCCCCAATCCTCTAAATCCAGGAGTTTGACTAGCATTTTGCAAAAAGAAAAGGTACTGATAGGAAATGCTGGCTGATTGGAAAGAAGTAAACAGTGATCATCATCTGTTGTACCAGTTGCGACCCTACCTGGACTGGGAGGCTCTCCTTACAGTCACTCATGCTCTTGTCACCTCACGCCTGGACTACTGCAATGCGCTCTACATGGGGCTACCCTTGAAAAGTATTCGGAGACTACAGTTGGTCCAGAATGCAGCCGCGCGAGTGCTGGTGGGTGTTCGTTGGTACACCCATGTTACACCTATCCTCCATGAGCTGCACTGGTTGCCTATTGGTCTCTGGGTCCAATTCAAGGTGTTGGTTATTACCTTTAAAGCTCTATATGGCTCAGGGCCAGGCTATTTGCGAGACCGCCTACTACCTCATAGTTCCCTTCGTCCGGTTAGATCCCACAGGCTGGGCCTCCTTCAGGTCCCACCGGCCAAGCAGTGCCATTTGGCGGGGCCACGGGGGAGGGCTTTCTCTGTGATGGCGCCCACGTGTTGGAACCAGCTCCCCCCGGAGATTAGGACCGCTCCCACCCTGTTGGTTTTCCGCAAACTGCTTAAGACCTGGCTTTTCCGGCAGGCCTGGGGTTTATAAAATCTGACCCCTGGATGAATGTTATTGTATTGTTTGATTTGTTAAGTTATGTTGTGTTTTTATTGTTAGCCGCCCGGAGTCCTGCGGGAGTGGGGAGGTCTATAAATTTTAATAAATAAAAATAAATAAATAAAAATAAATGATCATAGTGGTATGGTGGTCAATATGTATAAAGCCTTCCAGGTAACTTTTAGTTTGATGGCTTTCTATCAAAACCACACAAAGAAGCTGTTCTGAATGGATGCAAATCTGACATTAATACACCAACACTACATTACAGAAGTGTTTTTACATGATGATGAAAGGTATAAAGGAAAATCAATGATAAAGCATTTAAGAACATAGCAGCTTCATGAACATATTTTTGCATATAACCCCCAGAAACTCTGATGAAATTAGAAAATGATAAATACACAGGGCATAATCAGACTGATTAATTTCATTTGAATTTAAGATAAATGGAATTTAAATAACACAAACATGAGTTTTTCCCTGTTTTAAAATAGTGACTTCCTCCTAATTTCTGGAATTAATTAGAAGTTAACTTTTCCCCCCTGAAGTTTAAAAAAATCCTAGAATATTCCTTTTGCCAGGAGTTCCATTGAACACAGGATTTTTAAAATATTTTTATGTATCATATTTATATGGCCACCCTTCTCACAAAAATGTGATTCTGGACACATACATCAGTGAATTAAAAAGAAAAATAAATAAATATATAAAAATAGTCATAATTAAAACTATAAAAACACACATAAATAGATAGGATGATATTAGCTGCAGTAAGAGAGTCATTGGTCTCCAGGCCTGATGGTATAGCCATCACGTTTTGAGGGATTTCTGGAAGGTTGAAACGGATAAAGCTATCTTTACTTATGGGGGGGTGGGAGAAAAATCATTTAGTTTGACAGGTTGAGTTTGATCAACATTTACCTTACTGTGTTTAATTGTAAGTGTACATATAAAATTGCTACTTCTATCCCTCCTAAATTATGTTTTTGCCTTGTCCTTTTTCCATCATGCTCAGAAGTCAAGCATAGTCCTCTGCCCAAATGATTTTGGTATCACTATTTATAATCAGGACAGGAAGGCCTGGAGGAACGTTGTCCATGGGGTCGCGATGGGTCAGACGCAACTTCGCAACTAACAACAACAAACAACATTTATATTCAGAACAATCAAATGGATGCCTTACAATAGAGCAGGGGGTCTTCAAACCTGGCCTTTTATGACTTGTGGACTTCAGCTCCCAGAATTCCTCAGCCAGGCACGCTGGGTGAGGAATTCTGGGAATTGAGGTCCACAAGTCATAAAAGGGCCAAGTTTGAAGACCCCTGCAATAGAGGCTAAGGAGAAAGGCTTCCTCCATCACATTCCCAATTCATATTGCTCACTGTTCTTTGGATGTATGCATGAGAAAGGATAAAGGCAGTTCTTGGCAAATATTTGTTTAACTTTTCTTTCGATTCTCCTTTGTGGAAGTCTGCATTCACTCTTAAAGTTAGACCTTGGAGTCAAGTCTGAATAGTTAAGCCATGCAGTATGCCAGATGTGGTATGTTTATAAAATTTGAGATCATTATCTGCTTTTTTTATTGGATAAATTCAACCATGTGACCACTTTGGAAAAGGGAAAGGAGCAATCAGAGGACATAATGTCCTCAGTGGCAGCAAAATAGCAGGAGATCAAATAAGGGTGCTGAAGTGTTAAGTCCCCACTCATTTGTAGGGAAATCTCTAATTGCTAATTCTTGACCTAAAATGAAAGGGATAATTATGTGATACTTCCCTAATTAGCATATGTAATAAATAATTTAGAACAGGCCTGAAATTTGTTCCACTCTTTCAGTCATGGGTTTCTAGTATTACTCTAGTATTCTACAGCTATCAAAAAATACACCCCATTCTTAATCATTCAGGTTTCACTAACTACATTGGTTGCTCAGCTTGTACCTGGGATGCAGAAAGCTTTTCCTTGTTTTGTAGCCAAATTATACAATACTAGAAACATTTTTCATGTGGTTGTATTAATTTTGCTACTGACATTTGATCAGAACCTTACAAAGACAAATAATAATAAACTTGTGTAAATCAAATGATGAAATATAGAAATCCTCTACTTCCTTATTGCCAAATTCAGTGTTTACCTTTTATGTTTCTTACTGTAGTGCAGCTGCCAACAACGATTTGATGTTATGTGATTCATTAATTTACTTTAGTAGAATGGAGGAGGAGTGGAGTCTTTCACAAGCTTGTTTCACAATGTCAACAAACAGAGGAACTGAGTGCTTCCCAGGTGATGTGATTGTGTATGAAATGTGACAGTACCCAACAAAACTGCTCTTTTAAACTACCCCTAGGAATGTTTAAAACTCTGATGATTACATTTTCCAATTTTGTTGCTCCATAATAACTCAAATACTTATTACTATAGTTGGTCACACAGACAGCCAATCTAGATTTGGCATTTTTGTCGACCTACTGAATCCTTCCCAAAGACCTGGAATACATAGATGTTATTTAATAATATTAAAGGTGTTCTCGTAGAGTATATGCTATTCCAAATAAAGTATTGCAATTGATTGATGTGATTTTGTCAATGGTGCAATGATTGTATTCAAATGGTGCTCCAGATGTTTTTGAATTGCATTTCCAGTTTGTTTTCTTGTATTGTGATCTCCTGGTATTGCAACATTTACTATCCAGACTTTTTGATCTTTTTTATCAAAAATTACGTGTTATGTGGCAGATACCTGTAGCATTTTAACTTCTTCGTTTTTTATTGCTTTGTCTATTTTTTTTTTTTTTTGCTCCTACCAGTTCTTGCTTGCAGGCAAATGGTATTTCTTGCAGATATTCCAATGCACAATTGTTGCTAATTTGTCATACTATTGTTTGTAGTCTTCTTACAGCAGCTAAGTAGCTGGTCCACTGTTTTTTTTTCAGCTTCTTTGCAAAGATGGCATTTGCTGCCTATTACTGTTTTCTCAATTCTGGCTTTGTATGCATTTGTTCTTAAGGCTTGGTCTTATGTAGACAGAATTAACTCCTCTGCTATTATTATTTTACAAAACAAAAAGCGAGAAACTCATAAGACCATTGCTTAAAATCAGTTTTTGTTTATTTAATTTTATCTGAACTACCTTCTCCAATATTCACACTGAAACTTAAGCTATACACTATCCACACAAGCATTCACTTTCAGCAACATTCCTATATCATGTACATTGTAGCCGAAGCTGGTTTCAGAGTAGTTCCCTTTTCTAATGAATCTAGAATTTATCATATCTCAAAACACTATAGCACCCATGATTCTCTGAGAAGTACTATGAATGCACTGGAATAACACCTTGAATCATCACTGAATTCATGAAAAATCCTCAGTAATGTTATTTTTTTCATGCCAAGAAGTATTTCATTTTTCATGAAAATCTCATTATAGCAAGTCTGCCATGAGATATTCACACTCACTGTATGTGTAACTACTACAAAATTGGCTTAGTACAATATAAGAATATTTTGTCATTTTCTGTTCACTCAAGGAGAGCAAGTCATGTCAGTTGTTATTTTGGTCCAATACAATACTGATATTTAAGGAAGCCAATTGTGGACCTCCATATAGGGCTATAGCATCATATATAAACCCTCTCTATCCCTCTCTTGAATATATATGTATATTATGCTATCACCTTTTAGGATAAACAACATTATGCAAAGACAGTAAGCCAAATGAATTAAAGGCATGAGACAAGAAGAAAAATGGAAGTATGGCTGTGTAATGGGCAGATAGGTTGAATCTCATTTACACCAACACCATTCAATATCTCTCTCCATACCTTTCTAGCATTGTAAACCATTTTTGCTTTTATCGCATCCATCTTTGTGTGTTCTCTTCTTTAAAGCTGTTACTAAACTCTTTTTGAGGATCTCTTCAACTCCAACCATGACTTTCTTCTAGGAGAATGGGAGTGAAAAGACAAGGAGATGATCTTCCATCTATATAGGCCCTGATCTTAGTTTTTCAGAGTATGGGTTCAATCGGGTAAAGATGGTGTGTCCCTTCTAGCCCCAAGAGGCTCACAGAGTGGGTCAGAAATGGGAGCAAATAGAGGAGAAAGGCGGATTGTAGAATAATCCTCTGTGAGGGAGATGGGTGGTTGCAAAATTTGATAAATATATAAATAAGAATTGTTCCAGATTGTTGGATAAAGAATCTGGTCTGTTATGCTAGTTATATACCATATATGCTGCAAAATTAAAAAGGGGAGGGAGGGAATTCACCTGACCTTGGCACTGTATATGTGTGAAGAAGTCTGTAAATGTTTCCAATTCCTGAGGTCAGTTTGGACCTTGAGAAGATATTTTGTCTCTTTGAGGAGATGACATCAGTGCTGAAAGGCTTGTTTTGTGGACCAAAATCTGCTTGATAAAAAAAGTCACAATTCCTTTGGGCTGGAAGGAATTGCCTGAAAAGGAATGCTCTGGCTATCCATCAGTTCTATATGGGGTTGTAAAAAGTTCAGACCCCAAGGAGAAATTTGAAGCATTAACATGTAAACCATCAGTTGTGAAGTAGAGAATGGGAAGAGAAGTAAATATCTATCTGAATAAAAGAAAGTCTTGATGGATATTTTGGGTATTTGAAGCCCTCTTAAACAGAACCACCTTCTTGATAAGGTTAGAACCATTAGAACAATTGATTAGAACAGTTAGAATAATTAATCAATGGAACCACTTATCTCCAGAAGTTGTGAGTGCTCCAACATTAGAGGTTTTTAAAAAGAGAAGGGACAACTATTAGACTGAAATGGTATAGGGCAGGGGTGTCAAACTCACAACGTCACGTGATGTGTCGCAACATATCGTGACTTTTTTTCCATTGCCGGCCCTGGGATGGGCGCGGTTTTGCCATGACACATCTGGCCCATGGGCTGGCAGTTTGATACCCCTGGTATAGGGTTTCCTGCTTGATCAGGAGGTTGGACTAGAAGACCTCCAAGGTCCCTTCCAACTCTGTTATTCTGTTATAAAAAATCAGCTGAATAGTTAGCACAGCAAAATTAGAAACAAATTTATAAAGCTTCAGACACAAAAAGCTACAAGTTCCACCACCCCTTCCAACCCAGAATAAAATAACTTTTATTTTAACTGCAACCATCTGTATCCCTTTCCCAGACAACCGTAGATTCTCATAGATCAAGGGTGCTTTTCTCTACCTTAGCATAAAATTCAGTTTCTGAATCACTAATGAATGACAGGAGGGGGAGGAACAAAATGAAAGATAAATGTGATGCCTTCCTCTTCCATTCATATTCTGTCACAATTCCTCCAGTTTTCCATCAATACTTGGGCAGATCTGATTAATGCAAAAAAAGTCTCTGGGATGCCTTGACAAATGAATCTTTCCTGTCTTTTATCTGATAATCCCCCTTTAAACTAGTCAGTTAAGCCTCTTTCATTCCAGCCCATATCCTGAGCTAAGAACTGAAGCAGTATATCCCAGCAATCTTCTCTCTTGAAGGTGAGAGAGATAGTGGTTTGTAGTCACCTATTGTAGAAGGAAGCATGAATAGCCTTGAGGGACAGAAGGAAAATAAAAGACAATGGTTAGACAAAGAGAGTTGAGTTTGGGACAGAAATGTAACCTGATAAAATGTCTCAGACAAATGCTTTCTAGTTCTCATGAAATAAAAGGAAAGAGGTAAGTTCAGGCATGCAAGATTCTGTTACTGTATTTTTACAATTAAAGTAGTATTGGTCTACATCAGGGGTGTCAAACTTGCAATGTCATGTGATGTGTCACGACATAACGTGACTTTTTTTACATTGCCAGCAATGGGGTGCACACAGTTTCTCATGACGCATCTGGCCCGTGGGCCAGCAGTTTGACACCCCTGGTCTATATGTTTTTATTTTCCTAGTGAGTTCTACCTTAATGGGCTGATATCTGTTTGATTGGGTTGATGAAATTAAATATCAATTCGTTACAGAATTGGCAGTATCCAGCAGTTCACTCTAGCATTAGAAATCTTACATGGGAAAACATTCACATCTTAAAGAGATGTAGAAGTCACACTTTTCAAAGAAAATCTTAAAATGTCAGGATTTCCATCATATGGCAATGATAAACAATGGTTAACAGGGTTGTGAATCTGTAGCCATCATTTAATCTGGGATCAGTATATTAACACTCCTGTAGCATTCAAAAAATGAGTAGGCAGATCCTGCTGTCAGACTTCAAATGAGACTTGAATAAATCTGTCTGGAAATTCAATCACATATTCAAGCTACACAGAGTCAATATAGGTTAGATAAGCTGTTTTACTGCAAACAAAGTGTGATCGCTGTGTAGATAGACAGACAGACAGACATATTTCAGAACATAGAAATCACGTATCCTGTAGCACCAGCCCTAAGGTTAAAACCCAGTATTTTGCTCCTATTCTTTTAGGCCAACATCATTTTGGTAATTCCTTTTCCAGCCTTGAATGGCATAGCTATCTGTTCCATATTTATACAATTATTATGACCAGATTAAGAATTCATTCATTCATTTATGTGGCTAAGATGCCACTCCATTTCAACAGGAATTGTTGGTTCCTGCCTTGCCAGCCTTAGCCCTTATGCCCTTCATTCATTCTTTCATCTTTCCATTTTATATAATTACATCAGTTATATGCTTTTAGATATACGGTACTGTATATATTAATTACTTTGTCACAGATATATATGAATAGACTTAAGCTTAAACCATATATCTGAAATAAACAGACCTTTTTCTAAGCAGATACTCATCAACAGGTATAATGTGTAATTGTTTTTTTGGACTGGATTTTATAAGCTACTCAGAATTTGTTAGAGTGGAATGCACATGGATTATACCATATTTATGTTGTTTAAACTTTGCTTTCCTTCTATACATTTTCCAAATTATTATATCTGTTAAAACCATTTTTGGTTCCCACTTTTACCAACAGAACAATAAAAATTATTGTGAGCTCCAGTGACCAAGTTGCCAATAAATCCAAATAGACCAGCAGAATAAAAATGAGGGTCAATATGTGTTATCCCCTTTCTGCTGTTCAGATCTTATACTTGCTAGCAAAGGGAGGAAAATATTTAAAGACCAACTTTAGAGAGTTAAGAGGTAGGAGAACTTTAGAATGTGAACAGAGCATACTATGACCATAGAAAGGGCCCTTTTCACTTCTTGTGACACTGAGCTTTCAAAACCACTGAGATGTTGGTGTTATATAAAATAGGTTTTGTGCAGGGTAGGTTGGAATATAAACTCAGAAGGCTACTTTTAACCTAGTGAAAGTATGCTCTACAAGGTATGGAACAGTCAGTTGGCAATTATGTCTTTTGCTTATGATGGTCACATGTTGCATTAAACCTGTATCTTTCCAGGACTTTACTGATTTTAAAAGTCATAATTCACCACAGATTATTATGTCAACTGAAGTATTTGATGTACAAATTTGTCAATTTACTTAACATGGATAGCAGGGAAAAGAGAACATCTCCAGAACACTAGATAATCTCTGCTAAAATATAGCTGATTTAGCTTCTGTCCACAGAACTTTATTCATGAACACTTGTATCTAACTGAACTAGAGTCTTGAATGAACTATTGATAGCAACCAAATAGATTGTCAAGTTAAATCTGAATGAAAATATGGATAAATGTGGAAAGGATGTGGCCAATCTAATTCAGGCTAATTGTGTCTAACATTGTTACTTTAAGACTGACACTGGAATGAATCACAGATTATATCAAATTCAGTCTGACAGGGCCAAGTTTAATAGTTTTATCAGCGTCATGGTCTTCTTTTATTTTCAAATTACCAGGTCCCTGCTTTCAGCCGTTGCTCAAAATGCTTACCCCATCAGTAAGGCCATTCAACCAAGCAAGGGACATTGAAGAAAGAGGAGCAAAATCAAAGTAGCATCCACAAATCTTCTTCAGAAACTGTGGCTAAGCAGTAGCTGGGTAGAAACTAACACCAAGCAGCTATAAATTATGCACTTGATATGAAAACAAGAAAGGGAAAAGGCTCTTTGATTTCACATTAATGTAGAGCAATGGCTCTGAAGGGTAGACAGCAATTGTATGTTCTTTCAGCACACATTACAAAGGTCAGGCTGTCACACCACGGTTGGATTTACTGACTACTCATACATTGAGACTAGCAACAGGCTCCACAAGCTCACTGAATCCATACAAGGGTTCATAGAAGGCTTCCCCTCTGCTTAAGGGACCCAGCAGTGGTCCCTTAAGAGCAGGGGTGTAAACTTGCAACGTCGCGTGATGTGTCACGACTTATCGTGACTTTTTTTCCCATTGCCAGCAATGGGGTGGGCGCGTTTTCACCATGACGCATCTGGCCTGCAGGCTGGCAGTTTGACACCCCTGCTTAAGAGCATTCTTCATTTGAAATGATTAGATAGGATGAAAGAGACTTAAACACCTACCTGTTTTATTTAGCAGGTATATTTGTGCCAATTTTCTTTCAAAATGATTGCAGATAACTGTTCTCTTCTGAAAAAAAGGCTTCTCTATAATCAGATGGGTGGCTTCTTTATAATCACAATGGGTGGCTCCAGTCACAAACTGAACTCTCATGGCATACTGACTGAGCAACTTTAGGCAACAGTGAATCCCTGTCTGACAAATTCAATATGACTAGTAAGCATGTGAAGTTTACAACTGGATTCCAAGAAGAGCATAGGGCAAACAAATATAATTTGGGTGATGAATAGCCTAACAAACAGGATTCATGATGCAGTGATAAATGGTAGCTGGCCAAACACAAGGAAGACTGGATGAGAAAATGTGCATAGCAGATCTACATTGGGGTTTCCTGAGCTTTCGCTGTATGCAAAGCTTCCTTCATAATATTTGGTCAATGTTTTCTATAGGTATCAGATATTGGCTGATGTAAATATTTTCTTGCTTTATTCCTTGATAGATGTAGTTTTCTTCACTAATTTGATAGAAGTACGGATACAAATCTAATATATGAATAAAGCAAGGACATTCCAAACTTTTCTGGCTGGAAAACAAATATTTATATATTTGTTTGTTTATTCCCTGCCTTTATTATTTTTACAAATAACTCAAGGCAGTGAACATATCCAACACACCTTTGTCCTCCTATTTTCTGCACATGAAAGTACCTTGGCACTTCCCAATGAGAGTTCTTATTTCAAATTAACATGTTTCAATGCCTATGTCTACAAACCTGGAAAGCTACTGCTTGATAGTGTTGAGCAGTGTTTTTCAAATTTGGCACCTTTAAGATATATGGACGTCAATTCCCAGAATTCCGCAGAGAGTATGTTCCCTGGGAATTTCTGAGAGTTGAAATTCATCCATCTTAAAGTTGCCAAATTTGATACATTTTGGTGTAGATAGCAATGAACTAGACAGATCAATTCTCTGATCTCATATAAAGCAATGAGAGCCATGGACTTAATAGTTGAGTTCCTACTTTTTGTATGCAAAAGATCTCAGATTCTTTTTCCATGATATATAGATGGATCTAGAAAAGCAAAGGTCTCAAATCCTAGCTGAATATGGCATATGATTGGTATAGCAATGCTATTTCCTATACTCCTCCATGTCTCATACTCTATTTTCCTAGACAGCTTGCAAGGATCACTATAACATACAACGGAATTGGGAGAGAGGAGGGGAGAAAAGAAACACTTAGCAATGTTGTAAGAGTAGCAAAAAAAAAAAAAAAAGGAAATTAAATCTAGCAAAAGCATCAAGTCTTAAGCAGGACTAAAGTAACTCCATCCAATCAATTGTGTAGTGAGAACACTGGAATCCAGGTAATCAAGTGGTTTTGCCTACCTAGTCTTTCAAGTAGAGAGCTGAAAAGAAAGAGAAGCTACAAGAAAATCCTTGCCAATTCAGAACTCAATATTCAAGCTTGCAGCATAGAACATTATCCCAAATTTTGATCAAATGTGACTAACTGTACTACCATTGTAAGCCTAGCCAAAGAAAAAGGAAATAATTATGTTACCAAATCTCATCACCATTCTCCTGGAAAAATGCTTCTGGATATAAACTTTGTATCCCTCCTATGATGTTTTAAACCAATTCGTGTGATTATGTATTGATAGAACACTATTAGGGACATGGGACTAGACAGTACCATATTTCCTCAAAATTAAAACCTGATCTTATACTTCGGAGGTTTTTTGCCTCCAAAAGAGGCACCAGGTCTTATTTTTTGGGGGGGGGGGATTTCTTTTCCACTCACCTCTGGCGCCGACAGCCCCACCTAACTGGCCCACTTCTTTTGCGGACAAAGGAGCAGCCTCATTCTGCAGCTGAGAATGGAGCTCTGGCCTGCATTTCGCAGTCAAAGGCCTTTCTGGAGGGCCACTGCAGCCAAGAACTGAGTTATGGATTTAATCGATAGGTTGGTTCTCAGCTGCAGTGGCCTTCTGGAAAGGCCTCTGACTGCAAAATGCAGGCCTGGGTATGCCACAGAAGAAGTGGCTGGCGAGGAGAGGCCTGGCTGCAAGGTAAGTGGGTGCGGGGCACATGGGGCAGCTCCATCCCCCACCCCTGCCCTAGCTTGATTTTTAGGTGTGTGCCTGGGATAGGACTTATATTAGGCCCACCTCCAAAAATCAAGCTAGGACTTATTTTTGGGATAGGTCTTACTTTTGGGAAAACATGGTAGATAACCAGAGCAGTTGGTGGCCTAGTGATGAAAATGCTTGCCTCCCACTCAGAAGGTTGAGAGTTCAACCAGAGGCTGGGTGAATCTGCTGCGGACTTTAAGACAAGCGGCCAGGCCTTGTGAGTTCAAGGATCTGGAAGAAAGGCTGTGCAATTGCTTCGTGTGTGGGTTAAGAAGTAGAGACCTACAACAGAAGATCTTTGCGAAAGAAGAGGTCTTGTTCCAAGATGCGTTAAGATAGGTGGCAGCTGAGGAGGTAGCAGGTGGTGCTGTGAAGGCTTTGCAGTTCATCAGGAACCCTCCAGCCGCCGCAAGAGGACACTCGAGAAGAATCCGAAGCGGATCCTGAATAGGAGGTGGACAGACTTCACCAGCCAGCAGAAAGAAGGATGAAGGGGCGTCCAGACAAGGCCCCAGCACCTTTTCAGTGCTTCGGGTGCAGAGGACAAGTGAGCTGACTGCAGGTTTCGCTCTGCCATTTGCCGGGCATGTAGCAGGCAAGGCCACATTGCCTCCGTCTGTTTGGGTCGCCAGAAGATCCAACCTCGGGAAGAATTGCTTCAGAATGATACCAGGATCCCCAGCCAACACAGGGTGGGTTTCTGCGCTTTGCGCAGGAGTATTCTGAGGACAGGGACACACAAGCCCCTTAAGAAAAAACTTCGCATTGACGTGAAGTTGCAAGGGGTTCCCTTGTTGATGGAGTTGGACACAGGGTCCGCTCTATCAATCATTTCACTTGATACCTTCAAAAGGATTTGCAGCAGTAGTGGCCTTCGAGTTAAACTCAGGCCATCGAATCTAATACTCACTGATTTTCAAAATTCCAAGGTCAGTGTAAAAGGGAGGCCATGCTCAAGGTACAGCGTAAGGATTTTGAGAGTTTCCTGGATATGGTGGTTGTTGGGGGTGAACGCACAAGTCTTATTGGACTTGATTGGTTTGAGGCCCTGGGAATCCAAGTGACTGGACTGCACAATTTGCAAATGCTGGGTCTTGCAGAAGTCTGCAAGGAGTTTGCTGATTTGTTTAGTTCAGAGCTAGGAACTAAACAAGGGGCCTCCCATTGCCCTATGTTTAGACCCAACTATCACGCCCATCAGGGTCAAGCCTAAAAGGGTGTCTTTTGCCCTCAAAACCAAGAAAGATGCAGAGCTGGACAAATTGCTCCAGCAGGGCATCTTAGAACCTGTGGATTCTAGTCCATGGGAAACTCCCATAGTAACGCCTCTAAAAGCTATTGGGAAAGTCCGTATATGTGCAGACTATAAGTGCACACTGAACAAAGCATTGCAACAGCACGCATATCCAGTGCCTGTTGTAAGCCACATTCTGGCCTCCCTCAAAGGAGGGTGCAGTTTTGCAAAACTTGATCAGGCACAGGCCTATCAACAGCTACTGTTGATGAGGCATCTGCAGAGGCCCAGATGATTGTAACACACAGGGGGGCCTTTAAGGTCAAAAGACTGCAATTTGGGGTAAATGTAGCCCCTGGCATATTCCAAAGTGTCATGGAGAGCACACTTCGTGGTATTCCTAGGGTCTGTCCCTACTTTGATGACGTCCTCATTGTTGGGGAGTCATCTCAAAATTTAGCAGAAAGGTTAAGCAGGCCTTAAATTGAAGCAGAATAAATGCAAGATAGGAGTCACTTCCATTGACTTCTTAGGGTTCAGGACTGATCCCCAAGGCATTCACCCTGCTGAATCCAAGCTGTAAGCGATTCAGCAGGCCCCAAGGCCCAAGTCCAAAAGTGAGCTGCAAGCCTTCTTGGGGCTTTTAAATTTCTATCATGCATTCCTCCCACATAAGGCTGCAGTGGTTGAGCCATTACACTGGCTCTTAGACAAGCAGGCTCCATGGCAGTGGACTAAGATCCATGACAGGAGTTTCAATGAGGTTAAGGCCTTGCTCTCTTCAAATGCTGTGTTAGCTCATTTCAATGAGCAATTGCCTGTATGCATAGCCTGTGATGCATCCCCTTATGGGGTTGGGGCTATGCTGAGCCACTTCAAGGCTGATGGGACACAAGTCCCTGTGGCCTACTATTCCAGGACTCTCTCATCTGCAGAGCGTAATTATGCGCAGATTGACAGAGAAGCCTTGGCAATAGTGGCTGGCATAAAGAAATTCCATGATTTCTTATATGGCTGCCACTTCATGGTCTACACAGACCATAAGCCTCTGCTGGGCTTGTTTACAACAAACAAACAAACCCCTCATATAATATCTCCATGAATGCTGAGATGGTCAATTTTCCTGTCAGCATATGACTACACTCTAGTTCACAAACCTGGAAAAGAGATGGGTCATGCAGATGGCCTCAGCAGATTACCTCTTAAACAGATAGAGGCAGATCCTGCCCCTGCTATTAATATCCTTTCCATTCAGGAGTTGCCTGAATCTCCCCTAAATGCTAGGGACGTGGCTGTAGAAATTGCCATTGATCACACGCTCACACGCATGCTGACCTGGGTATTGTCAGGATGGCCTGACATTTGCCCAGACACTGAATTTCAAAGCTTCTGGCGAAGGAAGCACTTTCAAGGGATGCCTGTTATGGGGGAGTAGGGTAGTGATCCTAGCCTCATTGAGGTCTAGAATCTTGTTTTCTCTGCATGAGGGACATCCTAGTATAGTAAGGATGAAAGCGCTTGCACGCAGTCATCTTTGATGGCCTGGGCTCGATAAAGCCATTGAGGCTCAGGTGCACGGGTGCCAATCGTGCCAACAGTCACGGCCTGAAATGCCTCGGGCCCCAGTACATAGGTGGTAGGAAACTCAAACCTTATAGTCACAGGTACATATAGATTATGCTGGGCCCTTTCAGGGGCAATTCTTCCTTCTCCTCATTGATAGCCATTCCAAGTGGCTAGAGGTTGTTCCTGTTTCCTCTACTACTACTGCCAGGACCATCCAGGTATTGAGAGGAATTTTTGCCTCACATGGGCTTCCAGATGTCCTGGTTTCACATAATGGCCCTCAATTTACCTTTTTTGAGTTCCAGGCTTTTCTTCAGGCCAACTTGATCCAGCATGCGACTTCTGCTCCCTTCCATCCATCGTCCAATGGACAAGCTGAGAGGATGGTACACACTACCAAAGATGCTCTCAAGAAACTGACTTATGGTAACTGGCATCACAGGTTAGCAGATTTCCTTCTTGCACACCACACCACACCATGCACAGCCACAGGGAAGAGCCCTGCAGAACTCCGCTGGGGTTGCCGCCTCATCACCAAACTGGACAGGTTGCACCCAGACCGGGTGGCTTCACAGGTGTCACAACCACGGGCACCTCGGAGACTTCAGGTTGGCAATCCGGTTTGGGCAAGAAACTATGGGCCTGGACATCTCTGGGTCACAGCAGTGATCTGCAAGGTCTCTGGGCCATTGTCATATGAAGTAGCTTTGGAGGATGGCTGCATTCTTCGCAGACACATAGACCAACTGCGTTGGAGGCTGGACAGCCACATTTCCGTTCCTGGCTCGGCTCTGGGGGGGGGGGGGAAGAGGACCAGAATATGCATTCTGGGTCACAGGTTCTCAGGCCTAACAGGGCCTCTCCAGCTGCTGGGACTGTTTGGGGGTCATCCCAAGTTTACGCAAGTGCGTCGAACAGGAATTCTCAGGATGGAAGGGTCACCCTGCACATCCTTTATTGCTCCAGACAGGGAGTCACACCGGGGATATCCACATTATTCAAACATGTCAGATAGTGCTCCAGAGAGGGAGACAGACCAGGGGTATCCACATAAATCAAACAGAGCCATAGAAAGGGAATTCCATCAGGGACACTCTCATAATTCAGCTATTGCTCCGAAAAGGAAGTCAGTAGCAAGGGGGCTTGTGATGGAGGCGGCTCCTGACTCTGACACCTCTGGCACATGCATGGGGGCTATGGAGTACTGGTGCACTTCTGCCACTCAGGCCTCTCCAACTGCTGGCCTTGGGCTCGAGGGACAGTGTTCCCAAGAGGAGTGCATTGTGGACTCAGGGACTTACACCCCTCCAAGGTACACTGGCTCAGACTCAGAAGGTCTAGCCAGTCAGCAGTTGGGTGGGTCACCTGGGTATTTGGGGCATCAAAGTCCTGGCCTGCCTAGCCTGGTAGGTGAGCAGGTAAGCCAGGCACCCTCACTGGCCCTTAGAAGGTCGCAGAGGCAAAGTGCCCCCCTAAATATCTAGGGGATTATGTGAGGTTCCTGTCAACACATGAGGAATCTTGCTATGAGGTCGCTGAATGAGGGGGGTAACATTCAGTAAGAGTCTTATATACTATTTTGATTTTGGATATATTTTATTTGAGTTAATAATTATTGTGAAAGGTGCAGACCCGAGCATTTCCACTCTCCTTGCATTTGAATAATGCATCTGTGTTCCATTCTCCCTGCATTGCACACTGCACCTGTGTGTAAGCTAGGTATGTTTCATCTAGGAGGGAGGGGTATTTTGTCCTGAGCCTGCAGGAACTGAAAGCAGGCTCAGAATTGTTGCAAATGGTCCCGGGCAATCCAAAAGCTGCCCGGGACCAGACAGGGTAGCGCCAGCCTTGTGCGCATGCGCAAGATGCAAAAATGGTCAATTCCTATTGGTCCACACTATCCGGGTTTCAGGCACTATAAAAGGCCTCCATGCCTTTTGCTGCTTACTTGGTTGTAGGAGAAAGAAATAAAGAGCTTGTTGTTTTCTCACCATGTGTCTTCGTCAATTACCAACGAACGGAAAACACAACAGTCGCTGCTTTATGGAATATTCTCCTTTCGGAGATTAGAATGGCCTCAACCCAGCTGGTCTTTCCTAAGGCTTTAAAACTTTGCTGTATACCTGAGCCTGAGGTCTGAATCTGTTTAGGGCCCCATTTTTGGGAATTACTGTTGATTAGTTAATTATCTCAATTGCTTGTATATGTATTTTAGATGTCTTTTATTATTATTTTAAATGTTTTTTTAATATATGTTTTTATATATTTGAAACTGTAAGCTGCCCAAAATCATTGATTAAGATGGGTGGGCTATAGAAATTGAATAAATTTATATTTGTTTGAAAATGAGGTGTAAAGCACATTTTGCGTGACTTTATATATTTCCAGCATAGTGGATGCTGTACTTTATTAAGCATTTTGTTAAGGAAAAGTCATTGATGTTTTGGTTAAACTCTACCAAAATGTGGAGCAAGCAACATTAAGGAGATTTCACTCATTTTAATGTCTGTCACAGATCCTTCTGTTTCTCTTTGTCAACTAACCTATCTTGTCCCCGTATAACCTTTATCCCAGGCAGACTAATCCTCCCCATCCATTACAGTGGAGGTGACAACATGAACTTTAGCAGCTAGAGAAATTTGTTTTTCTAGGACAGCCTGGAAAGTGTGTGCTTTCTAATGCTAGGAACGCCTTGCCTTGTCTTTGTTATTTTAAGTGCACCTTAGGACATCAGTATAACTACAGTGTTCATCAGCTGTAGTAATTGGCGGCAAGAATGGTCACCTAAGACAGTGTTTCCCAAACTTGACAATTTTAAGGCATGAGGACTTCAACTCCCAGAATTCCACAGCCAGCAACGCTGGCTGTGGAATTCTGGGAGTTGAAGTCCACATGCCTTAAAATTGTCAAGTTTGGGAAACACTGACCTAAGATAAAGCATACATCACCATGGCAACCACACAGCCAGAGATAAGAAGTATCAATAGTTGGAGAAGTGGAATCCCCAATTACAGATCATGAGTACTTGCAGTTTTAAAAGAGTTTTCCATTCATTCCTTCAAATGTCTCTCCTAAGGGTAAAATATTAAGGGGGGGAGGAGAGGGAGAGTTGTAACATTCATCAAAGATTGAGCTGCAAGAATTCTCTTTCCCTGCTAGGTAACTAAGTGGAGAGGACATTTGTCTATTTGCTTCACAGAAGTATTATTGAATTACTTTGCAGAGATATGGATTCTTACATGTTTCAAGCCACTGGTTGGGAAAGAGGATTGGGAAACAGTCTTGTGGATTAAAGGCAGATATTTCTTCCTTCTTTTTAGTGGATTTTAGGGACATTTGTTTTACATGGTCACTTGAACAGCCCTTTCCCTCAGATGAAATAGTTTGAAGGTCTCTTCCAAGCCAACAATCAATACACCAAAAACATTCTTCATATTTCTTTTCTACAACTAATTTTGTGGGGGAAAAAGGAGTATAGAGAAAATGAGTATTTGAAAAGGGGTATAGAGGAAATGAGAAAGGTTATTAATGGTTGCTAGCCTAGAAAGTTTGCACACAATCCTTGCTCTGCTTACTGCATCTTGAGGCATAGAATAAGAGAATAGAATAAAAAAGTTGGAAGGGACCTTGGAGGTCTTCTACTCCACCTCCCCTAGCCAAGCAGGAAATCCTATACGATTTCAGAAAAATGGTTGTCCAATCTCTTCTTTAAAATCTCCAGTGTTGGAGCAGCCACAATCTCTGGAGACAACTCATTTCACTGATTAATTATTCTAAATGTCAGGAAATTTCTCTTTAATTTTGGGTTGGTTCTCTTCTTGATTAGTTTCCATCCATTGCTTCTTCTGCCTTTAGGTTCTTTGGAGAATAAGTTGACCCCTCTTCATTGTGGCAGCCCCTTGAATATTGGAACATTGCTATCCTGTCATCTCTAGTCCTTCTTTTCATTAAACTAGACATACTCCTGCAACCATTCTTCGTATGTTTTAGTCTCTAGTCCCATAATCATCTTTGTTGCTCTTCTCTGTACTCTCTCTAGAGTCTCAACGTCTTTTTTACATCATGGTGACCAAAACTGGATCCCAAGTGAGGATTTACCAAGGCATTATAAAGTGGTATTAACACCTCATGTGATCTTGATTATATCCCTCTGTTAATGCAGCCTAGCACTATGTTGGCTTTGTTATTTTAAGTGCACTTTAGGACACCTTAGTTTTCTTTCCAGACAGATCTGTGAGCTTCTCAGTGGGCTATGAATGCTATATCAATCCAACAAGGCATGAGACTCATCAGTGCTAATAGGTAACCTACTGCCGGTACTTCAGCTGGGCTGTGGCATCTAGAGGATGCCAGTATAGTCAGAAAACAGGCTCATGGCATTGCATGAGCATGCTTTTCTGCATGCTTCACAATCTCTCTCTCTCTCTCTCTCTCTCTCTCTCTCTCTCTCTCTCTCTCTCTCTCTCACACACACACACACACACACACACACACACACACATTGTGATAGAATGCTGCTTATTATTTTTTAAAGCATTCTGATGAAAGGAGCATGATTCTGTGCCCACAACTGTCCATGATTTTTCAGCATCACTCCAAAGCTGGTACCCCAAAAAAAGCAAGAGAGAAAGAAAAGGTGTGGATGAAAACAACAGTTTGGCCCAAAGTTCATCTTGGATCTTTCTGCATCAGTTCAGTCAGCACAGCTTCCACCATTTGCTGAACTATTTAGAAGCTACATTGCTATTCTTTCCCTATTGCAATTAGCTGTGCTTTCAAAGATGTCCAAGGGAAATGCATATACAGTATCCACGTTTATTGTGGTGAAATCCTTCAAGGCATCAAGCTGGAACCAGGTTAATAATTTCTAAAAGGTCTCTCTCATAATTCATTCTGTTTTTCCCTCCCAAATGAAGTAGCTATAGGTGTTTTAATGCTTGCCCCAATACAGTCTTATAGAGGACTCTTTTTCCCCAAATCATGTGTGAAATCTCAAATTAAATCTCAAATTATAAATTGAATCATGCCTCTTTGAATCTCAAATCTCCAATCCAAATCAAATGGTAGTTGATTTGCATCAATCAAATGGGGGTTGCTTTGCATCAATCTAGTCCAAACATGTCAAACTCAAGGCCCATGGGCCAGATCTGGCCCATGTTTAGATCTGGCCCATAAACAAACTAATAGGAGGTAATTGAGTAGTTACCTCCTCGCTTCTTCAGGTGATTTGTCAGTGGCAGTAGTGCTACCAGAGGATGGGCAGCGGGAGCCTCTCGAATGCGTAGAGCAGTGCAGCAACGGTAACTGCAGATGCAGGTGGGCATGGGTCTATGAGGACTCAAAGCAGCCAGGGGGGCATGGCTGGGTAGGCATAGCTGAGTAGGTGCAGCTGGCCCAGCCCCACTGGCTCAGGATGGCTGGGTCAGTACGGAACAAGTCACACTGGCTAACTCGTGTGCCCTACAAGTTCCTCGCTTCCCCAAACTGCTGACAGCCAAGCACATGCACACACACACACACACACACACACACACACACACACACACACACCATTTCAAGTTTGGGGACTTTTATCCATAGAGGAAGGAAAGGTCCCTCTCCCCAAGCCCAGGAGTGAACAGCAGCTTGCCAGCACAGATGTGGATAAGTCTTCAAACTTGGAATGGTGTGGGTGCGCATGCATGTGTGCAGCGCACCGAAGAAGATGTTCTTCTCCCAATCCCAGATATCTGAGCATTGGAGTTTCCCTGTCCGGTGCCCCCTCCCGGCGAAGCAGGAGGTGGAGGGCGATGCTGCTACACATAGAAGCACGGAGTCAAACTTCTGCCTTGACAGATCTCTGGAGAACAAGAAGAGGAGGCAGGGGAGTAGCATTTCCTAGTCCTACATGAAGTAGGCTGTCCCTTCTCAAAAGGGAATCCTTTCGAGAAGAATGCTGGCTTATTGGGGCAGCCTTCCTTCATGCAGCTTCCCGCCACACTTCCTTCTCTCCAGAGATCTTTGTAATTCAACTAAGAACTCTGGCGTGCTGAGTACACGCATGCATGCACGCACCATTCCAAGCTTGGAGACTTTTATCCACATCTGAGCTGGCAAGCTGCCAATCATGTCTGGGCTTGGGAAGAAGGACTTTTCCTTCCTCTGTGGATAAAAGTCCCCAAACCTGGAATGCAGTATGTGTGTGTGTACGTGTATGCGTGTGTGCGCACTTGACTGTCGGCAGTTTGGGGAGTCGAGGAGCTTGTGGAGCACCTCACATCAAGTTAGCCAGAACCACTTGTTCCATGCTGACCCAGACATCCTGAGTCAGCGGAGCTGGGCTGGCTACACTTACCTGGCCACTCCTACCCAGCCACACCCACCTTACCATACCGAATCAGCTGCCATGCCCACTCAGCCATGCTTATCTAGTTGCGGCTGTGACCACCCACCATGCCTACCTAGCCATGCCCATCTGGCATTTGAGGGCAACCACAGTGCTGATGCGGTCCTCAATGAAATTGAGTTTGATCCCCTGACCTAGTTATTGCCTAACATTTATACTTTTAACATTAAAACTAGTAGAATATATATTTCTTTAACTTTACAAGTGAATCCAGAAAATAAATCTTTACCCAAAGGAAAAACAGTACAATAAATTATCGGCAATTCTATTTCTGCATAAGAATTTGGCCAAATAGCATTTTGCCCTTGCCAGTTGATTCAGAAGAAGGGTTCCACTGGGGGTGGGACGATCATTAAAGTCAAGATGATATAATTGTAGATCTGCCCCTTTTTTCCTTTGGCAAAAAGTGGGACAGCATTGATTATGTCGTTATATTCACCAACTTGACTTTTTTGACATATCTGTTTTGACATCCCAGGAATAGGTAATAACAAGAAACTGCATGAATATAGTCATCAGGAATTAAGCTCAACAGGTAGTTATTTTAAATTATATGTAGACATGCCCATGATTATCTCTTGTCATTCACAACTTAAAGGGTTATAGCATTCAGAAACCTTGAATACTTCTGCCAAATCCTCACTGAACTGTCATTTTTAATATGACTTCTTCTTCTTTACTTTCTCTTTTACCACTTTGGGTGTCGAGGGATTTAATATGACTGAAGATGGAAATTATTAAATATGTGAGGAAGGCCTTTATTTATTATAACTGAATTGTATGTATTATTTTTTAAATAAACCATTCAATAGGGAAACTTTTATAAATTTAAATGCAAATTAAATCAAATGCAGTTTTTGCCTTGGTCCCACACAGTGGTGAGATTCAAATATGTGAACAACTGGTTCTCTGTGTGGATGCCACTTCCGGAAGTCCATTCTGGGCCTGGGCAACAAAAAATTAGTTACCGGTTCTGCTGAACTGGTGCGAACTGGCTAAATCCTACCACTGGTCCCACCCGTTGCATTGTCCTGATCCCACTTGATTTTTTCCCCCTTTTAGAGTAGTCTATACTAAACATTGCCCCTTGGCCTAAGAAACACTTTATATTTCAAATATTAAGCTCCTTGTATCTCCACTACAATCACATACACATTTTTGCTCACATTGCATTGAAAAGTACATTAAAAATCCTGGAAATGTCTAGTAAAGGAAGATGATCAGGTCACAAGCTTGCAAATGCTTTTGGCAAGACCATCTCAGTGCTAATCTGCTAATTGTATCTTTCTTCACTTATTCTCAAAAAAACTATATTAGGTTTGACTTGCCATTCATTCAGTATTCTCTAACAAAGTTCACGTTTGCCTTTTAGGCATAGCTAAACTGTTAGTCTTTCCTCCAAAACTCTTTAAAATTTATATCGGTCAGGCAAATAGCCAGCAAAGCAAATGTAACAGCCTTGACTGAATCTATTAACTTAGAAGTGAGAAAGAGGGAAAGTAGCTTGAAGTATATGCTGTTGGTGGGAAGAAGGCCTTTCAGATTGCATAAAGCCTATTTATTAGAGCTAAACAAATTTAGAAAAATGATTCAGAAGAGATATTTTGGATCCTGTGCAAGTATATATTCTTCCTGCTCTATATTAGACCAACCACATTTTTCTTTTTTTATGCTCCTACATGAACTTGAAAAAAAGATGTGGCTGTTTTACTCATAGCAGAAGGAAGCCATATTCATGTGAGGAATCAAATACTTTGTCCACTTTTTGAAGTGGGAATACTCTATGATTGTTATCCTTAGGTCTTGAGACTAAATTACATTCAACACTGGCTGGGAATTATAGAACTGGGTTCAAATATATTTAATGGGCAGGAAGGCACCAACTTGAAAAAAGCTATTTCCTGAAGTCTTTCTTTCCCAAGCACTAGATAAGGCACAAAAATTATTGGCTGGTGGATTGCGTGAAGGAAAGAGGAAGGAAGGAAGGAAGGAAGGAAGGAAGGAAGGAAGGAAGGAAGGAAGGAAGGAAGGAAGGATATAAAAAGGGCTTTCTAGATTGTGGCTGTTGAACCTTGTAGAATGAATGGCTCTTGTCTTGGGACTGCAGAGTATTATATAAAATTTCTATTCTATGAAGAACAAGAGTATAATATGGATTAGAACAGGATTACAAACAAATTTCAGAAATATAGACTTTGAGCACTTAATTCTAAACATAGCTAGTGCCAAATGTTCTAGCATGACCACCCTGCAGCATTCCCAGACAGATGGAGTTCATTTTTCTTCTTTGCCTCATTTTCTCCATTTTAAACAGATGGGAAATCTGTTCATAGGATCTCGGTAGAGTAGCTTATGTTGTCTTGTAAATAACTGGAGAATAAAATTTGCCAGACCAAGTTTACCATTCTGTATTTTCAAATGGAAGATGACAAACCATTTGTTCTTGTTGGAAGGGAGGAGACTATCCTCCTGACAGTATTTTATACATTCCTTCTGTTTGTGGATTTAACTATTGTCATGGTTAATACCAGCTTCTTGGATGAAAAAAACCAAAGTCTAAAATACTGGGCTAAGATTAAATTCAATGTTTGTCTTGATATGTCTAGAATATACTCACACGTTAAATTTTTCCTTTAATGAATTGATTACATCCATTGGAAGAGAGAGAAATATGTCTTGCTGGGAACCCAGAACAAAAAGAAGAAAAGATTTTCTAATATTGCAAGCTCTCTTAAACTGGAAACCATTATGGTCTGAATCTGACTGCATAGCTGAATGGAAAGTTGGGCTCTTCAGTTCTTTGAAAAGTTGCTTCTTGTGATCAAAACCAAGCTTCCCTTCAAATTGCCCAAAAAGAGCATCCGCATATGTACAGAGGATCATTTCTACTTCAGGCAGAATTCATCTGCTCTTCTCACGACTAGTTGAAGGGAGAGAGGAGAAGCAGTTCTCCTATCCCAGTGGTGGCGAACCTATGGCACGGGTGCCAGAGGCGGCACTCAGAGCTCTTTCTGTGGGCACGTGTGCCGTTGCCCCAGTCCTAGGCCTTCAGCTGGGTTTTATAAAACCTTTTCGCTTTAGGCCTCCACCGCTGTGTGCAAAAAAAAAAAAAAAAAGGTTCAATCAGTCAATTTCAACTCACGGGGGAAAAAAAGATCTTGCAAAGTTGGAATTGACTGATTGAACTTTTTAGTCACCCAATCTGCCGTTACCACCGCAGCCACCCTCACCCAGTGGGCCACACCCACCCGGCACTCAACGATGCATGTGGGTTTTGGGTTGCAGTTTGGGCACTCGGTCTCTAAAAGGTTCGCCATCACTGTCCTATCCTTTCATTCCAGAGGGGTTGACCAAGTTAAATCTTCCCTCCAATTGAAATCAGTGAAAAAATAATTTTACTATGCCAATCCCCAAAGTAATACGTAAAATAAAAATGTCCAGTTGGGGATGTGTCAGGAGACTGGGATGGGTGTTACCAAGCCATGCCATATAAGATTTTAAAGGGCAAGACCAGCAACTTAAATTGCACCTAGAAGAAAATGGCTTTTGCAAGGAAGATGTAATGTACATCCTCCAAGGGCACACATAGCTGAAGCCATATTCTGCACTAGCCAAAGCTTCCGAATGGTCTTTAAGGGCAGCTCAATGTGACTTGTTGCAGTAATGTTACTGTTCTGTTTATTTATTTATTTATTTATTTATGAGACTTATATACCGCTTTAAGTGCAAGCACTCTCTAAGCCAGTGGTTCTCAACCTATGGGTCGCGACCCCATTTGGGGTCGATCGCCCATTTTTCGGGGGTCGCCAAAGGCGGTGATCCGCCATTTTTTGCGGTGCCGTGCACGCGCGCTGCGCATGGAGGCGCCGCCGCGCATGCGCGCTGTGCATGGAGGCGGCACCGCGCACGTGCACCGCGCATGGGGGCGCCGCCGCGCATGCGCGCCGTGCGTGGGGGCCTCGCTCCCATGCGCATGGCCCGGCGCATGCGCAGAACATTTGTGTGACGGGGGTCGCCGTCACACAAACGTTGAGAAGCACTGCTCTAAGCGGTGTACACCAGTAAGCAATGTATATATATATTTACATGTTTCCAAAGAAGAGGCATGGAGACGAAGCGGAATAACAAAAACAGTCTTCCTTTATTCAATTCACCAGCATAACAACAAACAAAAATGGCGCAGGCCCTTTTATAATTCCCTGGTAGGGACAGTGTCAGTCAATCATTTCATGGCATTCTCCCACCTTGCGCATGTACACAAGGCTGGAGACAGCCTGTTTAGTCCTGGGAAACCACATGGTCTGCCTGTGTCTCTCTGCAGCTTTCCTGAGCCTGCTGAGCAATTCAGAAGGCCCAGGACATAACAGTTACAATAATCCATTCTGTTGGTAACCAAAGCATGAAAGACTGTGACTAGAGTCTCATGGTCCAGGAAGGAGTGCAACTGGCATACAACACAAAGCTGTGTAAAGGCTTTCTCTATTGCTCTTCTCTCTATATACCAATGATGGCCAATGACAAGAGAATCCTCTATTAAAATAGAGGTAATCCTCGATTTATGAGTTTTTCCCCATTTACAACTTTTCTCGCCGCATTTGTTAAGCGCAAACAAATGCAGTTGTTAAGTAAACGACTGTTAAGTGAATCTGACTTCCCCATTGACTTTGCTTCTTAGAGGTTGCAAAAGGAGATCACGTAGCTCTGGGACACTATAACCATTATAAATATAAGTCGATAGATCAAGCATCTGAATTTTGCTCATGTGACTGTAGGGATGCTGTGACAAGTCATATTTTTCAATGCCATCGTAACTTTGAACAGTTACTAAATGAACTATTGTAAGTCAAGAACTACTTATACTGAAGTTTGCAGATGACACAATGGCCCCATTCAATATGGTAATGAGTCTGCATATTGGTTGGAGGTTCGACAATTGGTCCTATGGTACAGCCCTAACAATCTGGAGCCAAACAGGCTGAAAACTGTAGAGCTGAGAATGGATTTTAGGAGGAACCCTTCTATTTTACCACCTTTTACTATATACAACAACAAAGTATCAGCAGTACACTCCTTCACGTTTTTGGGTTTTATAACCTCCAGGATTTGAAACGGATATTTAACATTAGAAAACCATCATTAAAAAGGCACAACAAAGAATCTTCTTCCTGCCTCAACTCAAGAAGGTCAGACTGCCCCTGAAGCTGTTGATAGTTTTACAGAGGAATTATTGAGTCTGTCATTTGTACTTCTAAAACTGTCTGGTTTGATACAGCATCCAACAGAAGAAGTACAGACTCCAATGGATAGTTCGGACTGCAGAAAAAACAATTGCAATCAGCCTGCCTTCAATAGAAGACCTGTATATTGTGTGGATCAGAAGGAGGGCTGAGAAGATATCTGCAGACTTCTCACATTCTGGACATAAACTATTTCAACTTCTCCCCGGGACTGCTCTATAGGGCATTGTGTGCCAAACAACTAGACACAGGGACATTTTTTTCTCCATGCCATCCCTCTGCTAAACATATAATTTTTACAGTGCTGTGGAATGTCTTTGTATATTTACCCATGTAGTAGGATTGTAGTATTTTTATTTGTCCTTATTATCTTCTTTACTTCCCCCTCCACTTTTATTGGTATGATTATGATTATTCTGTTGCTTTGCACGTGTACTGAGTACTTCTGTACCAGAAATAAATTCCTTGTGTGTAAAATCACATAAAGTTTAATTCAATTCAATTTAATTCAGGGAAGCATCTAGTCTAAATCTTGAGTGGAAATACACTATAAGATATAATAACTGTGGTATATTACCCAGCTAAAAGAAATATGTACTTTACATTTGAGTTTAGGGTATACGTGGAAACCTTTCTCATCTCCTTTGATTCTGGAGTTCTGGAGCAAGCCCACCAAGTATGACAAACGAAGGATAGGTGCTGTCGTATAACTTAATTTCTTACCAGATTAATGTACAGTTAAAGCCTAGTCAAACAAAAAAGTAACATGAAACCAAAGCAGAGGCCATGAGTGTTCACACAAGTTTTCCACCATGAGAAGAATTCTAAAAATATAAATCTAAATATGTTTAGATTAGAAGAAACATATCTGGGCCTTTGAAGATTGGGTTTACAAAATCATTCAATGATGATTCAGAGATGAATCTGTGACATCAGTAGCCTTTCCTTACATAAACACCTCCTGCATTTTCTGTACTCGTGAAAAGGTCTGTGATATTTTTTTAAAGTGATCAAGAAGCAACGGATGAAAACTAATCAAGAAAAGAAGAATCTAGAACTAAGGAGAAACTTCCTGACAGTTAGAACAATTAACCAGTGCAACAACCTGCCTCCAGAAGCAGTGAATGCTCCAACACTGGAAGTTTTTAAGAAGAGACTGAACAGCAATTTGTCTGAAATGGTATAGGGTTTCCTGCCTGAGCAGGGGGTTGGACTAGATGACCTCCAAGGTCCCTTCCAATTTATTATTATTATTATTATTATTATTATTATTATTATGGATCATCGCACAGTCAGCCAGATGTTCAGACTGGATTTGGCATTTTGTCTACCTATCGAGTCCTTACCCAGGACCTGGGATAGGCAGATGTGGATGTTTGATGGTATTACAGATATTATTATTATTAGTTTTTATTATTATTATTATATGGATCATCGCACAGTCAGCCAGATGTTCAGACTGGATTTGGCATTTTGTCTACCTATCGAGTCCTTACCCAGGACCTGGGATAGGCAGATGTGGATGTTTGATGGTATTACAGATATTATTATTTTTATTATTATTATTATTATTATCGATCATCGCACAGTCAGCCAGATGTTCAGACTGGATTTGGCATTTTGTCTACCTATCGAGTCCTTACCCAGGACCTGGGATAGGCAGATGTGGATGTTTGATGGTATTACAGATATCGTCGCAGGATGGAAGCAGTTCCTAATAAGGCCGCCTTTTGCAATTGACTAATAGCGAATTTGTCAATGCCAATGGTGTTCAAGTGGCGCTCCAGTTGTTTTGGGATTGCACCCAAGGAGCCTATGACTATTGGTACTACCCTTGCTTGCTTTTGCCACAGTCTTTCTATTTCTATTTGTAGGTCTTTGTATTTTGTTATCTTCTCCAGTTCTTTCTCTTCTATTCTGCTGTCTCCAGGCACTGCCACATCCACTATCCAGACTTTTTTGTCTTTCTTATCGACAATTGTTAAGTCTGGGGTGTTATTATTATTATTATTATTATTATTATTATTATTATTATTATTATTATTATTATTATTATTATTATTATTATTATTATTATTATTATATCATTGATGATCCAGGGGCACATCATCTAAACCATATGTGGACTAGCTTTGAATAAGTATTTTAAAAACAATTTCAAGAAAAATACCAGAGAACACATATGTACAAACCACATTTTGTATAAAAACCCATGAACATTTTTTTTCTTTCAAGGAACAGTGTAGCAATGTGTTAAAATGATGTGTGTGTGTGTGTGTGTGTGTGTGTGTGTGTGTTGAGAAAGAGAGAGAGAGAGAGAGAGAGAGAGAGAGAGAGAGAGAGAGAGAGAGAGAGAGAGAGAGAGAGAGAGAGAGAGAGAGAGAGAATATACCTACACTGAATTTGTGGATTTGGTTTTTCTTGCCTAAATGTAGAATCTTACTTTTTTCACCATTAAATTTCATTTTGTTAAATAGCAGCCAATGTTCAAGTCTGTCAAAATCCTTTTGTATCTTATGCTTATCTCCTGGAGTGTTGGCTATTCTTGCCAATTTGGTGTTGTCTGCAAATTTGATGAGTTTCCCATCTATCCCCTTACCCACATCATTGATGAAGATGTTAAAGACTACTGGGCCTAAAATAGTATCCCGCTGCACCCTTCCCTCCATGTACACGCAGTTCCATTGAGGACTACATGTTGAGCACGATTGGTCAGCCAGTTACGAATCCATCTGGTGGTGATGCTGTCTAACCCACATTTTTCTATCTTATCAAGTAGTAGTTGTTGTTGTTAATTGCGAAGTCGTGTCCGACCCATTGCGACCCCATGGACAATGTTCCTCCAGGTCTTCCTGTCCTCTACCATCTTCTGGAGTCCATTTAAGTTCACACCTACTGCTTCAGTGACTCCATCCAGCCATCTCATTCTCTGTCGTCCCTTCTTCTATTGCCCTCAATCTTTCCCAGCATTAGGCCCTTCTCCAGTGAGTCCTTCCTTCTCATTAGGTGGCCAAAGTATTTGAGTTTCAACTTCAGGATCTGGCCTTCTAAAGAGCAGTCGGGGTTGATCTCTTCTAGGACTGACCGGTTTGAACGCCTTGCAGTCCAAAGGACTCGCAGGAGTTTTCTCCAGCACCATAGTTCAAAGGCCTCAATTCTTTGGCGCTCAGCCTTTCTTATGGTCCACCTTTCACAGCCATACATTGCAACTGGGAAAACCATGGCCTGGACTATACGCACTTTTGTTGGCAGGGTGATGTCTCTGCTTTTTAGTATGCTGTCTAGATTTGCCATAGCTTTCCTCTCCAGGAGCAAGCGTCTTTTAATTTCTTGGCTGCAGTCCCCACCTGAGGTGATCTTGGAGCCCAGAAAAATAAAATCTGTCACTATATCAAGTAGTAGTTGTGGTCTACTTTATCAAATGCCATACTGAAATCCAAGTAAATTATATCCACAGCATTCCTCTGGTCCACTAATTTTGTCACTTGGTCAAAGAATGCAATAAGATTTGTCTGGCATGATCTATTTTTGACAAACCCATGTTGGCTTTTGGTTAAGACTTTATTTTCCTCTAGGTGTTCCCTGATTCATTGCTTGATTATCTTTTTCAGAATCTTCCCAGGCATTGAGGGCAGGTTGATAAGTCTGTAGTTTCCTGGATCTATTTTTTTTCCTTTTCTGAAGATGGGAACTACATCAGCTCTTTTCCAGTTCTCTGGTAGTTCCCCGGTGCTCCAGGATCTTTGAAAGATACTATATAATTCAGTGGTTCTGAGATCACATCTGCCAGTTCCTTCAGAACCTTGGGGTGCAATCCATCTGGTCCTGGTGATTTGAACTCATCTAGGCTGGACAGGTGCTCACTTACCATTTTCTTGCCTATTTTAACTTGAGTTTCTAATCTGTTTTTTACGGTACTGTTTTTGATAGGTTCAACTATGTTTTCCCTTTGTGTAAAGACAGATGCAAAAAATGAGTTAAGTAGTTCTGCTTTCTCCCTGTTGCTTGTCACCTTCTTGTCACTTTCTCCCACTAATGGACCAATCATTTCCTTAACATTTTTCTTGGTTTTTATATATTGAAAGAAGCTTTTTTGTTGTTATTTTTAACTTTTGTCGTAAGTCTTAGTTCATTTTGAGCCTTAGCTTTTCTTTGCAGGATCGGGCTATCTGCTGATATTCTGCCTTAGTTATGTGCCCCTCTTTCCACTTTTTATACTTGTCCCTTTTGTCTTTCAGTTTATCAGAGAGTTCTTTATGCAGCCATGTTGTTTTTTTTAGAGCTGTTGTTTTTGTCTTCATTTGTGTTGTGCTAGACTGGGTTTTTATAATTTCACTTTTCAAAATTTCCCAAGCTTTTTGAATTGCTTTCCCCTTGAGGATTCTCATCCATGGAATCCTTCCCAAACCCTCTCTAAGTTTACTGAAATTAGCTCTCTTAAAGTCCAAGACTCTAGAACTGGGGTGTCAAACTGCCGACCCGCGGTCCAGATGCATCACGCGGAAGTCATGCCCACCCCATTGCTGGCAATGGCTAAACAGTCCCGATACGTTGTGCGATGTCACATGACATCACAAGTTTGACATGTCTGCTCTAGATTGACTATGTTCTATTACTTGTGCTTGCACACTGTTGAATTCCAATATTGCATGATCACTCTCCCCTAAGGCTCCTGTAGCTTCAACACCTGTCATTTCATGTCTGTTAGTGAGAATTAAATCCAGTATGGCTGATCCCCTAGTTCTCTTCTCTACTTTTTGGGAGATAGAATTGTCTGCTTTTTTGGAGACAAAGTTCTGTGTGCTTTCTAGATGTCATCAAAGACATTCAATGAAACACTGGCCAACTTGGTGGAAAATGTCACTGTGCTTTAGTTTCAAATTCCTTATTAGCAGGTTCTCCTTAGCAGTAGCTTTAGTAATAGATTTTAGCAAAGGAGACAGCATCTCTTGCTGTTTTCTGCAGGTAAACAGAAGTTGGCATTCCTTGGCCAGTTGGCAAATTTATTATAAAAGTCCCCTCCTGACCTACAGCTATACATTGGAGAGGATCAATAACAGAGTAAGAATATATTTTTCTGAGAAATTTCCTATCCATAATTAATCTTTTTAGTTATGAGATAGCCAGGAAGGCAGTTGAAAACTCTTGGGCTAACCTATTTTTTCCCCTTCGCCAGCTCTTCCTTGAACATTAGCTTTCACTTGAATTTCAAAGACTCTCAGTTAAACCAGTTTTATGCTGCCATGATATTTTTAGCTGAATAATTGAAAATATCTCTTCATGCTTTGTTTACGCTAATAACTTCAGAAATAAGTTGGCTTCTGGCAGCCTATCTTTGTCCTTATGGATTCATCTGGCAGAACTGGGGCCTTTTCTCACAATCAACAAGTTCCTAAAGTCTTATGAAGAAATGAGACCTAAACTGTTGAACCAGTGAACTTTTCTTAGCTGTTTTAATCAATGACACTGATAATCAGTCACATTCAAGTTAAACAAATTATTCAGTTTGTAAATGGTTTCCCAGAGCACATCATCACAGCAAAACAAGGTTGATGCTAACATTGAGAAAGTCAAATGAAGTTATCATTTAAGCCAGAAGAAGCTGAGAGGGAGGGAGTAATGGCAAACTCTTGAAGTTTCTGCTGGAGTCTTCCTGATGATTTCTTCTTTTGGAGGAGTGAGCACCATAAGACAGGGGGTCTGTATATCAAACTTCTACCTCAGCTGGGTTTGAAGATACGATCCCATACTCCTTGGAGTATCTCTATAAGAAAAATGGGGAGGATGAATCCTCTTGTCTATTGCCTTTGGCAGCAAAAGATCTATTTGACTGAGCCTGTGGGAGGGAGATCCATCTGAGCATGACTTCATTCTTAGGACCTCTCTGAATAGTTTCTTTGTACCATTCCTGGTTTGGCTCCAGATTTGTTCCTTCCTATAATATTTGGTGCAATGAGTTGATGTTGGTCTTCTTAAACTGGAGCAAAAAAAAAAAAAAAGAATCAACTATGTCAAGAGAGTTGCAGAATAATAGCCACAGTGACAACAGGTGCATCATTACGGCAACAAGCAATGAAACAAATGATGTAATTTTCATCAGTGATATCATGTAACGCATTTTCATTATTTACATCATTTTCGCAGCCCTTGTAAAAAATATATCCAGATTGATCTACCTCTGGAGCCAAGAAAGCCGTGGTTTTATTTCTCCTTATCAGACACACTAATAGAGGCTTTGTATTTTCACATACAACAATGGTTAACTATTTGTCCGAAATGGTATAGGGATTCCTGCCTGAGCAGGGGGTTGGACTAGATGACCTCCAAGGTCCCTTCCAACTTTATTATTATTATTATTATTATTATTATTATTATTATTATTATTATTATTATTTTGAAAACTACCTGGTAGAAAAATTCTGCCATACTATCTTTCCAATATCTGACTCAGAATAGGGTGCTGGATAGAAATACTGTAGAAGAAATGGCATCATCACAGCAGGATGTCTTTAATGGACAGATAAATGCAGGCAACATATTTAAGAAGTGTACTTTTTAAACAACATTCTGACATTGAATCTACTTGATATGCAGATTAAAAATGAATTGACCAGGCATACAAATTTTAGTGTGTGAATTGCTTAATAGGATTGCTTGGTTTTTGGACTCTTATGATTTCTTTACAGATATCTGTATCATTGGGAGATCCCAAACTGATGGCTATTCTTTATATATTCAGCCAGAACTTCTATTCTGTCAATTTAACATGCATAAAGAACATTTTGGGGAAAAAAACAAACTGTTGTTTACAACGCCTCTATCCTTCCCTGGTTCTAGCTCATCTAAAGGTTTTCTGCAATACACATCCACATTTATATAACCCTCCTGTGACATTTTTAAAAGAAAATATTAGGTCTTGTTCTTACCATGTAGCCTGATCCTTAATTAGAAGTTCTAATGCTAGAGGTAGTAATAAACCATACTCACAAACACACACATACATAAAGAAATAATACATATACTATAGGCATCTGAGGAAGTGCAGAATGCCACATCACTTGCAACTGAAGAAGCATTAATTGCATGCTAGGAGATGCTTCTCTACATTGCTTTAGCTTTTGGCATTTCTCTTTCACAGAAGGCCAAAGGCACTTTCTCAATTCTTCTTTGGCTATAGAAAACTAGTAAAATATGTTTGGACGATTTACAAAAGAAGTGGGAACTTATGGCCTTCCAGATGTTGTTGAAATACAGCTGCCAGATGCTCCTGCTAGGAAAGGTAATAAAATTGTAGTTAAGGGTAGAAATTATATTTATGCAGCATCTGGAAGGCCACAGGAATCCCATTCAGGAAGTATATACAGTGGAACTTATTCTAAATGATTATTCTTTTGATGAGGGTATCTTGTCATGTATCGATCTCAAAGATTCCTAAGCAACCCTTTTGTTACCACTGGAGCATGCAAAGACTGCAATTTTCCATTGATAAAATAACAGTAAAAATATTAATCTGCGTTTCTCCCATTGTTTCTGCTTGTCCCATAAGGTCCAATAAAGTGGGCCTTCTTCTTCCATTAACTAATGGGAACTAGGAGGGAACTTTCTCTGTCAGAATCCCTAAATTCTGGAAAATTATCCCTCCAGACATTCTAATAGACTCAATTCTGTTCTTTGAACAAACCTTGAACACTGAATTCTTCCCCAGTTAGATAGGAATGTGCTCATTGGAATGGAATTAAGTTTAGTATACTTGTGGTATGTTTACTCCCCTTGGTTCTGGCCAACTTCCATTTTCTGTATTGATGTAATATTTTGGTGTTGTTTTTAATTTGTACACTGTCCACAGCTGCTATAGGTTTAGTAGACTTATAAATTTATATTATAAATAAAAATAAATTTAATATTTTGCTTAGAAAGTAAATGAAGAACAGTAATAAAGAAATGCCAGTTAAATCAGAACATAAAGATATACAAAATAAATGCATTAAAAGGACAAGCAACACTCACTGTGATAATGGAATATCAACCAAGTAATCACTTTACAATAGAAAGGATAGATAAACTAGTTCTATAAAACTTACTAGCAATATATAACAGATTCAACAGATTTCCTTTAAAATAAAGGCCCAGATTTTATTTTTTTTAAAACACACTTCTGAAGCCACTCCAATTAAAGCATGACAATTCATCAATAACTATTTTCTGCATTTACATAAGCATAAAGATTCAGAACATTCACAGATTGTAAAAAAGAAAATGAAACAAAATAAATCTCCCAAAATAAAACCAGGACTCAGCTACCAAAAAAGGCTGACTGGGAAAGTGACTCATTTCATAATGATAAAACGATCCTTCTGTTCTTGCTAAAAAGTTTAACAGTATGAGTAACATGGTTCTGTAGTGAATTAAACATTACACATTTTTAATAACTTTCCTTATTTGGTTTGACTCCTTCAAATTGGGCTGCATGCTGGAAATCCAATTAGTATCCTTACATTGTTTGTAATGAAATCCTAACTGTTCTGAGATCAATCCTTATGAAACTCAGTTCTGAAAAGAAACACACAAACACACTCACATGCAAACTACACAAAATTTGAAGGAGTTCTTTCCTCTGACCACGTTTCAAGAAAAACTGTTGGTGAAATAATTCTCTGTCCCAAGAATAAAGCTGAAGGCCTAATATAGACTCAGACCCAACTGTCCAGGTCCTCCCAGAGCCTCTCCCCCCCAAGACACCCTGTGCTCTACTTCCCATTTCTTGAGTCCCCTCAGTCCTTTTCCCACTCCAACCATATCTTTCCAGGCCTTAGGCTTGATTCCCACCCCACAGGCCAAACACCATCCTCATTTACTTTTTCCAGAGCCTGAGATCTTCCAGAGTGCTGGAATGCATTGCTTCTTTGCATGGTGTAATTCTGGAAGGAGCCACCATTTTGCTCCATCCACACAGTGGTGTCTATGTTCAAGTCACTGCCTTGCAGCCTGGTAACAAATTGCTTTATTCTGCTGCCTTAACAAGATCCACAGAGCAGTGCAGAAGCTTTCTACAGCATTCAGAAGCTTCTGCCACATTGTGCAGGCCTTGTTAAGGTAGCAAAACAAAGGAGATTGTCTGGTGGCTGCCATTTTGTCCAGGACATACAAAAAAAAAAAAATAGGACAAAATGGCAGCTGTGTTCAGGTCACCATCACATGGCTGAGGAACAAATTGTTTCATTTTACTACTTTAACATGGTCTACACAGCATAGCAGACGCTTTTTGTAGCATTCAGAAGCTTCTGCAATGCTGTGCAGACCTCATTAAAGCAGCAGAAAAAAAAGCAGATTGCCTAGAGGTTGCCATTTTCTCCCACCCCACACACCAATAAGTGGGACAAAATGGCATCTGTATTCAAATCACTGCCATGCAGCCCAAAGACATGTGGTCTGTTTTCCTTCCCCAACCTAAGGTCCAGAGAGCTTCAACAGTAAGGTGACCAACCGTCCTCCTTTAGGGAAGACAGTCCTCCTTTTGTAAGTTTTGTCCTTCCTTGAAAAATGTCCTCCTACATGTCCTCCTTTTTGATATTTGAAGACTAATCTGCAGGGCTTTTTTTTTCTCTTAGAATGTTCAGAAGGGCATTCTGGCACCTTTTTTGATGGTTTTTTTTTTCAACTTTTGCATGAGCTGTGGTACTTCCCCTATTGGCTTTCAAAAGCCAATAGGAATTGCCGCTGAGTGCGCCAAAACACCCAGCCGGCAAACTTTGCACATGCAAGTTGTCTGCAGCAAAGGCGAATTGGCAGAAACTTAGCAGCCCTCCCTGCTACCCAGCTACACCATCTCCTAGTTAGTTCCGAAGATACCTGGAGGAGACTGGAGTGGTAAGTTTCTCTTGATCTTCAGCTCTGCTAGGCAATAATGGTTGCGGGTGCAAAAGGCAAGGGCAGCTGGGGTGCTGCGGGCGGGGGTGTGAGGGGCGGCAGCGGCTGGCTTCCCCCTGTCCTGTGGGAGCCGCGGGGCCCTCTCTACATGGGGCTGCGCAGGGTGGGCGGTGATGCTGGCGGGGCGGCTGCAGGCGGGGTGTGTTGATGGCGGGCTGCCCCCCAGGGCCAGAGCTAGCACAGCTGGTGCTTTGGGAGCCATGGGGCCCGCTCTACACGGCAGAGCAGCAGTGCTGGCAGGGTAGCGGCGGGCGGGGTGCGGCGGGCAGTTGACCTTCCATGGGCCGAGCCAGCTTTTACAATATTTTTTTCTTCAATTTATTTGTGTCCTCCTTTTCATTGTAAAAAAGTTGGTCACCTTATTCAACAGTCACCATTTTTTATTCTCAGCTTGGAACTGGACCTGGTTTTTCTTTGAACATAGTCCTTTTGCTTTAAGGATACATTGGCAGGTTACCCAGGACAGTGAATAGACAGACACAAGGGAAGGTGTGGTAATAGAAGGTTTACTATCGACAAACGTCCATAGAGTCAGGCAGATGTGAAGGTGTTTCATTCACAGTCATGAAGACAAAGAAGCAGAACACTGGCAGGTAAATAGAACAGAACAGAACAGAATAGCAGAATTGGAAGGGACCTTGGAGGTCCAACCCCTTGCTCAGGCAGGAAACCCTATACCATTTCAGACAAATGGTTGTTCAATCACTGCTTAAAAACTTCCAATGTTGGAAGATTTATAACTTCTGGTGGCAAATTGTTCCATTGATTAATTGTTCTAACTGTCAGGAAATTTCTTCTTAGTTCTAGGTTGTTTCTCTCCTTGATTAGTTTCCACCCGTTGCTTCTTGTCCTGCCTTCAGGTGCTTTGGAGAATAGCTTGACTCCCTCTTTTTTGTGGCAACCCCTGAGATATTGCAACACTGCTATCATGTCACCCCAGTCCTTGTTTTCATTAAACTAGACATACCCAATTCCATAGTGTTTTAGCCTCCAGCAACCATTCTTTATATTGTTTTAGCCTGATTATGTTTGTTGCTCTTCTCTGCACTCTTTCTAGAGTCCCAACATCAGTGTGATGGGTGATGGGTGTGTCAGGAGAAGCCCAAGCACTGTGGGATCCTGGTGGGGTAGGATGGGGGGAGAGAGAAAAGGAGGTGTTGTTGCATGCCTGCGGTCACCTGAATGACCAGGAGCGCTGCAGCCATCATAATTTTAAAATAGGGTTGTATATAATTTAGGGGCATCTGTCATAACTTTGAACATAAATTAAGTGACCTGTCATATCTTGAGGACAACCTGTAAGTAAATTCTTATTAAAATTTAAATGGTTCGTGTAAAACTTCTACATTTCACCTGTTTTGTTGGGCAACTCCAGGTACTGCCCAATATTAAAACACATTGACATAGTTTAAAATGATATATTCATTTTAAAATGTGGAATAATGGAAATATATTAAAACAGATCGGGAACTGGAGAGCACTTCCATCATAGTTTTGTCCTGAAAACAAGTATACAAATAGATAGACAGACTGGTATGGCAAGATGAACAAAAATATTTTCTTCAGTACATACCTGAAACTGAAATAAGAATGATGCACATTATGTTTATAAGAGGAAGAGATTCTTCACAGTGGGTTCTGTTTCAGAAACCCTTCCTCTTGAGGGCAAATAAATATATATAGGACATGGCAAAACTAGGATGACCTTCATTGGTGATTGCAGTAGTTGGAGCCAATCTCTGTGGAAAACTGTCCCATTTATATAGCCAGTTGTTATAATCCATTAGTAAGTGGCGTAAATGCTTGAATTTTAAGAAGTGACTTTGAAAGTAGAATAGAACATCAGAAAATATTGTTTAAATCATGATTTGGAACTAGGCTATATTCTGACTTCAGAGGCAGAAATCAACTTGAAGAGTTTGTTTGGTTTGACATCCTAGCACATGGTTTGGGATAACCTTGGAGATTCACAAGATACCCTAAAAAGAATTATCATACATTTGTAAGCCACATAGAGAAAAACCAGGAAGACCCTTAAATCTTCCAAATAGGGCAGAGGTTTTCAAACCTGGCCCTTTTATGACTTGTAGACTTCAACTCCCAGAATTCATCAGCCAGCGTGCCTGGATGAGGAATTCTGGGAGTTGAAGTCCACAAGTCATAAAAGGGCAAGTTTGAAGACCCCTGAAGTAGGGTATCATCCCCAAGTGTTGCCTAATAGTTCTAGTGGAACATTCCTGGTCTTACTTGCTCTTAACTTCAGATACTTTGGATGTTTTCTCCCACATTTTCCATCTCTTCCAGTTTTGTTCCCCAAAGAATTCCAACAATGCCTTCTCTCTAGCTGTGTCCTCCTTCAAAAAAGTTTCTAAGAACTTCTCATGTGATTTTTCTCAGTACACTGTAGAAGTCTGCCTACTTGACAGCAACTATTTATCTCTTTTTCCTCTTCCTCTTTTGTCTTTCTTTCACAGAAGAACAATAATTGAGATATATAGACAATGATAAACTATGACCACATTTTTAAATCCCAATTTCCCTAGAGCTACATTTAATAACTGATTAAACTATATTAATTTAATTTGTAAGCATCTCTATTATTTCCGTAACTTCAAAATCCCTATTTTTAATACGGAAGAAATTTTATATTGCCATGAAAGGTAACAAATAAAGGGTGTGGTGAAATATTATGCATCACAATATCAGAGCAAGGGCAACCTTTCATTTATCTTACAGTTTAACTATGCACCTTAATGTACTACATTGCACATTTCCATGACTGATACTCTTAAAGAGCTTTCTGTCTGGAAGTTTCAATTGTGTTGTGTCTTTTGTAGTTCATATTGAGGAAGTAGTGCATGTTGTATAAAACAAGTTCTTTATCCCAGGGCAATACTAAGTTATAAAGCAAACATCCTGCTGTACTACTTCTGAGTAAGCAAATACAGGATCTTGTTGTAGAATCAATTATAATTCTCCTTCTTTTGTTCAATTAATTTTATAAATAGAACAAGAGCAACTCTGAAACTGTAAGATTTGTATTTTTATTAAGCATGAAAGAGAAATAGAAAATTAAATCTGACATGTAGATTGTCGGTTTCAATTGCTTCCTGGCTGTGGAAGAAGTGTTTGTGGATAATGAATCAAAAGAGGATCTTACTAGTGGAGTGAGAATTTGACCATTTTTTCCAGTTTGCTTGGAGGTAAAGCTGACCCCCCCCAAAATCTAGAGGTCATTTGGAAATAAATTAGAAAAAGCAAGCACCACTGATAACCAGGAGAGTGAATTATAGCCCCACGTTAGACATGAAAGCTGCCTGGGTAGCTTGCAGCCAATCACTCTCAGTCCAATTGCATAGGGTTGTTGTGGGGAAAATAGGAGGAAGGAGTATTAAGGATCTTCAGTGCCGTGAATTATTTATAAAAAAATAAGAAAAGTGGGATTTTTTTAAAAAAAAATGAACTCCCCCCCCCAAAAAAAACTAACCCAAAACAGGACTTACAGTTTCAACGTGAACAAATTTCATTGGAAATCAGGTTGCATATTGCGAGCCATTTTCTTTGTACTCAAAATGTATGTAACTTGGAGTTCACATAAAATGCCAAGGTATTAAAATGATGCTGAGCATAGCATAGCAGCATTGGCTTTGCCCCTTTCCGAGTTGAGAATTTTCAGCTATGTCTGAATTCCCAGAGGAGCCATCTAAGTCCCTATCCCTGACAGAATGGACAAAGAAATTGCAAACTAAACAAATTGGCCAGTGGTTCAAAGGCATTGGATGAGACTAGAGAAATGTATAAGAAAATACGCTGACAAAAGAGGGCCCCAGTGAAGAAGTTAGAAGTAGGGAAAGAAGTTTATTTTTCCATCAAATATCTAAATTCTTCAAAAAAGCTTGGATCCAAATTTGTGGGTCCTTTTCCCATTGTGAGAATTTTAACCCAATGACTGTTGAGCTTAAGTTGTCAAAGAACCTTAGGAAGGTACATCCTTTTTTTACACTGTAGTCTTCTTAAACTGACAGAAACTTCCCCCTTATGACCACCTGCAGAAGTCCCTTCCGATCTCATTGAAGGTGACCAACATTTCAAAGTGAAGAACATTTTGGATTTGTGCTTCCATAGGGGCAACTCCAATATCTTATTTCATGGAAACATTTCCATTCCTTTGAAGCTGAATGGGTGGCTGCCCAACATGTCCGACCACCAAAGCTTTTATTTAACTTCCATGCCCAGTATCCTGAACTGCACAAATTTAGCTGGACTCACAGCTAAATTTGGAACAACATCTATCGGCTGTGGCCAGGGGGACCTTTGCCCAGGTTCGCCTGGTGCATCAGTTGCGGCCTTATTTGGACCGGGAGGCTTTACTCACGGTCACTCATGCCCTTGTCACCTCAAGACTGGATTACTGTAACGCGCTCTACATGGGGCTACCCTTAAAGAGCATTCGGAGGCTGCAGTTGGTTCAGAATGCAGCTGCGAGAGCGATTGTGGGCGCGCCAAGGTACGCCCACGTGTCACCTATCCTCCGCGAGCTGCACTGGCTTCCTGTGGGTCTCCGGACGCAATTCAAGGTGTTGGTTATCACCTTTAAAGCCCTTCATGGCATAGGGCTAAGGTTACTTACAGGACCGCATACTGCCGCACAGTTCCCAGAGACCGGTGAGGTCCCATAGATTGGGCCTCCTTCAGGTCCCGTCGGCCAGACAATGTCGGCTGGCGGGCCCTCGGGGAAGGGCCTTTTCTGTGGTGGTTCCGACCTGGTGGAATCAACTTCCCCCTGAGGTTCGAACTACTCCCACCCTGCCGGCCTTTAAGAAAGCCATTAAAACTCTCCTGTTCCAGCAGGCCTGGGGCTGATGTCCCCGGGGGGGCGGGGGTGGGATATGATCGGACATGCTGTATGAATGTATTTATTTTATTGTTTTATTGTCAGATTATTGTTTTAATTTTGTACGCCGCCCTGAGTCCCTTGAGATTGGGCGTCATATAAATTTTAGAAATAAATAAATAAATAAATAAATAAATTAACTTTACTTCTTTTCATTTCCAGGTCTAATGACTTATTTCAAGGAGGGCAAAATGTCAGCTGTCATCTTATGCTTGCTGTGCTTTGCTGTTATGCAGTGACAGACTGCCATGGAGTGCGGGGAGGAGGGATGAGAAGGGGGATGCTCGGGGAATTGAAAGTAGAAACTGTACCTCCTTGAGAGGCTGCCCCAAGATTACCCAGCTGGAAAGAGGAGGGAGCCAAATACCAAGCTGCGCTTGGACTGACCATTATGAAAATATCTTTATTGGTTACAGTGGGATGGGCAGCGAGGGACAGTTGGGGGGGGGGAGTAGAATTTAGGAATTTTGGCATGCAATTCTAAGTTCTGGTTAGGCTCTACTGCAATACACTTGACCTTTAATAAAATTATACCCCTCAATAAATGGAGCCAAGGATCGTTTATATTTAGAGGTTTAGGTTGTAGCCAATCTGACAGTTCATTTGGAAAAGTTGGAAGAAGAAGTGTATATCAAGCATGAAACCTGCATTTTATGCACTCTTGGAGGCAAGAGCAGTGAAAATCTAGAGAAAGCAATGGAAATTGATGGAACAGCCATAATCTCTAGAGTTGTATTAAAGCAGAAAAGGTGACATGTTGTGAACAATATCATTAATGGTGTAGGGCATTGGCTGTTCTTTTCTACCCTGGCAGCAAAATAGGCTGGCAATATAAATAGATCATACCCAAAAACTCATGAGACCATCTCATAATTAGAAGTGATTGGTGGCACTCAAAATCCTCTTTCAAGAGGATCCAACTGGCCACAGGCAATGTTTTGGCCATTCTTAGGTTTCTAAATTGCTTGGCAGTTTTTAAAAGTTTTAATATTTTACTGTTCCTGTTAATTGCCAGTATGCTGCTGGTGTCATTACAGCTTAAGGATTTCTTCTTTTTATTTTTATAAACAAAATAATCAGCAAGAAAAAAAATCAAAACAAACTATTGGCATTGTTTCAGAAGCAGATGAGACAAGATTTTTGGATTCATTTTAACTGGACATCTGAGCCATTATAGTTCTGGTTTACTCCAAGATTTTATCAGGGTCTACTTGAGATCTTACATTTTTCTGTACTGTTAAGGTGACCAACCGTCCTCCTTTAGGGAGGACAGTCCTCCTTTTGTGAGTTCTGTCCTCCCTCAAAAAGTGTCCTCCTTCATGTCCTCCTTTTATTTGAAGACTAATCTGCAGGGCTTTTTTTCCCCCTCATAGAACGCCCAGAACGCGGCACCTTTTTTTGATGGGTTTTTTTTCAACTTTTGCATGAGCTGTGCTACTCCCACTATCGGCTTTCGAAAGCCAATAGGAATTGCTGCTGAGCGTGCCAAAACACCCAGCTGGCAAACTTTGCACATGCAAGTTGTCTGTATTATTGTTGCAATGAATAAAATTTTTATTTTATTTACGATATTTTTTTCTTCAATTTATTTGTGTCCTCCTTTTCATTGTAAAAAAGTTAGTCACCTTAGTACTGTGAAAGAGAATACTATGAAATAGAGAGGAGTGATAATATTAAAATGCATTCCATTTGTTAACTTACTTTCAATTCAATTTTAATTAAACTAATTTTTAAGGTGTGAAAGGGGCTTTTGTTGATTTTCCTACTATTTTATATTTTTTCCATATAATCTCATTTTTCACAGGGAATTCAACTTTTCATAGAGATGGCAGCCTTAGTATTTCCAATCTGTAGGGCAGAAGTGGAGAGGACATCCATAGACTCCTTGATCTTATTGGAAAACAACTCTCATCACCACTGGTCATTAGTTATGAAGACTGAGGTTGATGGGCTTTGGAGTCCAACAACATCTGGAAAGCCCCAGATCTCCAGCTCTGTTAAGTTCTTCCTTCCTTTCATCGCCTCCTCTCATATATATAAATTGCTGTTTCTCATATATATAAAATGCTGTTTCATTCAGATATCGATCTTTCTCACTCGGGGACTGTCTCCTGTGAATTTCTAAATCGGCAGAATGAATGGAATATCTCCACTGCTATTTACTGACAAAGCACTTCTCTGACTTTTTGGCTCCTTGAGACATGTGCTAAGTGCCAACACACATTTAACTCAGCACCAGTGGCGTCTCTCTTCCTCTGACAGGTGCATGGGAAAGAGGCACTGTCTGCCTTGGCTCGATGCTATGCCTCCCACGCCCACACAGGATAAGCCTGAATTGTTGCCTTGAGCAGACTTTTATACTCAGTAGATCATCCAAATAAAAGCTAACTCCTTTTATTCCACCTTCTCATTAAATAATAATATTCTATTTGAAGTGATGGAATGCCCCTGGAAGACTTATTTTTAATATTAAAATCTCTCTCTCACTCTCTGAATGTGTTAATGTTTGCTTCCCAATCCCTCCGGCTTTCCTTGTAATAAAACCTACCTGACTTTCCTTTCTTGTTTTGTTTTGTTTTTTGAGGCTACGCAGATTTTCAGTTTCTGATGTGAGATTAGAAGAGCAAATTAGCTCACCCAATCAGTATCTTCCAATATGTCACAACCACAAAGCTCCAGGATTTGGAGGTTTTGCTTTCCCCTCCTTGCAACATACACAAATAAAATATTGGTGAAGGTGGCTGAGTGGATCAGCAAAGATTAAGTTATACTCCATAAGGAAAATATTAATGTCTCTTCATACTGGGACAGCACGGCCCTGTTCAGTATAGAACTAGCTGGCCTATACTGTAGCAAAATGGATGCTAATTACAGGCAGATAATTCACAATGAGCTCCTGCTGTACATAATGTTCAGTGAACAGTGATGGTTGTGGGTTTGTTCCAGGACAAAGGAAACCAATTCCAGAATGCCACTGGAGAGAAGTTGTTGATATGAGTAGCAAGAGCTATTTGTAAGCAGCATAGCTGCCTTTTAGAGTCTGCATTGTGTTGCGTCCTCCGTGAGTCTCTGATTGACTGCATAGTGTATGTATGCAAAAGGACTGTGAAGTTGAAACTGCTGTAGACTACAATTGAATACATATATTCAGTTGGCAAATGGTAATAATGTTCCCAAAGTGCTTATTTCCTAAGAGGGAGATTAGGTAATTCAGGCTTTTAATACAGCAAAAGTGAGTGAATCAAATCAATAAACCAACATAATCCCTGCATGTAGCAAAATAGTAAGTCAGAACTATAGTAACCATTCTCGTTGCCCTTCTATTTCTCCTCCTTTTTCTACATTCCTCTTCTTACTGTTCTTATTTTTATATATTCTGTAGATCATGAATACTCTTTTCAAGTGAAACCAAATAAAATGCATAATGGAGGCCTAATAAATAGGGCACTTGATAACACAATGAGTGTTTCTCCTTTGATTTATTATTATTTTTTAAATCTAGAACTCTTTTTCATGGCCTTTTACTGAAATGTGTTTTCCTCCTGAATCAGGAGAAAAGTTTCTCAACAAAGTGTTTTCTGCCCTCAGACAATTTAATCCATGGTAGTTTCAGGGCATCAACCGATAGATTTCCTGTCATTCTTTTTGCTCCCACCCAGCATCACTTAACGAGGAGGAGAAGCAGCTAGCAGTTGCTGTCCTGAACATGTGCTGGGATAGGGTTGAAGGTTTAGATTTTGTTTTAATTTCTTCCTAAATGCTTACAGGTAGCCTCACTTAATCATAACAATTGGGGCTGGCAACTCCACCATTAACTGACATGGTCATGTCACCATGATTTGAAATTTTACTGCCGGCTTTTCTGCTTGTCAGAAGCCAGGTGTGAAGCTCAGAAGTGGCAGTCACATGACTATATTGCTTAATAATGGAGTTGCCACATGTGGCATTTGCGATGATCATAAAGGTCTGCCAGTTGCAAAGTGTACAATTTCAATCATGTGACCATATGAACATTCAATCGTGTGACCACATGAACATTTAATGGTCATAAGTGTGAGAACTGATCATAATGTTAATTTTTCAACACCATCATAACTCTGAACAGTTGCTAAAACAAGGCAATCATTGAGCAAAAACAACCAGTGTTCTAACACAGCTCTTAATTGACAAAACTATGAAAAGTTTTCATAGATGATGCCATCTATAGGACAACTAATTCCAACCTCCAGAAATCCAGATGACTTGTAGACAGAAGCATCTGTGTGACTGCTTCATACATTTCCCCCTTTGATAGGGAAATTGGTTGCCCTATCAAAGAAATACAAGTCTCATACACTATGCTAAACAGCCACCTGCCTTCTCAAAACCTCCTTAAGTGCTTAGATCTGCTTTGAAATACAAACAAAAATAGTACTGCTATATCAGTACTATTGTGCCTCTGGATTTTTTTACCTTCTTTTTTTTCTGGCTTCAGAAGCCAATTTCCCTCCAAATTGTTTTTAATCAAAAGACACTTCTCTCTCTAATTCACCAAGCACACTCTATATTTGTATGCTACAAGTTTTCTGCACATTAAAATTTCCTCTAGAAATACATACAGTAGACATAGAAATACACACGCACAAACAATTTGTTCATTTCTAGTATATAAGCACCAAATAGTGGGATTTCCAACTGATAGATCTGGTGATGCCTGGGGATCTGATATTCCAGTATAAAGAGACTTAGATTGGGTATCTAGTTTCTCCTGCAGCTTAAGCCAGAATAGCTTTGCCACCATAGTACCCTGAAACCAGATGGGGAGAGAACATTTTAACAGCAAAGTTACCAGGCCAGTTGGAATGGAGAAGATGGCTGTGCTTGACAGCACCATCCCTAAGCAAGTGTCCTACATAGCTGGCATAGGATGTTTGTGTTGGGAGATGAGGAAAAATATCACTTCCAAGCAGAAATAATTCTTTTAAGCTAACTTGAGATGAGATGAAAATAATCTTTACAAGGCACCCCATCTTAATTACTGCATATTCCAAGGAAATAATTCCACCAGATGACAGGTTGTTGGTCTTAAGTGTGGGGCAGGACTTTGAAATTCTAAATGAACGATGTGCTGAGCTGTTCCCTGTGTATGTTTTCTTTTTTTTTAGCAATGCCCTCTTTATATAGCATGGTTTCACCAAAGTTAGGTGTGGCTTTGGCCCGTAGCTCTGTCAGGTCATGCTCAACCTGTTTCACCTCATACAGGTTTCTTCCTCCTCCCCTCTCTCAGTCTTGTCAAGCAAGAATTACTGAATACACACACGTACATAGGCCTCCCACTGAATTTTTGAAGAATAACCCGTGGCATATCATTTGTTTCAAATCATTGTGTGCCACTCTGCCACACCATTGGCCTATTATATTGGATTGCCAATGGGTGTGTCTGTGAGTAAGCCTGTAGTTTTTTCCTGTAGTAAGTCTGTATGGAATAAGGCCAAAAGATCAGTAGCTCACAATAATGGTTTGAAGATGTAGTTGAGGGTCTGCTTAGAAGCTATGAAAGGCATAAAGCTACCACTCTCTTAATTCACATGCATAAATGTGTGTGTATGTGTGTGTGTTTGCGTGCGTGCGTACGTATGCCTGCATGCACAGGTAGACATTCATTAGCAGCATGTGTATGGGACCAATGGAGACATAGAGATCATAAAGAAACAAAACTTACAGCCCAGCGACCTACTCGTGAGCTTTGATGTCATATCCCTCTTCACCCAAGTGCCTATCAAAGAAGCCTTGACAGCTATCCAAAACAAATATAACCCCCCCAAACACATCTTAGATCTGACCAACCACTGCCTATCCAACACATACTTCATCTATAATGGACAAAAATACAAACAAACAGAAGGAGCACCCATGGGATCACCCCTCTCACCTGTCATTGCAAACCTCTACATGGAACACTTTGAAACCCAAGCTCTAGAAAAATCAGATCACAAACCCAAACTCTGGCTCAGATACGTAGACGACACCTTCATAATCTGGCCACATGGGAAAGAAAAACTGGACAACTTCCTCACACACCTCAACAGCCTACACCCCAAAATACAGTTCACCATGGAAACAGAAGCTAACAACCAACTTCCCTTCCTGGATGTCTTAGTCTACAAGAAATCCAATGGCTCCCTAGGACACACCATCTACCAGAAGAAAACACACACAAACCGCTATCTGCACGCTCTCTCACACCACCACCCAGCACAGATCAACTCTGTAGCCAAGACACTCATCTCCAGAACAAAACGCTTAGCTGACGAACAACACCTAAAAAACCGAACTACACACTCTCACCAATGTACTAACATCCAATGGATTCCAAAGAAATAAGATTACAAACCTAATCCAAAAAGAAACCCCCACTAAAATCCAAGACGAAGAACAAGAAAACGGCAAAGCCCTCCTCCCATACATAAAAGGCACCACAGACAGAATCAGTAAGATCCTCCATAAACACAACATCAAAACAGCATTCTGCACAAACAGAAAAATATCCACCATCCTTAGAAACCCCAAAGATAAAATTGAATTAGAAAATCAAGGAGTATACGAAATCCCATGCACCACTTGTCCCACCACATACATCGGACAAACCAACAGAAGAATAAGTGCACGCATTGAAGAACATAAGAACTCAGTCAAAAAAGAGGAACCAACATCTTCCCTGGTCCAACACCTTAAAGCCACAGGACATGAAATTGACTTTAAAAATACCAGAACCATTGCCAAAAGTGAACATTTTAATAACAGAATAATCAGAGAAGCCATCGAGATAGAAAAACTCCCACACAGCATGAACAAGCGAGATGATACCTCCCGCCTACCAGCCATTTGGAAACCCGCCCTTATTGACAAACGACTCCCTAATACAAAAAATGATACCAGACCCACACTCACAAAAACCACACAGGATGTCACCACCACACATCCACGCAAAAAGCAAACCCAAAGCCACACCGATGATGAGGCACGACCACAAACCAGAAGCCAGACCAGAGCTGCATCATTAGCCACTTTAAAGCCCTCCAATCCATACATGAAGCAAACTGACACCCTCCATGAAAATGAGGCACGACCACAAACGCGAAGCCAAAAAATAGCAAGGCAGCCCAAAATCTTAAACCCCTCTGCAACTCAGACTAACCTGAGCACAACCAAACAGAACACTCCCCCAGCCAATCAGAGCACAGCCAACCCCCCAGCCAATCAGAGCACAGCCAACCCCCCAGCCAATCAGAGCACAGCCAAGCCCCTAACCAATCAGAACACACCTCCACCCAATCAGAACACAGCCAAGCTCCCACCCAATCAGTTCATACCCCCACTGGCAGTTAAAAGGAAGAAACAGCTAAGACCACACATTGCTGCTCGAAGTACGAAGCTGAAAACACCAGCCTGAAGATGACGAATGGGACTTCGTCGAAACGTCGCCAAGACACCTCCAATTTTACGCGGGAGAAAACCCGAACAACCAAAGACCTACATACAAACACCCGCGAAAACCTCAGAATATATATATATATATGTAGGTCTTTGGTTATTCGGGTTTTCTCCCGCGTAAAATTGGAAGTGTCTTGGCGACGTTTCGACAAAATCCCATTCGTCATCTTCAGGCTGGTGTTTTCAGCTTCATGCTTCGAGGAGCAATGTGTGGTTTTAGCTGTTTCTTCCTTTTAACTGCAGTTAAAAGGAAGAAACAGCTAAGACCACACATTGCTCCTTGAAGCACGAAGCTGAAAACACCAGCCTGAAGATGACGAATGGGACTTCGCCGAAACTCCCACGTAAAATTGGAAGTGTCTTGGCGACGTTTCGACGAAGTCCCATTCGTCATCTTCAGGCTGGTGTTTTCAGCTTCGTGCTTTGAGCAGCACGAAGCTGAAAACACCAGCCTGAAGATGACGAATGGGACTTCGTCGAAACGTCGCCAAGACACTTCCAATTTTACGTGGGAGAAAACCCGAACAACCAAAGACCTACATACAAATACCCGCGAAAAACCTCAGAAAACATACATACACACACACACACACACACACACACACACACACACACACAGAGTTAAATACTGACTAAAATTAACAGTAAAAGAAGTGGAAAATTATTTACCAATTAAAAGTCTGGGGAAAAAGTTGCATTTTTATGGATGTTACAAATGCTGAAAGAGTGGACCAGAAAGATCTCCTGAGAGAGCCAGCTTCATAACCTAGGGGCAGCATAGAGGAAAGCTCATTCCCCTTTGCTTGAAAGACAGGCCTTTATACTGGAGTGGGGACAACTTGCAAAGAAATATTTCCTTCATGAGACAGACAAATCCTTAGCAAATTGGGCACTGAACTATTCAGACCTTGAAAGATCAATATCAACACCTTAAACTGTGTCTGGTCACCAATTGGCAACCAACAGTATTCTTTCAGGATAGGCTTTAGGATTTTGTAGTAACTACAATAGCTAAGCCTTTGCTGAGCATATTCTAATATAGTATTACAGGTAGTCCTCAATTTACAGCCACAATTGAGCCCAACATTTCTGTTGCTATGTGAAACATTTGTTAAATGAGTTTTGCCCCATTTTATGACTTTACTTGCCACAGTTGTTAAGTGATCACTGTTAAGTTAGTAACACAGTTGTTAAGTGAAACTGATTCCCCATTGACTTTGCTTGTCAGAAGGTTGCAAAAGATAATCACATAACACCTGGGTCACATGACACTTGCAACCATCATAAATATGAAGTCAGTTGCCAAGCATCTAAATTTTGATCATGTGACCATGGGGATGCTGCAATGGTCATAAATGTGAAAAATGGTCAAAAGTCACTTTTTTTCAATGATGTAACTTTGAATGGTCACTAAATGAACTGTTGTAATTTGAGGATTACTTGTATATAGTATAAAGTACACGGCATTGTCATGCTGGATTTCCCCAAAAGCAAGTTGGGAAGGTTGCTCCTGGTGTACAATTGCAGCTTCCTTTTGTCCTTTTTTTTCTTAATCAGAGGAGCAGAGTGCAAAGCACTGCATTGCAGTCACCCATCATTTTGAGTTTTGAAAAATGCCTGTGAGATATAAGTGGAACCCAGAGGCATTCTTGAAAATAGACATGATGCTAGAAGCATGTAATTTGCTATGCAGTATGCCAGCTTTCTACTTAAAAAAATAAATAAAATAACCTAAACATAAAATCTTAATTCTAACTAAATCTACTGATCTAAAATAAGAAAAGCAGGGAATTTGGAAAGCTGATTGACTGCTTCTGCTGTAGCTTGGCTAAATGTATTTTGTTTATAATTATTTAATTTCTATCATTTCCTATCCTTCCTATTAATATCATTCAGTGCCATCTCCATACTTGCCCTATACTTAAAGGCCACAATTGAGATGAGGTTATATGAGATAATAGTGATAATCTGAAATATACATTATTAAGACAAAGGAAGTTAGACATGTTTAACTTGCAAAAGACTTGTAGAGATAGGATAGTGAAGTAGACAAAATAAACCTAGCCAAAAAAAAAAGGAAGTTGCACCTCCCAAATTTTAGCTATGAGCAGATCAAAATCCACTTCTTCCCTTTGCTTAATGCCATCAAATTTATCCTCCTCCCTAGAAGAATAGAAGCTTCCTCACCAATTCTTGGTACGGTCCAAAGGTAATTCTTATAATGAGATTGAAACCTAGAGGAACCCCAAACGTTATCTTCCTCTATTATTTGATGATGTCAACATTCCATTTCCTTTAACAATGAACTTCCACAGCTCTACTGCCTTCCTGAAAGGCCCATTTTGTCTTACAATAGAACTAATCCCAGACTTGCTTAGCTTCCCCAAACTGTCCAGCAAATCATATCCCTAGAATGTCCTACCTTATAGCCTTTAACTTCTGTAAAAACCTTTGCCATTCTATTGTTTGGGGTACCTCTTTCTTATAGAGCAGTCATCCAATTATTATTGCAATAAATATGGTTCTTCTCCTTAATGTTGTATTCCTTTTTCACATCAAATCCATGGCAATATCTTTTAAATGCTGAAGCATTGATTTGTCTCTGTTGGCAATGACAATAAAATTTGGGTCAATGGGCTTACCTTACAGGAGAGTGAATATGGTTCAATATTAAGGAAATTCCTCCTTAGAACATGTGCCTAATGGAACAAATAACATAGCATCATTTTGGATGTCTTCAACCCAAAGCAGGACACCAGTCTTTGGATTTTGATCAGAATGTTAACTTTAGGACTCCTTTGGAGGACTCATCCCTTGAGAGTCTACGATTACAAAATCTAGATCTTCCTTCCCCAATCTGGCATCCACCAAACTACACCTCATATCATCCCTGCCCAGCAGGCCATTGTGTGTGTCCTAAGGTGAACAAATAGCACCAACTATGTTCTCTCATAATATTTAGTGAAATTTTTTTGTGAATGAATTACTTCTCAGTTCACTCTATAGCATACTGATACTTCAACAGGGTCAATGGCCAGATTATATCTTCTTCTGTTTTGATATATTTTTAACAGATTGCATAATATGCCTTTAGTTTATGCTGGCTAAGAGCACAAAGTATGGCATCAAATAACTAACAAACTTGTGAACATTGGAGAGGGAGGATTTTTTTTTTTAAAAAAGAAAATCATATGAGCTTGGGAAGAAAGCTGATATCAGCATGACTAGCGATGAAGAAGTCACGGGCATATCTCTGTGATTCTTGAACATGTCAGAGCCTGTAATGTGGAACCATAAAGATTGATAAAGCAACCCACTTGGCAAGAATCTGTATTCAGGAAGATTTAAAAGACATTCTCAAATGTTTTGGATATTAATCATCAACAGAGAGCTAACTAGATGAACAGGTGTTACAAGATCACCTAGTCAATCAAAAGAGAATCTTTAAAATATTGAATTATATTTCATACAGTTGTGACAAGGAAAAGAACCAGGTGCTAGGATGAATTGGGGTAATTTGAGATATATTTTCTTTCTCCTAAGGATCAACAAGCCTAAATCGTCCTACTTTGATTTAAAACTGTATACTACATTCTAATCCCAGTCTATTGTTCCAACTTCAACATATTGTAAAGCTGCACCAAAAAAGATTTGGGTGGAAGAACTGGACGTTTACGTAAAATGTTGCAATTGGGATAGGAAATTGGTTCTGCAGATTTCATCGTGCACTGAGGAAAAGCAAAAGCAGGTTACATCTTTTGAGGTTTTTCCATGGCAGATCATTGATAGGAATGATGATTTTCCCATGAATAATGCTCTGGAACCAGGAGTGAGTCAAATCAGACTTATCTCCAAAGTAATACATAACTAAAATAGTTATGGTGCTCAAAGGGAATATCGTGGTCTCTGTAACATTTTATTTTCCATTCATCCAAGTCTTAAAATAATATTTTAGTACTAATATTTGAAAGGATAAAAGCAACATGCAGATGACCATGAGCTAGTCCATAAGAAAGTACAGAACCCTGTAATGCTGTCAGTTTTGTATTAATGGTCTGATGAGTTTCCTTCCCAGGGATGTCTTTCCTTTGGCTGAAGGCCAAAGGATAAATCAAAACAAATCCACCAAGTCAAATAAAATGTTTTTGTACGTTATTAAGGAAACATAAAAATGTATTTTGCACACATGAATAACAACTTAATGGAAAATTAAAATAAAAAAATACACAGTATAAACAAAGCAAAAAAAAAAAAGGTACTCAATTTTCTCAGAGGTCCTTTCTGGTTGAAATTATATATTTGAAATGTTGATGAGCAACACGAACAACAGGCTCTACTACAAACCAGGTATATATTTGTCCTTTCATTGTCTGTAATAATTACGTCCAACAGTTTAAATTCTTGCAATCTAGATAAACTTCAAATACTGAAGCCAAGAACATAATAAGCAGAGTTCTTTCTAAAATCATGTGGACAGTACTGGGAACTTCAGTTTAAAATATATGATACCAGAACTAGCCCAAACCATAAAAATCAGGGTTATAACTCCCAAATAATAGCTGCAACATTAAGGTGATTACAATTCACCCATATAGAATATTCTTTGAGGTGTCAAATATGCTTGTAGAAGTATTAACATAAAAAACAATAATCAATTCCTTCATTAAAAAAATAATGCACCCACATTATTTATTGATTTATGCATTTCAGAAGCAGCTAAAGTAACATATGTCAAGTACAATCTATGTGCAAAATACTGGATAATAACCAATTATGTTCCTTCTTTCCCATTCATGCATCCCTCAAACAGCAATAAAATGGAGTTCATATAGAGACATGTTCAGGGATGTGAAAGGAAGAATGCAAGGATAGATAGGATTAAAACATGTATGCATTCAAAATCCTTAATATCTGCACACTGGAATAAACTAGATTTTTTAAAGGCAACTGAGCTTGACTAATGATGAAAAATCTTAGCAGGGTTGGAGTGGAGTGGAGTGGAGAAGGAAAACACAGTACAATGAAAGATCTGCAGGATAGTCTAAGACAGTTTTTTTTATTGTCCAGAAGAGAACAATAGAAAAATGAATATTGCCAAGAACACTTCTTATGCTTCCTTCCCAAATCCTTTCTTAGAGACATGGTGGTTCAATTTCCAAATCATCTCATAAAATACATTTATATTTGCACCATATAACTATTGAACAGCAATTAAGTACGATGTATTGACTTGCTATATACATATAAATGTGAGACTGGCTCCTATCTAATATGCGAACAGATCTCTATTGATTGCCTATTTCCTAGCAACCCCTAATTCCCAAAGTCATCCTATCATTTAGCCAGAGCACTCCAACAAGCAGAGTTCTCTGAAATGCAGCATTCTTCCTGACTGCAGTTTGGCAAGACAAAAATGAGGATGGACAAGTTCCAAGGAACTAGGCTTGCCAATTTTTCTTAAGGATCAAGGTTATGGTGGAATGTCAAATGGAGAAGGTGCTATTTTGTGAATCCTTTGGATCCTTGAATCTTCCAATCCATGCCCAGGCCTTCTTGGGTCTGTTTGACTGGTCTAAATTTCTTTACAGTCAGATATGTGTCAAAATGTTGGGAGAAGCTTTGATCCTCTGAGTTTTCAGCCTGTCTCCTGCCAGTCCCCAACATGTTTTCATTTGAAGATTAAGACCTACACAATTGGGGACATCATCCCCATGTATTCAAAATATGTTTTCTTTTACTTTCACACTTCAGCTTTATTCAGTCAAAGCTGGCAGAGGAAAAGTGACCTCTGAAAGCCCTTAAAATGCCCAGCATATTTGCTGGCATTGCCTGGAATGTTTTCTACTTATTTAATTCCATCTCCTGGTATCTCCCTGCCAAGGTGCTTATGATTTCTTTTATCACCAGTATCAGAGTTTCTTATCATATTTTATTCCACTCTATGTGCTGTTCTAGCTGTACTATGAGCTATCACTGCCTTCTGAAAAGCAAATTCTAATAAAGGTCAGCAATTTGGCAATTAAAGCTTTGATTGTTTTTATTGTTCCACTCCTCCATGGCCTCCCTTCCTTTCTTTTTTGCTTCTCACAACTTTTCAGATGAGAATAAGTATTACAGCTTATACAAACACTCTTTAAGAAATTCAGTGGCATAAACATAATGAATCTGAATGTCTTGAGCCAGTGAATGTGAGCATAATGTACTTGGAGTACACCATGAACTTAATGCATTATCCTATTTAAAACACTGGGCTTATTGTTATAACTTTGTAAATCTATGTTAACATTTTGGGAAGTTAAGAAGAGAGATGCCCTTTTGCTGATATGAGTCCTAATAGGACCAGTATGTAATGTTCTAACCATGGTATATCACCCATGTGTGTTCAGACGATAAGGTAATGTTCAGAAACTGACAACTGGCCATCTTCTTATGATTCCATAAGGCAGGATAAAAGGATTAGTGGGGAAGACCAAAAGAGGCAACAGACCAACAAAGCAAGGAAATGTGATCTGTGGGTAAGCAGGACATGGGGAAAACAGAAGGATATACCATCCCACTTGCTGTAGGCTAGTTCACCCAGAAATAAATTGTGCAAATTGACTGTCAGAGAACAGTTGCAGAACTGCTTAGAATTCTCATTTATGTTGTGTAAAAAAATTATTTTGACAAATCTTCCAGATTTCTTTTTCCATCATCATTCCATTTTTCCACTGATTGGAACTATAGTTAAGACAACTAGATCTGAGCTGCAGAATTTAGACAACTTCTCGATAATAGTAAAGTTTTCTATCTCTCTTCATCTGCTAGCTGTCTGGATTGTTGCAACCTTCACCTGGTAGCCCTAATGCAATTCCTGAATTCTTATGCTACCTGTATTCTGAGCATTATTGTCCTCAATGAGCCCACAGGGAACCAGTCAGGAGGGAAAGACTCCAGCATATGACAATGTTAATCTCGAACATATAAGTTATTACTGGAGACACAAGTTGGACTAGGCAGGGGAACTAAGTAATTTGACCTTTTTAACATTAAGTGCTGGCATTCAGCTCTTATTAAAAAGGCCATTGGTTATAACCTGTGGTGGGATTCAAATATGTAAACAACCAGTTCTTTGTGCGAATGCTGCTTCCGGTAGTCCAATTTGGGCCTGGGCAACAAAAAAGTAGCTACCAGTTCTGCCAAAGTGGTGCAAACTGGCTGAATCCCACCACTGGTTATAACTCATCTCAGGAAAACTTTTTTCTGCCTGGATCTCTAGATTTTTATTTATGTTCTGAAGAGATTCCAACAGTGATTTGAAGAATATGGTTATCTGTGTCCTAGATCAGTGGTGGCGAACTTATGGCACGGGTGTCAGAGGTGGCACTCGGAGCCTTCTCTGTGGGCACATGTACTGTTGCCCCAGCCTTGCCTCCCCCTGTGACCCCCTCCTCTCCAGCAGTCCCCCTGAAGGAGAGTCGCCCCCAAGTGTGGCCCACATGGAGCAGCGCAGCCAAGGACATGGCAGCCAGGCAGCGTAGACAAGACTCTGCCCTCACACCCCATCATGCAGTTGATGCTGCAGGGCGTGGGCAGAGGGTGTGGCCACCATCGAGCTGCTGGATTGCCTGGGCGATCTGCGGTGGGCCCTGGAAGCGGTGAGTGGTCCTGTGGGCAGGTGGGGCAGGGGATGGGGGGCAGAGCGGGGGCGGGGCAGGGGTTGGAGCATGGCCGGGGCCAGTTTTTGGGCACTCGGTCTCTAAAAGATTCGCCATCACTGTCCTAGATAGTTGCAATGGGCTGAGTTCTTATAGCTCCCATGAATGACATATGCTCTATTCAAGTCCAGAAAAGAGAAAGAGTTTATATTTCAGCTCAACCATGTTTTCTATGTCTGTTTCTCAGTTATGTCACTTTATGCTAAAGCTTCATAAACAAGGCCATTTTGAACACTAGCAGTAACAGTTATTTGTGTGCTATTTGTGTTGATAGTTTATCAAAATTGTGTTCTTTCCATGGATTAACCATCAAAGATATCACTCCATACCATCTCAGTACAGGAAACAATACTACCATAACATTTATCCTTATGGAATATTATCAGAATAGTTATAAAAAAAATAGGTTACATTCTTTCTGTAGCCATGTTTGGGTCTTTGATTCTAAATGAGAAATTGATGTATATATGTTTGCATATATGATATATATGATATGTAGAAGCACAAATGTTCTCCCAAATCTTTGACAAAAGGAACATCAATGATCACTTAGCATCATCGTACAGTAGAAAAAAAGAATAACCTTTACACCAACAACCAAAGGTTAATGTACAGTCTGAAAGGTTGTTTTTCAAACTTGAAAGTTTTCATCTGATTCAAAATCCAAAAAGATAATATATAATTAATCATCCGAAGAAGAATTTCATTCTTAAAATAATGGGAGTCGATGGAAAATTGTAATTAATATTAGTCTGCACCATTTGGTGATTTTCTTTTATTCTAGTTAGAATCCAAATGTTAATGTTTTAATCTGGAAACCTAAAGTTTTATGAGATTCTCTTCCATAGGAATAGAGAACCTGTGAATTTTCCAAACAATGCTAAGATGCATCTCATAGCAAATCAGGCAGAATAGTCAATGGTGAGAGCTACCAGAAATTGTAGGCCAACAATATTTGGTAAGGTCAAGGCTTCTCCAAACTTCTGTATGAATTTTCTTTATTTCAGTTTTACCATCCAATTTGCTAGCTTCTATTTCCTCATCCTTCTGACACATATATCAAGCATGTAATATGATTTATGGGATCATACATAATTTTACTTTCTTGCTGTCTCAACTGAAGAATTTCCCATGACCTACCTTATCAGGTTTTGCCAAGCAAGCCTTATTACACAGTAACACCAAGTGAATTGTGAAATGGTTTCCCCAAAGTATGCACTGAGAAAATATGTTGCAATGTTCACAGTTGATCTGATCTTCAAATATATTAGACACATAACCTGCCCATGACTATTCAGTTCAGATTCTCCCAGTTTCACAATCAGCATCTTTGAACAACTGTATCTACTTGCCCATGGCCCAGGTTCAAGAACAGATCTGTGCACATTAACTCTTGCAGGAAGTGTATAGTCCACAAATTATCTCATTTCACATAAAATGGGATTGTAAACCTTCTTTTTTTGCTGATTTCAAAGCATCAAAAAGCAGTATTTGCCAAAAATACTGTAATTTATTCAACATAACAGAATGGAAAGGAGATGCAATCATCATCATCTTCAGTCAGTCCATTTGATGCAGAATTATCCGAACTATCTAAATGATATATCAGTGTATTCTCTGATCTAGATGAATTAATTTGATCATCTAGGATTTGATGCCTAATTGTATTTATATATTCTGTGTCTTATATTTAATTTAAGCCTATTAGATTTCATCTAATAGGCTTAAATTAAAAGAAAATGAATTTCAATTAAGGTAAACAAATTCCATAGCTATCCCATTAGAAGAATGCAGTCCTGACCTAAGTAGGATTTAAGCAAATGTATATTATGCCATCTTGTATAATCTAGTTGAAAACAATTTGATTTTTAGTAACTGTTCAAGATTTTCCCCCATTCTATTTTTAAAATGTTTCAGATGTTTAGAATAGAATAAAGCTGGAAGGGACCTTGGAGGTCTTCTAGTCCAGCCCCCTATTCAAGCAGGAGAACCTATACCATCTCAGACAAGTGACTGTCTAGCCTCTTTTTAAAAATCACCAGTGATGGAGTGTCCACAATTTCTGGTGGCAAGCTATTCCACTGATTGATTGTCCTCACTGTCAGGAAGTTTCTCCTTAATTCCAGGTTGCTTCTCTCTTTGATCAGTTTCCAACCATTGTTTCTTGTCCTGCTATCTGGTGCTCTGGAGAATAATGTGACCCCGTCTTCTTTGTGGCATCCCTCAGATACTGGAACACTGCTAGCATGTCTCCCCTATTTCTTCTTTTCTTTGGACTAGCCAAACCCAAGTCCTGCAGCTGTTCTTTGCATGTTTTAGTCTCCAGACTAAAGTTGCTCTGAATTTTTTTCCAAACTCTCAACATCTTTTTTGTAGTATAGTGACCAAAATTAGCTGCAATATTTCAGGTGTGGTCTTACTAGGGTTTTATAAAGTGGTACTAATACCTCCCGTGAGCATAAAAATGAGGCAGAGGTTTGATTTCATTGCTACAGCTACCATCTTAACCTTTTTACCATACTCTGCAGACACTCCTGATATATTGAATAATATTTTGTTCGATTACTGCAACACCACTTCTTACAGCCTTGTAGAGACAGTAGTCCCTAGCCAAATAAAATCTCAAAAGTACAAGCTGGGCCAGATGAGTTTCATATTATAGAGGAGATCTTGAGGAAATTCTGCTGAAATAGAATATGTTTTAGACATATGCATTATTTTTCCTTACAGCTGTAGTGAGGAATAAAAACCTACTTTCAGTAAGATTCTTAAAAAAGAGGCAGATACATTTTCAATTCCAGATGGTGCCCCATCCTAACCAAATCTAACCCCAGTGACCTCTTTTGAGATCAACCAATGTTAATTACATGCCCCTGTAACCAAAGTTATAGCTTTTTTTTCTTATGTTTCTACTATCCCCTAAAAGCATGTAGCACCAGGAGTATTCATTGTTTCTACCCCTTAGGGTCTTAATAAGGACCAGGCCAACTTTTAAGAGTTCTTGGATGCAGCTCTGTTCCATTCCTCAAATGCTCAATTGAATGAAGTTATCTCTGCTACTTCTCTCTGCAGTAACCTACCATCTGCTCCTGTCAATTAATCACATCAGGACTTCTTCCCCAGCACACAATCACCGGAAGTTTCATTGTTCTGCAGCCAGCCCTAAATGAATACATGACTGTTTCCACTAAGGCCAGATACACATTATTGAAACTTATAGAAGTGACAATGATAGATGACAGCAGCCCATTCAAGCCAATCATTTCAGGCCTTCCATATATTAAGCTCTGCAAAGTAACATGTTCACAGCTAAGTTAACAGGCAGGATGGTTATTTTCTCTGAGGAATGCACAGTACAAGCCATTTGAGCATTAAATAACAGGTTTGCTTAAAAGCAGATCAAAAATATAGGGCATGTGCTCCATTCCTGTAACAGTTCCATTTCACACTTCAAGTGGGAAAGCAAAATGGAGTGCTTCCCAACTAAAAACAATGTGCTTATAAACTGTTATGCCTGGAAGAGAAAAGCTTGACCTTCAATAAGTTCTCAGTCTGGTTTTCTAATCTAGGGCAGAATTCCCCAACCTTTCGGGTTGGCAGCCCAGATGGGGGAGGGGGGGAAAGAAGGGATGGTTTTGTGGGATGAGAGAATGCATGCATGCACATGTGCATGCAAACAAACACTTGTTGCTTATGTGAATGCCCGTGACACTTGTGCAAGTGGGGCCGCAAGCGTCTGTGATGCTCACGGTGATGCACGTGGGAGTGGGGCTGTGAGGTATGTGCGCAGATAATAATAATAATAATAATATGGCTAACAACTGGGAAAACCTACCTAATAATGAAAAATCCAACAAAAGGGGCAACACCAGGCAACTACAGGCCAATTACCTGCTTACCAACAACTTTCAAATTACTAACTGGTGTAGTAGCTGATGCAGTACAACAGCATCTAGTTGAAAACAATCTCTTTCCATCTGAGCAAAAAGGAAACCGCCCGAATAGCAGAGGAACAAAAGATCAACTCCTTGGAAAACTGCAAGAAAAGGAATACCAACCTGAATGTGGGATGGATTGACTACAAAAAGGCATTTGACTCTCTGCCACATGACTGGATAATCAAGTGCCTAGAAATAACAGGAGTCAGTAGAAACATCAGAAAATTTGTGCAAAGATTGATGGCACAATGGAAGACACAGTTGCAGATCAATGGTGAGAGACTGGGAGAGGTTAATATCAAGAGAGGAATATTTCAAGGAGATTCATTGTCACCATTACTATTTGTTATTGCACTGTTTCCTCTGTCAACAATACTGAATAACTCAGGACATGGCTATCAAACATCAAAAACATCTACCAGACTATCCCATCTCCTTTACATGGATGATCTGAAGCTGTATGGAAAAACATCATCTGAAATAGAATCGCTGCTCAACACTGTCCGTATATATAGCCAAGATATTGTAATGGAGTTTGGCTTGGACAAATGTGCCACACTTACTATCAAACAAGGAAAAGTAGTGAAAACTGAAGGAATCAAGATGCCCCACGAAAATAACATTAAGAGTCTGGATGAGGAAGAGTACTACAAATACTTGGGTATTCTTCAAGCTGACAACATCAAGCACACTGAAGTCAAGAAAAAGATTAGAGGTGAATACATCAAGAGAGTGAAGAAGATCTTAAAATCCAAACTCAATGGAGGAAATACCATAAAGGCAATCAACACCTGGGCAATCCCAGTCATTAGGTACACAGCTGGAATAGTGGACTGGACTCAAGCAGAACTAAAAGCAATGGATAGGCAGACCAGAAAAATAATGACAATGAATCATGCCCTTCATCCACGCAGTGACATTGATAGACTTTATCTACCAAGGCAAATAGGTGGGCGTGGAATGCTACAAGTACATCAGATGGTTGAAGAAGAAAAAATGGTTTTGGAAGAATATCTGAAGAACAATGATGAAGATGCACTGAAATTAGTATATCAGGAAGGCTTACTGACTACTGGAGAGATCAAACTGGCCTACAAGAAAGACCAAATGAAGAACAGAATAGAGGCATGGGAAGACAAAGCACTACATGGCCAATATATGAAAAAAATAGCTGGGAAAGCAGATAATAACAAGACCTGGCAATGGCTAAGAGCAGGAAAATTGAAGAAAGAGACCGAGGGACTAATTCTGGCTGCACAAGACCAAGCCTTAAGGACAAATGCATACAAAGTCAAAATTGAGAAGACAGCAACAGACAGTAAGTGCCGCCTATGCAAAGAAGCTGAAGAAACAGTGGACCACCTGGTAAGCTGTTGCAAGAAGATTGCACAGACTGACTACAAGCAGCGGCATGACAAAGTAGCAACAATGGTGCATTGGAAGATCTGCAAAAAATATCATTTGCCTGTAAGCAAAAACTGGTGGGATCATAAAATAGAGAAAGTCATAGAAAATGATAAAATTAAACTGCTCTGGGACTTCAGAATTCAAACAGACAAGCACCTGCAACATAACACCCCAGACTTAACAATTGTCGATAAGAAAGACAAAAAAGTCTGGATAGTGGACGTGGCAGTGCCTGGAGATAGCAGAATAGAAGAGAAAGAACTGGAGAAGATAACAAAATACAAAGACCTACAAATAGAAATAGAAAGACTGTGGCAAAAGCAAGCAAGGGTAGTACCAATAGTCATAGGCTCCTTGGGTGCAATCCCAAAATCACTGGAGCACCACTTGAACACCATTGGCATTGACAAATTCACTATTAGTCAATTGCAAAAGGCAGCCTTACTAGGAACTGCTTCCATCCTGCGACGATATCTGGAATACCATCAAATATCCACATCTGCCTATCCCAGGTCCTGGGTAAGGACTCGATAGGTAGACAAAATGCCAAATCTGAACATCTGGCTGACTGTGCAATGATCCATAATAATAATAATAATAATAATAATAATAATAATAATAATAATAATAATAATAAAGTTGGAAGGGACCTTGGAGGTCAAGTCAAACCCCCTGCTCAGGCAGGTAACCCTATACCATTTTGGGCAAATGGCTGTTCAGTTTCTTCTTAAAAACTTCTAGTGTTGGAGCATTCACCACTTCTGGAGGCAGGTTATTCCAATGGTTAATTGTTCTAACTATCAGGAAGTTTCTCCTTAGTTCTAGGTTGCTTCTCTCCTTGATTAGTTTCCATCCGTTGCTTCTTGTCCTGCCTTCAGGTGCTTTGGAAAGTAGCTTGACTCCCTCTTCTTTGTGGCATCCCCTGAGATATTGGAACACTGCTATCATGTCCCCCCTCGTCTTTCTCTTCGTTAAACTAGACATACCCAATTCCATCAACCTTTCCTTATATGTTTTAACCTCTAGTCCCCTAATCATCTTTGTTGCTGTTCTCTGTACTCTTTCTAGAGTCTAAACATCTTTTTTACATCGTGGTGATCAAAACTGGATGCAGTATTCCAAGTGTGGCCTTACCAAGGCGTTGTAGAGTGGTATTAATACTTTGTGTGATCTTGATCTTATCCCTCTGTTAATGCAGCCTAGCACTGTGTTGGCTTTTTTGGCAGCTGCAGCACACTGCTGACTCATATTTAAATGATTATCCACTAGGACTCTAAGATCCCTCTCACAGTTACTACAATTGAGCAAGGTACCCCCTATACTATACCTGTACATTTGGTTTTTCTTGCCTAAATGTAGAACCTTACTTTTTTCACCATTGAATTTCATTTTGTTAGATAGCGTCCAGTGTTCAAGTCTGTCCAGATCCTCCTGTATCTTAAGCCTGTCTTCTGGAGTGTTGGCTATTCCTGCCAGCTTGGTGTCGTCTGCAAATTTGATAAATTCCCCATCTATCCCCTCATCCAAATCGTTGATGAAGATGTTGAAGAGCATTGGGCTTCCCAGGTATTGAGGTCAGGCTGCTAGGTCTGTAATTTCCTGGATCCATTTTTTTCCCCTTTTTTGAAGATGGGAACTACATCAGCTCTTTTCCAGTCCTCTAGTACTTCCCCAGTGCTCCAGGATCTTTGAAAAATATAGTTCATTGGTTCTGAGATCATATCTGCCAGTTCCTTGAAACCTCGGGGTGTAATCCATCTGGTCCTGGTGATTTGAACTCGTCTAGGCTGGACAGGTGCCAGATATGTTATAACTGCTGTTTTTTTCAACTTTTGTTAGCTCTTCTGGATATTTCTGTTGAAAGATTGGACAGCAAAAATAATAAAATATAAAATAAAATAATAATAAAATAATAAAATAAAATAAAATAATAATAAAATAAAATAATAAAATAAAATAACATAAAATATAAAATAATAAAATATTGTTGATGAGGAAAATCAATAATAATAATAATAATAATAATAATAATAATAATAATACTGACTGTGCGATGATCCATAATAATAATAAACAGAATTGGATGAACTGCAAAGGTTTACCCAGGGCAAAGAAATCAAAGCCTTACCAGAAGTAATTCAGAATGTAGAGGCAAACCAGGGGGAGTTGGCAGTGAAGGAATCCAGCAGAGATATACAACTGTTCTCATTTGGAAACCAGGCACCTCTACCTCAGGAAGAACAAAACCCTCTAACTAAAGAAATAAAAGAATTGAAACAAAGAATAACTGAGCATCTAGAACAGCACAAAAACAACAGAATAAGGCTGCCTGCATTGAAGCTTGTTCCAAAGAAACAGCTAGCACAAGCATTAAAAGATGCAAATACTGCAATATCAAGTATAAGCACCAATTCACTGCAAGAAACAAACCAACTAATGTACAGCACAGCTGCAGTTATAACTGAATACCTGGGATGCAAAATCAACAAAGAAGAAAAACAAACAAACAGTGCACCACAAAAATGGAAGGTTAGACTAGAAAATAAGATCAGCAAGTTAAGATCACATGCAAGCAAGCTAGAACAGATGAAAGAAAAGAAGCTGAAGAACAAGAAGACCAAAGAATACCTAATGAAGAAATACCACTTAGAAACAAGGAAGATCAAGGAAGCACTGGAAATAATAAAGCAACAAATAACAGCTATAGCCAGGAAAATCAGTAGATATGAAGCTCGAATTGCAAACTATAGGCAGAACCTCCAATTTCAATCCAATCAGAAACGTTTCTACCAATCCATCAATGGAGAAACTGCAAGGAATCAGTCAGTACCTGACAAGGAAGAAACAGTGCAGTTCTGGAAGCAGATATGGGATAACCCAAAGAAATACAACAAGGATGCGGCTTGGTTAAAAGAGGTGGATGCAAATAAAACAGAAGTTGAAATGAAAGAACTAGTAATAACAACAAAAATGGTAGAAAAAAGAGCAAAGAAAATCAAAAATTGGTCAGCACCAGGTGAAGATGAACTGCATGGGTTTTGGTTGAAACATCTAACTGTTATACACCCACTCATTGCCAAGCAGTTCAACAATATACTACAAGGAGGAGAAATTGAAAAGTGGCTAACAACTGGGAAAACCTACCTAATAATGAAAAATCCAGCAAAAGGGGCAACACCAAGTAACTACAGGCCAATTACCTGCTTACCAACAACTTTCAAATTACTAACTGGTGTAGTAGCTGATGCAGTGCAACAGCATCTAGTTGAAAACAATCTCTTTCCACCTGAGCAGAAAGGAAACCGCCCCAATAGCAGAGGAACAAAAGATCAACTCCTAATAGACAAAATGATCTTGGAAAACTGCAAGAGAAGGAAGACCAACCTGAATGTGGCATGGATTGACTACAAAAAGGCATTTGACTCTCTGCCACATGATTGGATAATAAGTGCCTAGAAATAACAGGAGTCAGTAGAAACATCAGAAAATTTGTGCAAAGATCGATGGCACAATGGAAGACACAGTTGCAGATCAATGGTGAGAGGCTGGGAGAGGTTAATATCAAGAGAGGAATATTTCAAGGAGATTCATTATCACCATTACTATTTGTTATTGCACTGTTTCCTCTGTCAACAATACTGAATAACTCAGGACATGGCTATCAAACATCAAAAACATCTGCCAGACTATCCCACCTCCTTTATATGGATGATCTGAAGCTGTATGGAAAAACATCATCTGAAATAGAATCGCTGCTCAACACTGTCCGTATATATAGCCAAGATATTGTAATGGAGTTTGGCTTGGACAAATGTGCCACACTTACTATCAAACAAGGAAAAATAATGAAAACTGAAGGAATCAAGATGCCCCACGAAAATAACATTAAGAGTCTGGATGAGGAAGAGTACTACAAATACTTGGGTATCCTTCAAGCTGACAACATCAAGCACACTGAAGTCAAGAAAAAGATTAGAGGTGAATACATCAAGAGAGTGAAGAAGATCTTAAAGTCCAAACTCAATGGAGGAAATACCATAAAGGCAATCAACACCTGGGCAATCCCAGTCATTAGGTACACAGCTGGAATAGTGGACTGGACTCAAGCAAAACTAAAAGCAATGGATAGGAAGACCAGAAAAATAATGACAATGAATCATGCCCTTCATCCACGCAGTGACATTGATAGACTTTATCTACCAAGGCAAATAGGTGGGCGTGGAATACTACAAGTACATCAGATGGTTGAAGAAGAAAAAATGGCTTTGGAAGAATATCTGATGAACAATGATGAAGATGCACTGAAATTAGTATATCAGGAAGGCTTACTAACTACTGGAGAGACCAAACTGGCCTACAAGAAAGACCAAATGAAGAACAGAATAGAGGCATGGGAAGACAAAGCACTACATGGCCAATACATGAAAAAAATAGCTGGGAAAGCAGATAATAATAAAACCTGGCAATGGCTAAGAGCAGGAAAATTGAAGAAAAGGACCGAGGGACTAATTCTGGCTGCACAAGACCAAGCCTTAAGGACAAATGCATAAAAAGTCAAAATTGAGAAGACAGCAACAGACAGTAAGTGCCGCCTATGCAAAGAAGCTGAAGAAACAGTGGACCACTTGGTAAGCTGTTGCAAGAAGATTGCACAAACTGATTACAAGCAGCGGCATGACAAAGTAGCAACAATGGTGCATTGGAAGATCTGCAAAAAATATCATTTGCCTGTAAGCAAAAACTGGTGGGATCATAAAATAGAGAAAGTCATAGAAAATGATAAAATTAAACTGCTCTGGGACTTCAGAATTCAAACAGACAAGCACCTGCAACATAACACCCCAGACTTAACAATTGTCGATAAGAAAGACAAAAAAGTCTGGATAGTGGATGTGGCAGTGCCTGGAGACAGCAGAATAGAAGAGAAAGAACTGGAGAAGATAACAAAATACAAAGACCTACAAATAGAAATAGAAAGACTGTGGCAAAAGCAAGCAAGGGTAGTACCAATAGTCATAGGCTCCTTGGGTGCAATCCCAAAACAACTGGAGCACCACTTGAACACCATTGGCACTGACAAATTCGCTATTAGTCAATTGCAAAAGGCGGCCTTACTAGGAACTGCTTCCATCCTGCGACGATATCTGTAATACCATCAAACATCCACATCTGCCTATCCCAGGTCCTGGGTAAGGACTCGATAGGTAGACAAAATGCCAAATCCAGTCTGAACATCTGGCTGACTGTGCGATGATCGATAATAATAATAAAGTTGGAAGGGACCTTGGAGGTTATCTAGTCCAACCCCCTGCTCAGGCAGGAAACCCTATACCATTTCGGACAAATGGCTGTCCAGTTTCTTCTTAAAAACTTCCAGTGTTGGTGCATTCACCGCTTCTGGAGGCAGGTTATTCCACTGGTTAATTGTTGTAACTGTCAGAAAGTTTCTCCTTAGTTCTAGGTTGCTTCTCTCTTTGGTTAGTTTCCACCCGTTGCTCCTTGTCCTGACTTTAGGTGCTTTGGAAAATAGCTTAACTCCCTCTTCTTCGTTACAGCCCCTGAGATATTGGAACACTGCTATCATGTCCCCCCTCATTCTTCTCTTTGTTAAACTAGACATAGTCTCAACATCTTTTTTACATCATGGTGACCAAAATGGGATGCAGTATTCCAAATGTGGCCTTACCAAGGCATTGTAAAGTGGTATTAATACTTCATATGATCTTGATTCTATCTCTCTGTTAATGCAGCCTAGCATTGTGTTGGCTTTTTTGGCAGCTGCAGCACACTGCTGGCTCATATTTAAATGATTGTCCACTAGGACTCTGAGGTCCCTCTCACAGTTACTACTATTGAGCAAGGTACCCCCTATACTATACCTGTACATTTGGTTTTTCTTCCCTAAATGTAGAACCTTACTTTTTTCACCATTGAATTTCATTTTGTTAGATAGTGCCCAGTGTTGAAGTCTGTCCAGATCCTCCTGTATCCTAAGCCTGTCTTCTAGAGTTTTGGCTATTCCTGCCAGCTTGGTGTCGTCTACAAATTTGATAAGTTCTCCATCTATCCCCTCGTCCAGATCATTGATGAAGATGTTGAAGAGCACGGGGCCCAGAACAGAGCCCTCGAGCACCCCACTACACACTTCTCTCCATGTAGATGCGGTTCCATTGAGCACCACACATTGAATACGGCTGGTCAGCCAGCTATGGATCCATCTGGTGGTGATACTGTCTAACCCGCATTTTTCTATCTTCTCAAGTAGTTGGTTGTGGTCTACTTTGTCAAATGCCTTATTGAAGTCCAAGTAAATTATATCAAAGTAAATTATATCCACAGCATTCCCCTGGTCCACTAATTTTGTCACTTAATCAAAGACTGCAAACAGATTTGTCTGGCATGATCTGTTTTTGACAAACCTGTGTTGGGTTTTAGTAATGACTTTGTTTGCCTGTAGGTGTTCGTTGATTCGTTGTTTGATTATCTTTTCCAGAATCTTCCCAGGTATTGAGGTCAGGCTGATAGGTCTGTAATTTCCTGGGTCCCTTTTCCCCCCTCTTTTGAAGATGGGAACTACATCAGCTCTTTTCCAGTCCTCTGGTACTTCCCCAGTGCTCCAGGATCTTTGAAAAATATAGTTCAGTGGTTCTGAGATGATATCTGCCAGTTCCTTAAGAATCCAGTCTGAACATCTGGCTGACTGTGCGATGATCCATAATAATAATAATAATAGTAAAGTTGGAAGGGACCTTGGAGGTCATCTAGTCCAACCCCCTGCTCAGGCAGGAAACCCTATACCATTTCGGACAAATTGCTGTCCAGTCTCTTCTTAAAAACTTCCAGTGTTGGAGCATTTACCGCTTCTGGAGGCAGGTTGTTCCACTGGTTAATTGTTCTCACTGTCAGGAAGTTTCTCCTTAGTTCTAGGTTGCTTCTCTCCTTGATTAGTTTCCATCCATTGCTTCTTGTCCTGCCTTTAGGCGCTTTGGAAAATAGCTTCACTCCCTCTTCTTTGTGGCAGCCCCTGAGATATTGGAACTCTGCTATCATGTCCCCCCTCGTCCTTCTCTTCATTAAACTAGACATACCCAATTCCAGCAGCTGTTCCTTATATGTTTTAGCCTCCAGGCCCCTAATCATCTTTGTTGCTCTTCTCTGTACTCTTTTAGAGTCTCAACATCTTTTTTACATCGCAGTGACCAAAACTGGATACAGTAGTCCAAGTGTGGCCTTACCAAGGCATTGTAAAGTGGTATTAACATTTTGCGTGATCTTGATTCTATCCCTCTGTTAATGCAGCTAGCTCTGTGTTGGCCTTTTTGGCAGCTGCAGCACACTGCTGGCTCATATTTAGGTGATTGTCTACTAGGACTCCGAGGTCTCTCTCACAGTTACTACTATTGAGCAAGGTGCCACCTATGCTATACTTGTGCATTTGGTTTTTCTTGCCTAAATGTAGAACCCTGCTTTTTTCACCATTGAATTTCATTTTGTTAGATAGTGCCCAGTGTTCAAGTCTGTCCAGATGCTTCTGTATCTTAAGCCTGTCTTCTAGAGTGTTGGCTATTCCTGCCAGCTTGGTGTCGTCTGCAAATTTGATGAGTTCCCCATCTATCCCCTCGTCCAGATCATTGAAGAAGATGTTGAAGAGCACTGGGCCCAGAACAGAGCCCTTGAGCACCCCACTACACACTTCTCTCCATGTAGATGTGGTTCCATTGAGCACCACACATTGAATACGGCCGGTCAGCCAGCTATGGATCCATCTGGTGGTGATACTGTCTAACCCGCATTTTTCTATCTTATCATGTACTACTGGCCAGAAACTCACATGGCCTAGTGGCTAATAGGCTGCAGCCATGTAGTGGGCCGTGGCCCACAGGTTGGGGTCCCCTAATTTAGGGCAAGCAAATTCACTCTAGTGCTTTCCAGACATTTCACGTTATTGAAATTTCCAGATTACTGGCCAGAAGGGCTAACTCTTATGAAAGCTACATTTCAGAACATCTGGGGACCACCAGGTCAGCAGTCTTTAATGAAGGGTATGTATTCATGAACCAATCTTCTAAAATGATATGATATGGTTGTTCAGAACATGTGAATTGGTTACACAGGAACTGGAAAAATCCCTCCATCTTGTCTTAATTATGTACATCCTGATAGTCTTATACACAGGTTAGAATAATTGTTCCTGTGACATTCTTACCATCTTAACAGTGGTTCTTAATTGTGCAATTTAGCAAATAGAATGTTGATAAGAGATATATAAGGGTACTTGTTGGGAGCAAGCAAGTACTTTCTATTCTCCAAACCTTCAGAAAGTAGTCTGAAATCAGTGGTTATTTTCATATACTGATCTGAAAATGTTAAGAGTTTCCTGAGCCAATGAGTGGTACCTTCAGTTTACCAATAGGAAAGCAGAAAATAATTAAAATGTTCTATTCCAAACCACAGTGGAATGGCTAATTAAATCAAGTCAAGTCAAATCCCCTTACTCCTCCTATCCTTACAACAAGAAAAATTAATAAACTGATAGTGTGACAAGTTCCTCATGCCCTGCTAAGCATTTTAAATATATTTTGTATGCATCTGTCTAGTCTTTTGGAAGGGGGTGGGGTGAGATCTGAGTATCTCTCTTAGTGGAGAAATTTATTGGTTGCAAAGTTGTTACTGTTGCAAACTATGATGTGTCATGATTGCATGTTAGGATTTTTGAGATCATACACTTTCTTCACCTCTAACTATACTATAACTATACTATATATAACATTCAAGCCCTTTCTGGGATAAAAGAAGGGTGATAATTTAATCACTGAGTTTACTATACAATACCTAAAGTTAGAAATCAGAGTAAACTTAGCCTCACATTATGGTTAGTTAGTGGAACCAGGCCAATTTTTTCTGCTAAGTATAGTTTCCAGTTGTGGGTCATTGCTGGTGGCAGTTAACTGTAGCGATTGCTGACAAATCTGGCTATGGTGTTTTCAGGCAAATATGAACATGAAACAGTTCCAGAAGTAGCAAGTTATTCTAAGAAGAAAGTAAAAAATTCTACAGTTAATGAGGGAAATTATAATTTGGAAGCATCTGAAATGGAAGTTACTTTTTGTGTAGGCCTCTTACACTGTAGCTGAAGATGAGCAATGTCATAAAAATCACACAGGTACATAGCTTTGAGCATCCATGGAGGTCAGGTGGGGGTGGGATGTTTGCCAAAATCACAGAAAAAAATCCACCCTTACTTTAGAGTCCATATGACTCTTTCAAGATAGGCCAGGTCAGGAAATAAACAACACAAGGATTACAGGAATGCTACTTTGTTGAAAGACAACAAAATCTTGGCATACAAGATATGTTCCTCTTTGCCCATCTTACACTAAACAGAATAAAGGTAGGGTTTTATTTTAAATTTCTCTCTCATCCTTTACTATGACTGAGTTTTTGTTTTCCATTCCTTAAGAGGTCATTCTTTCTTCATCAAGATTATCTTCCACACAGACTCTTCTCCTTGTGGAGCGTTGCAAGGAGTCAATGTGGAAGTGCCTTGAGGCTGCACAAGGTATACATGCTCTAACTTCTCCCAAAGTGTTTAAGACACTTCCTACCTTGAATATGTATAACATTATGTCAGTATAAATCTTTCAGTTTCTGAATGTTTTCCTCCTCTGAAAGAGTTCAGGTTTTCTACCTCATTTTTGTGATGTTTTCGTATTTATCTTACATTCCTTTGGGCAATCTTGTTAAAACTTACTTCATTATGATTACTTACTTTATTAACCCCAGCTGCCTGCCTTTTTCTACTCTGAGAAGGTCTTTCAGAGTGTCTTCTCCTGGGATTAAATGGAAGTGGGGAAAGCCAGGGAAGTTGCAGAGCATTAAAAGGAGAAATGTAAAGAAAAGCAGGATGTACATCTTGAAACTGTATCTCACCCACCTTATAAGTACAGGAGGAGCAAGAATCCTGCATGTTCATATAGTCTTCTAATTTTTTTAAAAAAGGAAAGTATTTGCAGCTTGTCCATTAAAAGAATTCCCTCCCTCCCAGTGAAAGACACACTAACTTGATAAAAGGAGAACCATCAAGTTGCATCTGTCTGGTATCTGTATTATATGGTGCTTGACCATAGAATTTGGGATAGATTGCCTTTATAAACTGTCCAGTGTTTAATAAGTGCTTTCTAGTAAATAATGCACAATATAAAGACAAAAAAATTGTCTTTCTTCTGATCTCCAATCATCAAATGAAGAGCCATTGGATGAAAGACTATGAGATGCTGTTATGAAGAATTTATTTAAACATCTGTGTTTAAATTAAAAATGAGAATGAATTCTTCCACAAAGCTTAATTAACATTTGATTTTGTTATCAATTGGGGATTTTTATTCTTCAAAAAGGAAAAAAAATGCCCACGGAGGCTAAACTCATTTGAAATCAGAGTACATTTTTAATCTTCTCTGATAAGGCTACTGAGACAAAATGCTTTTCACAAGTTATCCCCTCACTATTTGTGCTAACACATCAAACAAAGAAATCTACATTAATCCTTCATTGTGTTTTGGACAAAAACTGAACTGCATGAACAAACTCTTTAACTCTACAGTAGAGAACAGCACAGCTGAATTTTGCCTCTGATGGCGATATGCGAGTATCAACATTATTAATATTTGACAGCAAAAAGCCACTCAAATTGATGGAAGCAGCAGCATTATGCATGATGGAATAAATTCATGAATGTTGGGTTTTTGAGAAGAAATGAAATAACACCCACCCCCAAAAAAACTTCTTCGTGAATACAATCAAATATTTATTTATTTTCTTAAAAGCCCTTCTAGTTGGACCCCAAATATTTTCATTGACCCCTCCCTGCCCCCATAATAACAGAGCTAATTCACAGCATTCTCTGGCTCATTACAGCTTAATACTTATATAATTGACGTATAGGGCTCCATCCTCTATAAAAGAAAAGGTTAAGATCATATAGATTTTAAACACACTTCCTCATGGGTCCATTATTTCCTCTTCAGCCATACTTCACAGTGCCATGAAATTTTCTTTTCTTCTGCCAGCTTCAGAATACTGAGTGTAAACTGGAATACAATACCAGGTGATGCACGAATTAAAAAGAAACAGCTAGAAAAAAATAACAAAATATTGTGATCTGAAAATTGAAATTGAGCGATTGTGGAGGAAGAAATCAATGGTTGTACCAATAGTAATAGAAACCCAGGGCTGCCAAGATACATGAAAATTTTGAACTTATTAGACCTGAATATTCTGATTTTGCAAAAACTACTTTACTTGGAACTGCCTATGTACTCAGAAATTACCTTAATAGCACTTAGGTCCTTGGTTAGGACTTGCACTATTAAGTTAATAATAATAATAAAGTTGGAAGGGACCTTGGAGGTCATCTAGTCCAGCCCCCTGCTCAAGCAGGAAATCCGATACCATTTCAGACAAATGGCTGTCCAGTTTCTTCTTAAAAACTTCCAGTGTTGGAGCATTCACCGCTTCTGGAGGCAGGTTGTTCCACTGGTTAATTGTTCTAACTGTCAGGAAGTTTCTCCTTAGTTCTAGATTGCTTCTCTCTTTGGTTAGTTTAGATTAAATCTTTAATAATAATATTGCAAGCCTACACAGCAGGATATCTTCTGATGTTCTAAATAATTGCCCAAGTCAATATTTTAAACATATACCACCTTTCAGCCTTTTTTTTTTTTAGTGCGTTAAACATATATCACACTTTAGTCCTTTTTGCCCTTGCCTGGGAGTTTTTTTTAAATTATGTTTGTACGTAAATTTTTAAAGTATAATTTTATTGACTTTTTAAATGAAAATATAAAGTAATATACATAAATAAATTAAAACAGAGTAATATACAAAAGTCCAACAAATTACATTATAATTTTTACTACCAAAACAAACAAAGGGAAAACAAAATACCCTCCCTAAAAATTAACATATTAAATTGATCTAAATCATCTACATATATTACAAATTAATTTAATCATGTTATAGAAATACATTAAATTATACACAAATATTTATGCCAAATATGAAATCTATGCCAAAAGGAAATGTAGTGTCAGTTTTTGATTAGTAGAAAAAAATAGCCTTTTCAAATTGATATTACAACTTTATTTTTAATCCAATCTTTAATGTCTGTGGTAATAGTTCTTTTCCATTTTTCAGTATAGTTTTTTTGGCTATTCCCCACACTTGATATAATATTCCTCAAAAATGTTCAGATTCTGTGATGTTGGAATATAATTCAAAATATCATTATACTGTTATGGCTAAAACCTGATTCACCTAAAGCAACCAAATCACTTTGAAGATACAAGATAATTTTATGTCATGCGTACAGTATATATAGTATGACTGTCTGATCAAAAACAGACCCATAGCTTATGTACACAGAAACAGACCTACTACATTGTAAAGAGAAGACACAGAAAAAGGCAGACACAGTGGAAATCGCAACATAATGTTGGAATGTGTTAGATAAGCGCATCCGTGTGACCTTATTATTATTTATCCCCTCCTACTAGGTCAGTATGCTAGTCATACTATCTCTGAGATATGGTTGGTGAATAGAAGCAATCTAGTTTACTGGGCCACAGGTTACTTACTGAGTCTTCTCATTGTTGCCACTGTCAAATCATCTTACTCTGAATGTTTTCTTACATTCAGCAGTTCATATGTATGTGGGTGTGTTGAGAACAGTTTCGAGGTTTGGCTGTGAATGCCATTTACACATGTATGGAGGTAGTACCTTTTTCCACCACATCTATAAACATTTGCCAGCTAGGTCCTGATATATTTTACAATATTATTTCCAAAAGAAACCAAAATTAAACATGACCAAATCACATGAAGTATTAAGTTTTTACCAATTTGTGTCCTCCAGATTTATTTAGACTAGAGTTTTTCAATCTTGGCTATTCGGAATTCTGGGAGTTGAAATTCACACATATTAAATAGCTGAAGTTGAGAAACACTGTTTGGACTATAACTTCTTGCATAGCCTTCCTATTATGGCTAAGATTTCTGGGAATTACAATCACAACATTTTGGGGAAGGTGCTAGTTGCTAAAGGTTCCTGTATGAGATAATAACTATATTCAGTTCTTCACAATGCATTCTTTGCTATTGTGTGCCACATTCGACTTAACTTCTCTAAGTGATAACACCTCTCTTTCAAAATTTCAGCAGATTGTTTTTGTATAGTAATATTTGCATGGAAAGAAGTAAATAAAAAGTTAACCTTTCTGCTCTTTATTTCCTCCCATATTTCAGAGACATATATATGCATTTAAATTTATTGTACGTAAAATATCCTGAATTAAATATTAATAGTAATAGTCTATGAGAGCCAGTTTGGTATAGTGATTAAGATACCAGATTAGAAACTGAGATAGCATGAGTTGTAGTCTTTCCTTAGGCACAAAGTCAGCTGGGTGACTTTGGGCCAGTCACTTTCTCTCAGCCCTAAGTGGGAAGCAGTGGCAGACCACTTGTAAAATGTTGCCAAGAAAACTAGAAATCAAGACTGACTTAAAAAAACCCCATAAAAGTTGTAGAATGTTATAGCTGTGGAAATAAAATAAAATAAAAACTTCAGGTGGATAAAAATAATAAACAGACTTTTCCCAGAAGCTTCTGATAAAATTGGAGAGATGCTGTTGACAGGAGTATGAGTTAGTGACTAATAGGCTCCAATTTCATTATGCAACTGCACCCAGAACCATTATGACTGCATCCTTTTGCGTCTTTCTCAGTTTATCACTCTGAATCATGATTGTTATGCCTCCAATGGCAGATAAACTGTTCTTTTTTGTGGAGAGCATTGATTAGGCCAGCGGTTCTCAGCCTATGGGTCGCGACCCCATTTGGGGTCGAACGACCATTTTACGGGGGTCGCCAAACAACGCGATCCGCCATTTTTCCCCCTCAGGGGGCGGCGCCGGGCATGCACGCCACGCTTGGGGGCGGCGCCACGCATGGGGGCGCATCCGTGTGACGGGGGTCGCCGTCACACAAACGTTGAGAACCGCTGGATTAGGCATTTTGTTGTGATGAGCCAAAGCAAATTGCTTGCTTGACAAGATGGGGCACATCCATGCAATCTTGTGAAACTCTATCTTGCTTGTAAAACAGTCCTTGAATATGATGCAAATCATAGCCTCTTCATCAATACATTTAAAACTGTGAATTCATGTATTCTTCTGACTCTTCCTGTGCTATTTTCTCACAAGATTGACCACTGAAAACAAGTATATCATCTGTCTGGCACTAAAGGTCTAAGCCCCTCCTTAGTTTAATAAAGCTAAAAATTAATGGAAGAATTACAGGCACAATGCTGATTATTTTTTTTTAGAAATAGTTGGATACTAATGACAATTTTTAGCTTGCAATCCTACTGTGAATTTCTTTTTTCTTCAAAAATCATGTGACTTCACCTACTGCTTCTCTCATTACATCTATGCTGCTATTTGAAAATGGCTTAGGAATGTTGGGAAGTCCAAAATGTTGCAATCCAACCTCTCTAGATAGCACCAGGATGAAGAAAGGTAAATACCTAAATGTAAAATGCAGTAATGATTTTGGTTGATGATAAGTCACCCTTTATTCCATCTGTCTGGATTTTGTAAAAACAAAAACTATTGCTCATCAATCCCTTTTGAAAGAGATACACAGTCACCTCATTTCAGAAAATTTACCCTATTATTACTGCTTTGTTATTTTTATAATTTGAAAAACCACAGATTAGCATTATTTCATAAAAATACACATACATATGAATATGTTCAATGATGCAATCTTCGATCTCCGGGAAGAGTATACTCCAGTTATTTATTGTTAAAACAACATTTATAAACAATAAAAACAGTTATATACAAGGTTAAAACAACTTAGCTTTCGCTGGTCCTCTGCCAGCGTCCTTAGAGTGGGGCTTAGGGGGTGGGAAAGTTCTTTTTATCCCCTTATCCCCAAGAGAGGGCGGAACAGTTAAGACAGTTACAGGCAATCAGGAAGGGTGGCCCTGTCACGAGGGCAATGAGTAGGCAGTTGGATCAGCAAGGGGATAAAAAGAACTTTCCCACCCCCTAAGCCCCACTCTGAGGACGCTGGCAGAGGACCAGCGAAAGCTAAGTTGTTTTAACCTTGTATATAACTGTTTTTATTGTTTTTAAATGTTGTTTTAACAATAAATAACTGGAGTATATTCTTCCTGGAGATCGTTGATCATTGAACAAATATGCCCGGGATTCATATTTTTATAACCATTAAGGACATATGAATATTTTATTTATTTATTTTATTTATTTATGAGACTTATATATATATATATATATATATATATATATATATATATATATATATATATATATATATATTCCTCACATTGAAAAAATTCAGCCATTTTTCAATATACATTATTTAGATAATTGAATTAGACCAAGTATTAACCATCATTCCAAAATAAATACCACTGATCTTATGCTAGTTTACGTTTAACCTCTCACTGGTTTTTCTGATTGAAAAAAAAATAGAGTTGGGGTATATTATTTAGGGGATAGAGTTATAACGATATGACAATCAAACTCCTAACATTAGTGTATTAATTCAAACATACTATTATAATTTGGATCACATAACATGCTAAGCTATGATTTTTTTTAAAAAAACCATAATTAACTTGTCATAGCACCATAAACATATTAGCCAGTACACATAACATGCTTAACAAGCTACAAAATGCCACAAAATGCTACAAAATGCCACAAATCCAGCCAGTGCTATAAGTTAGAAATGCAGTCAAGTTAATGGAGGCAGTCAAGCCACATAAAAATATAAAATTTCCATTACAGTTTGGTCAAATTCTTCAAAAGTGAGCATTTAGGAGACTTAAACAACAATGCAAACAATAGATTTTTGTCTAAAAATACTTGTGTTTGATTGTCTGACTAAAAATGCAGAAGACTAGAGGCCTCCTATTCTCCATCCTGCTATTACAGAAGAGATATTATTGTTTGATGCTACTGAAACGTCAATCTCAGTGCATCTATTACAACTTCTTGAAGAGGTGGCTGGCTTTGACAGTTTCCCTTTCAAAGGATTGCACTTGGCCTATGAATGGTGATTCAACGACACTGTCAACTTCATCACCATTAGCAGTGATTGGTTTTACTAGAGAGCTATATGGCTGTGCCAAACATCAAAATCAGGTGTAATTTGACTACCTGGAGTGGGAAGGAAACAGGAAATGAAATTCCCATGGAGTCAACACAATCCCTGGGAAAGTGCCAATTCAAGTAGGGTTCTTGCTTCAGGGAAGCTTACAGCATTAGGGAAATTAGAGTGGCAGGAACTGATACTACAATGGACATGCTTTTAGAAGAAGGAATAGAGTAAGATTATGGAACTGGTGAAGGCAAAGGGCCGCAGCCAAGTATTGATATTCTTCTCCAAAGAAGACCAAATCAGCCCAATGGATACATTTCTCATTGCCATTATATACTGGGGCACTGGTCACTTTTTATTCCCACATATCAACTTCCTCCCACAACAATCATGGGATTAGCACCCTAAGATGTGAAATATAATGTTTTATTGTGCACATTGCAATCTCTGAAATATCTTGGTGTAAGTTTCCATTCTAAGCTTTAAAAATGTATTGGCTTAGAAATGTAGAAGGCCAGCTACCGAAAACCTGGGAGAAAAAAAACAGGCATATTTATTGTTCTTTTCTTCAGTTAAAGAATAACACTGACCATTTTTTATTGCCCAGCAAAAGAGGCTTCTACCTTTTTCTTTAGTCTTAAGGCAATATGGAATTTATTGTGAATATCTTTTGGTGCAGCTTACAGTACATTATCACCCTGTGTCAGCCAAATGGATTGTTTTCTTCTCCCTTACTTTCTAAATGTCAACTGCTTCTTTGTTTTTACACACACACACACACACACACACACACACACACAAACACACACACAAACACAAACACACACACACACAAACTGTCTATGAAAAGAGGTTATGCTTCACAATGAACTTCCCAAACTTGAATCAAAAGATCACTTACACAGCCTTTTCAGTCAGCTCACAACTAAGTAAGTAACATTAAAATAAACCCTTATTCCTCATGTGTAACACTTCCCACTCAATTTTATTTCTCCTTTCCTTTGAGAGTAATCTGTTCTCTATCAAAGGAAATGATAACAGTTGACATTGATGGTGATGATGATGATGACAGAGCAAAATGGAAGCTTCATTCTTGAATAGCAAAGTGGTAAGAACTTAGGTGTAATCAATGGGGTCCCTGGGGTGATAAGCAAAGCCCAACTGGCAAAATCAGCATCACAATGCAAGATTCATTTCTTATTTCTTATCTCATTTCTAATTATAATAATTGCAATGTCATACAGACATAGAAAATAGAGGAAATTTGTTGCATGACACTGAAAGTTGCATACCAATACTATAGCAGGAATTAATTAAAACAAGAATTTATATCAAGGGAATTTGCAATAGGGATATGTATTTTCAATAAATAAAAGCACAATCATGTGCCCTTAAAAAAGGAATTGGGGGCATTTCTTTCTGGAGTTCTGAGTCTCAGGGAAGATTTGCTTATTTGTTTTTGTGTTTATTTATTTATCATATTTGCATGGCCACTTAATGGCAAGTCTAACCTGTTCCCTCATTGAGCACTAGCAACGCTCTAGGTCAGTGATGGCGAACCTTTTAGAGACTGAGTGCCCAAAATGCAACCCAAAACCCACTTATACATCATTGAGTGCCGGGTTGGTGTGGCCCATTGCATGGGTGGGCGTGGCTGCAGTGGTAATGGCAGACTGGTTGAGACTAAAAAGTTCAGCCAATCAATTTCAACTTCGCAAGATCTTTTTTCTCCCCATCAGAAGTTGAAATTGACTGATTGATTGAATCTTTTTTTTTTTTTTTGCACATGGCGGCAGAGGCCTAAAGCGAAAAGGTTTTATAAAACCCAGCTGAAGGCCTAGGATTGGGGCGACAGCGCGCGTGCCCACAGAGAGGTCTCTCAATGCCGCCTCTGGCACCCGTGCCATAGGTTCACCATCACTGCTCTAGGCTGACTCTTCTCCAACTTTATCTCCCTTAAATCCTCAGTGAACTATAGGGAGTACCAGGATCTCCAAGAGGGGAGAGGTCACATGGATGTGACCTGATTCAAAGACTCAATTGCTTCTTTTTTCCAACGGGTTTAGCCTTCGTGCAGTGAATAGCGGTGTCGGAGAAAAAGGTGCTGTGGAAATGCTGTTAGGGTCATTTGCACATATCCTTAGTTTTATCTCCTGACCTTCTGTAGAATTTTAACCTAATTTCCTCATAGTTTAGCAATAGGAGGAAAGAAGAGCCATTATTTGCGAAGAGAAATATAGGAAAATTGCTGTTCTGCCTCTCTCTCTCTCTCTCTCTCTCTCTCTCTCTCTCTCTCTCTCTCTCTCTCTCTCTCCCTCCCTCTCTCTCTCTCTCTCTCTCTCTTGGCTTTGTGCTGAGTTTTCCTTCCACATGCAGAGGAGTAGCAAAGCTGTTCCTGAAGATGGGGGAAGAACTACAGGTGTCATGGTCCTTGAACTCCAGGCAAAAAGTGGGAAATCCCAGGAGACAGGAAGCAGGGTAAGATTAGAGTTTCTGCCAAGGAGAAACTGTCTACCCTGCAGCATCACAGGAAATGCACTTACAGTACAGAATTCCCCTAGAACAGAAGTTGAGCCCAAAATTAATTGGCTCAACTTCCCAAGTGCTTTAGAAGCATGCGAAAGGCGCTTAGGCGTAGAGATAATGCAAGCTTTAATTGGGATTGTGAGCTTTTCAATCCTTTAATATTATTTTTTTAAGAATTGGCATTTAGAATTTTTTCAGACTCATATACGTTTCTATTAATTTAATTAAAAGAGCAGAACTTTTCTTAATCTACATATCCCTATGCATAACAAATCTAAAGGTCTAAAGGTCCTGTAAACCGAGCTATCTAAGTGCCTAAAGGGAACATTACTGTGCAAGTAAAGCAAAAAGTTGTAAACCATTTCTATGTTCCCTAAAAAATATTAATAGTGATTCAGTAGTTCCATGATGATTTAAGGTTAAACTGTCCTGCATCCTTGGAAACAGTTGGAATATAAATGTTTGCATAAGTGAATAATAAGTATGAATATTCTTTTTTGCAATTCTTTGCAGAATGCCTTTATTAATTATAATTAATTGACTCTTCTGTCACAAAGGTGACTCTAGATGGGATACATATTTAGGATTGACATAATCAGCTGAGTATGCTGAATTAAGAGGGCTGTGCTGGATTTTTATCAGTATGGGAAGGGATTAGATGTGAGGTCCAGATCCAAAGGATGTTAGCATATTATCACTCCTCTAACATCTTCCTCCAGAAAGCAGAAGAAATTTGATTTTAGGGATCAGCATTCAGCCCATCAGATGTTAAAAGTGATCAAAGCAGTATGGAACCACTGCCCTGGTTCAGGAAGAGAAGATTAGCAGGAAGTAATTAGTGATTGCTAACCTCTTGAGGGTTTTTCCTACTGGCTGAGCCTGAGGGCAGATAAATATTTGAAGAAGCCATATCAGCAGTGATCTGTGTTTAAAATCATGACTATTTTTACATTACCTTGGACAAGGTCATAGTCTTAGCATCAAATTAACAATTCTCAGGAAGTATTCATGTACTGTTTTAATGCAACTTTGAAGTCTATGTAAAGGTAAAGGTTTCCCTGTCCAGTCGTATCTGATTCTAGGGCATGGTGCTCATCACTGTTTCTTGGCCGAGGGAGCCAATGTTGTCCAAAGACATTTTCCATGGCCATGTGACCATGCCAAAGGTGTACAGAACCGAACAAAGTGGTACTTATTTATCTATTGCTTTTGCATGCTTTTTAACTGCAGGAGCTGGGGCAGGTAATGGGAGCTCACCCCTGTTGCACAGCACTCAGGTCTCAAACCAGGGCTGTCAGTTTTCAAGCTGACAAGCTCAACATTTTAATTGCACATTTTTAACTGCACAATCTTGAAGACTATTAGTTCACCATATGAATGTTTTAGGTGTATTCCTTTATTCTTGAATAAACACATCAATAGTCTACAAATTTGGACACAATCTGAGATATTTGGGATCTACAGGGCCAATTTTCCAAATGTGCCTCAAACCAACCTACTACTGAAAAGTCTAAAACAGGGGTCAGCAACCTATGGCTCCAGAGGCGCATGCGGTTCTGCTGTGGCTCCCTGTCGTCCATCACCATGTGCGGTCCCACAAACAAAAGAAGTTTGTGGAACTAAAAAAAAAAGTTCAATTAATCAGTTTCAACTTCTTGCAGAAAAAAAAGCAGTGGCAGCAGGGTGCTCCATGCAGAGGGGGAAGCAGCAGCGGCGGTAGAGCGCTCCATTAAGGGGGTGGGGAGAAGCAGTGGCAGCGGGATGTTCTGTCCGGGGGAGGAAGCAGCAATGACGGTGGAGCACTCTATCAGGGTTGGGTGGGAAGAAGCAGTGGCGGCGGGGTGCTCCATGCAGGGGAGGAGCAGCAGGGTTTTGTGGCTCCCAGTGTTTTCTTTTCTGTGGGAAACAGGTCCAAATGGCTCTTTGAGTGTTTAAGATTGCCGACCCCTGGTCTAAAACATTGGATATGAATATTTGCCATGCCTAGCACTAATGTATATGTTTGGTTTCAGCTAACCCTGTCACTTTTACATCCTCATTAATTAGATTTTCTAAGAATAAATGTACCTCTAAATAAATGGATACCAATGTTTTCCCCCTCTCAAGGTATTATATTCTTTGCCATTCTTAAGATGCAATAAGACATATAGAAAATGCCATAGATCACTTTACATTTTACACTGGGAAGTGCAGATTAGGTTATTTTATGTAGCAGAACTCTTGGTAGAAGAAAAGTAACTGCCATATATCAGAAATTGTCATTTGCCATGCCAAGGTAACAGCATTGTTTATATCAGAGGTGTCCAACCTTGGCAACTTTAAGACTTGTGAACTTCAATTCCCAGAATTCCCCAGCCAACAAACTAATTAACAGCTATAGACATGGAAGGGAAGTCTTACTCCTTTAACTTTTTAATTCTCTTAAATTTCTTTTAAAACAAATTCAGTCAAATTACCAGCATCATTTTTAACTTCTCTTCATTCACACAGCAGTAAAAATAAAATGACTGCCAAATATCTCAGGGGACAGCGTTCCAGATAGTAACAGTAACTGTGGGACTAAGCCAAGTACTATTATGTGTTTGCTGCTTTCTATTATCTAAAAGTCCAGATACCCACACTTTAATCAGAAAGGCCCTATCGGAGACTAATAAACCATCCAGCCCTTCCTGGTATAAGTATTCCATATATTGCTTTTATTCCCTCTCCTTTAATGTACTTATTTTTAAAAATTTAATATGTTTCTTTATTGTGCTTTAGTTATTTCTTTTTCTAATTATGAGTTAGAAGTATCTCAAAGTATTTTCTAATGCTAAAATGAATATATATATTCCTATATCACACATACCCCAAATATGCATTCTTGAGACTGAGATGCTGGCATTGGTGATATTTCATATGGTGCCTCCAGAAACTTCAAAATACCATTTGTATGTATGTATGTATGTATGTATGTGTACATATGTATATTTGAAAGCCAATTTGATATAGCAGTTAAGGCACCATCCTAGAAACTGGGACATTGTGATTTCTAGTCCCACCTTAAGCACAAAGCTAGTTGGGTGATGTTGAGCCAGTCACTCTCTCTCTCTCAGCTCTAGGAAGTAGGCAATAACAAACCACTTCTGAAATCTTGTCAAGAAAACTTCAGGGACTAGCCCAGGAGTTAAGAGTGACTCAAAGGCACAAAAACAAGATATGCATATATACATCATCCATAACTCAATGTCTGTACTGACTACTCCATTAGGTCTAGTAGCTTTGTAATCACAACACCTAAAAAGTATGTTATGAGATTTCCATAGAAATTTAACCAACATCATATTGGCCAGCTGATCAGCCAACTCCTATTCAATAATGGTGGGAGTCTCTTTTGTGGAAATGCACAATTTTATTGCCTTCCTAAATGGCAGTCTTGACTCATATTGACTCAGATTGAAAGCTATTCCAAAGCAGAGACTGTGACTCAAAATCCATCTGTTGAATTGGCTCAGAAGCCAACCTGCAGCCAAAACAGCTCCCATTCTATAGGAGTCAACATCTTCCACTAGTAGGTACAAATAAAGCGGTAGCTTCCAATCTGAGTAGCCCAAGTGAATTGCAGTAGTCTAGCCATGAAATGACAAGGATCTGAATCACTATACGTAATCTTATGCTTCAAGAAAGATCACAACTTGTGAATCAGATGAAGCTAGGTAAAGTTTTCTTGAAAAGAAATGATAGAGATAATTCCTCTGAATTAATCAAACTGCCAGGGCTCCCCTCAATAAAACACAAGGGATGGCAGCTCATCTCAAAGGACACCTCATTTGGCTTTCTCATATACTTTTATCCAGGGCTTTTTTTTCTCATAGAATGCCCAGAACGGAGTTCCGACACCTTGTTTGGATGGAACCTTGTAGGGTAGGCAAGGCGGGTTGTATGACATGTGTGAGTTCTTCTTCTTCTTCTTCTTTTTTTTTTTAGAAAAAAAGCACTGCTTTTATCCTCATAGCAAGACACCACTTCATTCTCTTCATTTTCATAATAAAATTTGCCTTATGGATGTGGTAAGTGGACCAATCAACTAACTGAAATACAGCATTAGTCATAGGTATGCCTTCTTCTTCTCCTCCTTCATTGGATATACAACTCTTGTCTTAATAAATTAGATCAGGTATGTCCATTCCATGCTCATGGTCTGCATGGAGTTCTGAATAACTAGTAATAAATCCCCACAGGACCCTAAACTTTATTATATGATTTATATACATTAATTATATTATATATTTTATATGTGACCAAAATAGTTCCTCTTCAATCAGTGCAGCCCAGGCAAGCCAAAGGTTGGACACCCATGCCTTAGAAAGTATATCAGAGCTCAGCATTGCTTGAGGAGTTCCAAATTCTTTCCCAGATTTTTTCCAAACGTGTCCAATATTCTGAAGTATAATTGCTAATCGTTGTAGGAAATATGTTGCTTAATTAGAAAGACAAAACATTCTTCCTATCCAAATTTAGATTGCAAATGGTGACTTTGACTAGAATGAAAGTGCAGCCAGAATCCAAGTGGGTAGCATTTACAATAGGGATATCTGATTCTCATGACAATAAAAGTTATCTTATCTTATCATGCTACAGCTCTCTCCATCCTCTGACTGAGAGACCAATGGTTAGCTGATTGCCTGCAAGATGCTGAGCTTCCCTCCATAAATAAATATTTGTGTTCACAGAGCACTTTGGCACTTTCTCAGAATTAAGTAACTTAATAATGGAAAATGATGAGTATTTATTTTCAAAAATTAGAACAGTACCTACTAATATTGTGCAGCCTTTGAGCTAAAACATAATGTCAACTTGATGTACAACATGATATTCCTGAAGAATTTGCTTCTTTTTGCAATGTGGGCTCTTTGTTTCCTGTTCTTCCACTTCCTCTGTTTTTTCCACTGAACTCCTCAGTAACATTAGTGTTCTTCATAAGTGTTAAAGGCTCTCTAGACCCTGAACATTTTTCTCACTTCGTTCCAAGTGCCAAATTCATCCTTATACCTGATATTCTGCAAATTTTATGCTGGTCCCTGGAAAACGTGCACTATTTTATTAAGTGCTGTGCAGCTGTGCAGTTTGAATCTTATTTCCATTTCTTTGTGAGAAAATTGCACCTGTATTAAAGGGTGGCCAGATGAATCCTTATTGATTCTCAATCTTAAAAAAAAAAAGTCATTCTAGGCACAATGGAATCTATTTTTTAGACGTGCCAGTCATTGAACAAATTCATTCTTTTTGTTGCATGTAAATGCTCATGTCTATCCAGTTTTGTGTTCATGTTAGCTACTAATTTAAAACCCTGCAGGAAAAAAAAGTACATTGATATATGTGTTAAATAAAATCCAGGCCAGATGTAGTGGCCAGGAGATGTGTATGTGTGTGTGTGGAGGGTATGTCTCTTCTTTTGACCATTTTTGATGGTTGACTGGGGGTGTCTGAAAATTCACATAAGTAATATGTGTCTGTACATATTTGCTCCTTTCTTTATTAAAAGAAAAATCAATCTGTAGAACATCTTGAAAAAATGAGTTGAAAATGGCTAAAAAAGTGTATATAGCAAGTTAATGTCCATTGTTTCTAGTGGCAGTCTTGTCAATCACACTCACACATATATTTCTCAGAGAATGACTGGACCAATGAAAGACTATCTGAGGGGGAGATGAGGTTAGAGAGCAGAACACCCTCAAAACTTCCCATCTGTATGCAATAGCATCTCTCCCTGAGATTAGAGCTTTTGGACAGCCCAATAAGACTTGGAACAGGAGCAATTTTGGACTGAACACCTCTAGTATATTTCCAAATAGGAAATTATCTAGACCAAATTATCTTGACTACTTTAAGACTTGTGGATTTCAACTTCCAAAAATCCCTAGCCGGTATGGCTGACTGGGGAATTTTGGGAATTGAAGTCCACAGATTTTAATTGCAAAGTTAGACATTCCTAATCTAGGCTCCTTTAAACTTGTTTTCTGTTCTATTCAAAGCTCCAAGAATAAAATGGAAAGGCAGAGAGACCACTTGTTTTTTCCCTCCCAAGGATGAAATTTGGGTTTGACACAGCTTTCCAAAGTTGAAACACTCTGACTTTAGCTAATAATGTTATAGTCATATTTTCCTTTCTTTTCAAAATATAGTCATAAGTTAATAATTCTCTGAACCATGAACTGTCTTGGAAGGATACTTGGTTAGACTGAAAGCTGACAGATAACTAATTTCTGATTTGCAAATTAAGTGGTGAGTTATGGATCAGGTTGTTGTGCCTCATAATTCTCAAAGGTCAATCTCATCAAGCATTGCAAATGAATACAAATTACCATTTGTCAAGGTTAACTTCTTGTAACATACAGGCCACCATTCAGGCTTGGTTTTAGCTTTCTGTCAGGGAAAAAAAACCATTTTAATCACCCTAAATATCAGCTGTGGCTACACAGTAAAATTCCACATCCCCCCCCCCTTTTCTTTTCTGTTGATCAAAATCTCAGTTTGGGGTAACTTCTTTTGGATATGTATTTTTTTTTTCTTTGAAGTGCAAGGCCTTGGGATTGTTCGACCAGTTTAATCTTTAGGTCATCTTCTTCCAGTCTATGTAATGGAATGATCAATAATACTATTTAAAGCTCTATCCTAGTTAATCATTATAAATGGGAGGAAAGGTGGAGAATACTTTCTAACTAATGTAGGTGCCTGCTTGAAAAATGTGTGTTTGTGGCTTTCACTAAATTAAAGGTAAACTTCTAAATTTCCTAGAGAATCCAAGAAAAATTGAAAAAACTAAGCTGAAATGTAGCTATAACTAAGTATATGTATGTGTGTATTTCTACCACTTGCAATATCCTGATGTTTCATATAAGTAGGTACTTAACAAACATTGAAAAAAACTGTTTTCACACCTTGTGATGGTGACTCTGTGTCTATAAAACAGCCCTTCATCAGAGAGTCATCCAAAGGTTGTCTTCACATTGTTATTTCAGATAGGATACATGAACTTAATTTTAATTCCAAGTATTAATCTTATTCTAATTTTATTTTCTCCTGTAGGCCCTGCCAAGTATTTGGCATGTATAGCTTCCAACTTTCCATTCCAAGTCTTAATCTATCCTTGTCCAAAAGAGATTGCACCTTTTGCATTAGGCTGTAATCTTGGGAAAGTTGAAATGGTACTTGGTATTTATGCTGTATATATTTCATAGAAATAAAATGGCAGTAAAATAATTGAAACAGATGGGGAAAACTTGAAGAAAAAAATGCTTGAAACCAAAGCATATTTTTCTTCTGAAGGCAAGAGTTGAATCTATGATTCTTTCTGTTAGCCACATCCAGTTTGGGAACTATTCACCTGGCTGAAGCCACACCCAATCTTGGAATGTAGACTCAGATTTGATTGAAGTAATCAAATTATTCATCTGCTCTGTCTGGCAATAGCTTTCCATGATTTGGGGCAAAACTGTTTTCCACCATCTGCTCACTTTAACTAGAAATGTTAAAATCTTTTTACCTACCTGCTCTACTGTGGTAGTTTTCATTCAAAGGTTTTATGATAACCTACTCCATATGTTCTTGTCTGTGATAAAACAGAATTTTTTCTTTGTTTTCCAATTGCTGTTTTCTGATAGTCTATGGAATGTACACGGCAATTTAAATCTGGAGTGTGACACAGCACAGTAGTAACATTTAAAAAAATCTCAGGGAGTTGGAAAATTCCCAAGTTTTATAGTGGTCAAAATATACTGCTCAAAACAAATAAAGGGAACACAAAAATAAGACATCCTATGTGTTTGTGTTCCCTTTATTTTTTTGAGCAGTATATATATCACTGTTAAGATATTATCCACCATCAACTGTTGTTTCAGTAAAAATAATGTATTCTTGAGTGCGGTAGCTCATAAGGTTAGAACACTGGGATTCTGATCAGTGGCTTCGCATTCGAGACCCATTGCTACCGTAGGGTGGGATGAGCTCCCATCACACGCTCCAGCTCCTACCAACTCAGATGGGTGACTGCAAGTAGATTAATGGTTACCATTTTGGTGGCAACTTCACAGGGACACAAAAGGAGCCTCCAACTGGACATATGTGCTCTTGACACACAAAAAATGTATTCTTGAGAAAACCTAATCATGATTTATAGTTAAATCTCCAACAATCAATGTTGCCAGTCAGGTTTGTTTGTATTTCATTTTTTATCCTAAAGGTGCTTTTCCAAAGGACTTTCTTTGTTTTTTTTCTTTGAAAATGATTCACTTCTCATCCAAGAAGCTTATTTGGTTTAAAGAACCTACATGTTTTTATTTCTTTTACTTGTCTGCACTTTCTCCTTTGTTGCTATCACTTGGTCTCTGACTCTATATAAAATTATATTAATATTTTAAATTTGAAAGACACAAATTCCGTCTTATTGTGCTTGCATCATGATAGCAACCACCATAGCAATAGTATTTAGACTTATATACTGCCCCCACAGTGCTTTACAACACTCTCTGGGTGATATATAATGTAGAAGCATTATTTGCATATTGCCCTCAAATATCTGGGTCCTCATTTTACCGACTTTGGAAGGATGGAAAGCTGAGTCAAGCTTGAGCCCCATCAGGATCAAATTCCAGGCAAAGTACTGCACTTTAACCACTGCACCACCAGGGCTAATGACATCACATAGAAATCCATAAAGAGGGGAGTTTGCATTAAGACATCATGATTAAAGTTCCATTCCTTGCCTCTTTTGTTTCCCTTCTTCACCCCACACAGATGCCGATGTACCAAAATATCTCACTCATCTTCCATTCTGTAGAATCTCAGTGGCTACAGTTTGAAATAGCTGTTTTTATATATTTTAATAAATGTATTATGTAGCTTCCAATTTATTTGTGTTTCATATTTCTTAACCACCCATCTACCTCAGACCATGCAGAGATATGTTTATCAAAAAGAAACACAAAAATATAAATTATGTACAAAATACTTCAGATGGGCAGTTGCTGATCAAAAGACAAATATTAGGCAAAAGGCATTACATGGCTATATGAGCAGAAAGATACACAAAATGTAAACTTCTCTCCCTCCCTCTCTCCATCCCTCTTCCCTCCTCTTTCTCTCATTTTTATTTTTGTTTTATGTTTTAATGATGTATGCCACCCAAAGTCACTTCTGATCTATGACTATACAAATTAAATCAATTAATCAATATAGAATTCTTAATTGTTGCAGAAATAGCAGTGATTAACCTAGTTATCGAAGTACAGGAAAGACAAACCTCACCTCTAATTTCCAGTTCTGTGTTTGTGCTTGGACAAGTTGAAGTGAAGATTTAATTACATTTAACTAAATGTAGATATACCTTGCTATATGATCAAGAGCTTTGCTCTACTTGATTTCATAATGCCCGGGTTTATAGCCATAAATCCAATTATGTTCCTGTTTGAGATCCTCCAGTTTAATATGGAAAGTATATGAATGGAGGGATCTATTCCAGAAAGCAACAGTACACCTACAAATTTCGTATATATAAAGAGAAATTGAAATCAACAGTTTTGTTCATCTCCAACTGTTAAGCAGATATCAAAAAGGAACACCTTGCACCATCTGATCCTAACCTGATGATGTGTCAATCCAAAGTTCAAGGTCATGAAGTTTTTTTTTTAAACTGCTCTGAGTTGCATTTTATCATGAGTTATACCCATCTCTAGATAATTTTATCCCATCCACTCTTTCCTCAATTCCTCTCTGTCCTTACTTAATGTAGGGCTAGGTGGAAAAAAGTTATAGAACTCTGTTTTGATATATGATAATTACAACAAGACCATTATATGCACAAAGATGGAAAGATTCATCATCTAGATCAGCTTCAATGAAGCAATGGATGATGAAGATGATGGAACTTGCTGAGATTGACTTCTTGGATCAGAGAAAAGACAATATCTACAGTTATTGCTAATTGGAAACCCCTCATGAACTTTTTGCCTGGAACAGAAAAAAACTGAACATATGATTTATGGTTTTAATGATTAGACAAGACAGATTATAGAGAGAAGAGAGTTGTGTGCACCATGGTTTATTAAATTGGAAATTTACAGTTGGGCTATAAAAAAGATCAGAAGCTACTTCTTTACTTCTTTTTTTCCTTTTTCTATTTCTTATTTTGCTTTCTTGCAGATTCAGCTTTTTCTTTGATTTGTTTCTTTGTTTCTTTTCCTTATTTTATATCAATTTTGTATGATGCATATATTCATGTGTATGTGTATGCTCATACATATACATATTTGAATGTACATACATATACCTATAGAAGGAAAATACCTGTATAGCTAAAACAATTGGCTGTGCCATTGTATATACTGATATAAATCAGTAGATATCAGGGGACTATGGGTTTAACATCTCAATGCTTATTTATTTACTTATTAGTGGGTTTTTTTTAAAAAAAATCCCATCTTCATTACTTTATGAATAACTCAAGGTAATACTCCTTCTTCTCCTTTTTTCACCACAACAATTCTGGGAGATGGGTTGGGCTGAGAAAGACCAGCTTAAAGTCACCCAAGTGGCTTTCATAGATATGCTAGAATTTGAATTCACGGTCTCCAGCTTTCTAGCCTGTTGCCAAAACACTAGACCAGGGGTGGCTCAGGAATTCTGGGAGTTGAAGTCCACAAGTCATAAAAGAGCCAAGGTTGCCTACCCCTGCACTAGACCAAACTGGCTCTCTTATAATTATGTCAATTGTATTCTCTTCTAAATGTGACCCTCCTCTTTTCCTTTACCATGTCCATAACTATCTGTCAGCTATCTATTTATTTAAGCAATTAATGTGACATGCTCATAATAAAAATGAATTGTTTTAATTGAGTCTGTCTCTCAGTTGCTATTGTAGAGAAAATAGGAGGTGGGAACATTCTATACAGTGCTTTGAATTGCACAAAATAAAATAAGATGTACATTTATTGTTTGCTTGGTTATGCAATGACATAGCTATCCAGCTCACCTTTGTGTCTTTATGTAGCGTACAAAAAGAAAAGAAGCAAAAATTATAATCATCCAGTACAAAATATCATATCTCACTGAGACTTACTAAAACAGTCAAAAGGCTGCCAGAATGAAATATATTTTAGTTGGTTCACTAGGAACAGAATGTCTGTGCTTTACTATTGGAGTCCTATTGAGTTATTCACATAGGCTAATATGGGCTCATAAGTTTATATAGTGTTAAGTCTATCCTTTTTATTTCCTTGCTTCACTTAGGATTTGAATGATAGGAGAGCAGTATTCCAGCTCAAACAAATGTGAATTCAGTTCTCTTTCATACCTCCAGTTGAACATGGGGTATTTAGAAGGATCCTGCGTAGCAAGTGGTGGGATTCAGCTGGTTTGCACCAGTTCAGCAGAACCGGTAGCTAATTTTTTTTGTTGCCGAGGCCCAGAATGACTTCTGGAAGCGACATCCACACAGAGAACTGGTTGTTCACATATCTGAATCCCACCACTATGCATAGCCCTATTATCTATCTAGTTTGAAGTCCTTCATGTATTTAGCTGAATGCTTGAAAAGTGTATATGTTGAGCTTTTTACAATGTGATTGCAACTATAACCACAGCCTGCTATAATCCCAGCATGGCATTCAGTGATCCAAAGTTATCCAAATGCTTATGAACCTGAAACTATTGAGGAAATTTTTTTTGTGATAAGGGATAAAGCTCCATTTCCTTTCCCCTCAGATACTATTATGGAATTTGCTGAATCCCAAAGGAATGTCTCAGGTTTTCTTTTCATCATCTATTTCCATCCAGCTCCCAAAGTGTTGCTATCTCTCTATGAAGCTTAAAAATAATATTTGTAAGTGAGAAAGGAAAGAGTTTCCATAAACAGCTGCTTTATGGGATATTTCCTCTGATGCTTTCATAGCATTTATCTCTGCATTTTTCTCTGAGCCCTGGCATACACATGGCTTATCTCTCCATTCCATTCCCCCTTCTGTAAAATGACAATGATTGTGCCCTACAATAATTCATACACAAACAGTGGCTTCATTGCATATGGACTGTTCAGCCACATGGGTGGGAACAATTTCTACTCCAATGCTTCAAACACGCACACTGAGATCAATCTTTCATTTTGCTTTGTTTTTCCACCATTCCTTTCAAAGCGGGCTCTGATAAGAGCAACCTTCAATGTATCTCTCTCCAGCGTATCCTACAGAGGTTTTTCCATTGGTTAAAAGCTGGCTTGAGACCCTGGTCACCTGCAGCCTTTCTGCTTTTCTCAGATCTTCACTGTTTGACTTTCCACTTCTCATCAGAGTCACTTCAAGTTCACCTGTTAGTATTGGACGAGGTACAGTCCTAGGGACTTAGAAACCTGTCATCCTGAGGAACACAATGTTTAACAATGGAAACAAAATGCTTCTGATCTTGTTTGTCAACTAGGAAAATGCAGCTTTGAAATATTGCCGTGCGTCAACTGTTTAATCCTGAAAAAACAAACAACTCAAAATACAAACTGTACAGTTTTTCTCTCTAAAACAGCCTGCTCAGATCTTGTTTCTTTTAAAGTTACCTAGCCTTCATTTACAACCAGTTGGTTTATAAAAATATCCGCATGAAAATGTATATGCATTTTGGGTACATAAAAAGGTATACCTACATGTACACAATTTTGCCCCATTTATGGTTTTGCTGGCAACATTGTTTGCATTATATTTACCCCTAATGTATACATTTTTTTCCTATCTTTTTTCCTGATATACGTATTTTGCATACTTTTGGTTGTGAGGCCCTAAAGAACTCATCTGCAGAATCTGAAGAAGGACAATTTTGAAATATGACTATACAGTATTTTGGTTGATTTATTATTCTAGTCAGACCAAATTAATTCATATTAAAAGATGAATTAAACCATTTTCTTCTCATTCCCAAATGATGACAGGTCCTGCTAGAAAAATAACTTATTTTCTGTGACTCAACATGTAATTGAGTATTTACACAAATACCAGAATGTTAGCTTTATGAAAATAATTGCAGTTACAGAGGTTTGTCTGTAACATATGGAATGCAGATTGCCATATTGTATTTATGATCCCATGTAACTTAACACATGCCTCCTTTTTCCTTTAGTGACTAATTATAGAAAAACAAATATGAGTAAAAGCACCCTCATCTATTTTTCGGGAAAGCAGTTACCTGACCACTGACTCTGATGTTAAATATGTGTAATTTGTTTGCAATGTAGATAATTTACATATATTACAGCATTATACCCTTCCATATGAAACTGCACTGGAATGTATACTTATTTTTGTTCCAAAGTCAATGGAAATAAAGATCAATAGACCAAATTGATTTTGGATGCATCAGTTAATTAAATCAACTATAAGACATTAACTAAAAGGTATTAAAATAATTCAATTAAATATGAGACAATAAATTCAGATGCAGATATTTTCATAGACTAATTTTCCTCTTCAAGTAAAATCTTCAGGAGATGTCAAAAAAAGTTAAGGTGTCAGATCTGTATAATTGAAGCTCACCCTTTTTTAATTTGCCTTGTGATAAAATCAGAGATGAGGCTTCAAGTCATGTTCCTGGCCTCCATCTTGACCTTTTTGACCTTCTTCTGTGGATCCTCATATCAATCAAGGAACGTTGTAGTTAATACTATTCAGGCAAATGTGGTTAATTACCATAGCAGTTTTGACCTTCCATTTTAAACTATCTCACTCTGAAAGACAGCATACAAATATTCAAAGTGCGGTATAAAAAGATCCAAAATGTTTGTTAAACTGCAATTTTATTATTTCTTTCCCCCACTCCTCAATTTCTTTTGTACATCCCTCTGCAGATTGACCTACAATGTTTAGATTTCTTTGGAAAGAGAAAATGATGAAATTAATTTAACAATGCAGTCTTTTAATGTCTACTAGGATGACAGTCCCATTGAGTCCAGTGGGGCTTAAACCTAAGAAAAGGAGTATAGATCTGTACCTATCACCAGTATTTGAATTAACCAATGATTTTGTTTGCCTCCATTGTCTTTTTGACAGGCTGCAGATGTTAAAAGAGGTTGCCAGTTAAAAAAGATGAATACATTTGTCACCAGTTAGTAAGGATGTGACTACCAAAGATACTTCAATAATTATAAAAATGCCTCCTTATCCAGATCCATGGTACTGTTGCTGCCATGGCTTTCTCTAAGTAAGAATCCGTAAAGACCCCTTGTCCTGGAAAAAGCCCTTCCTAAAAGTGTGTTTCTATGGACAAATTGTAGTTTTCATCATAACAGGAAGTGCTTTTCATCCACAAAGTGTTGTGTTCTGAATCAATGGTGATAGGAACTATTTATTTCCTAGTCCTTACTTTTGTTCTGCAGTGTTTATATGCTACAACAGAAGAAATCTAATACTTGAAAAATTACCGATATTCTACCTCTTGTAAGGAGCACAAGGTAATGTACATAATACTCTTTCCTCTGATTTTAATTTACAAGACCAGCTCTATGAAGAAAATTGGGCTGAAAGAGAATGACTGGCCCAAAATTATCCAAGACTTCTATGATTTTCCTGTTTCTAGTCCAACACCCAGTTAGATTTTGAAGGACAAGCCCTCATATGACTTATGATATATTTTTAGCTGGCTGCCTAACAAATAATAACAAAGTTAAATATCTTATTGTTGTTTATTTCTTGGACAATATCCAGGAAAGGGGTGGAGAGAAATCAGAATCAAGTGCATGAGGAAAAAAAAAAAGCTGAATTTGTGCTAGTGGAACCTTAACCTAAGGATTAGTTTCTTTTCTCTGCCTTATTTGACCTTCCCATATTTCATTTATGTTGTGCCAAAATCTGCCTTTCAATTCTCAGAAATTTTCTTTAAAAAGAAAGGGGGGGGGAGGTTTCTGTTTTGTTATGCTATTTTTTATTTTTTTTCTGAAGCTTTCTTATTATGCCAAAATAAAAAAGGAGACTGGCATCATCAAATTTCCTGCTCTTGAGAGGAATCCCATCCTATGCTTGGCCCTTTCATTGAAGGTTGGTTAGCAAGAGAGACTGAGGGCCATTCGAGGGATGTGCACTATACTCCATAGCACAGCACTCTGAAATAAGTGAGATAGCCTTACATCCATTCGTCAGATTTTTTTTAAAAAGTCCCTATTTACGATGCTGTAATCCCTTAGTTTAGGGTACAGTCGGGTGACTGGATGGAGCTGAGCCTTTATTGACCAGATGCCCTTCCTGACACCATGCAGAGTTTGCAGCAGATATTTTTTCTTTGTGCTCTGGGAGAGAGAAACATCTCCTGCTACCTCAGACTGAACTCTTAACTTTCTGAGTGGGAGGTGAGTGTCTTCACCATTGGGCCATCATACCACTCATAACTACCATTTTCGTCTTCTGGGGTAGGGGATGTTAAGAAAAAACCTCCAATTTCTTTCCAGTCCAATAGAAGAGTCTATACATGAAAAACATGGCATAGCAATAATTAAACTAATAAGGGCCAGACATTAGCCATTGTTCTCCAAATATTCTTCTTCAGTGTAAAGGACCCTAACTTACAATTACAATATACACTTCTGTATTTATAGCCCAGAATTTTTTTTAAAAAGTCTGCTGGTACTATTCAGAAGTGTTTCCTTAGGAAGAGAACCCTTTTGTGCTTCCTTGGCAAATATGAAGGAACACTGTGCATTAATAGCAGCCATGTAAACAGTTGTGGCCTTTATCTAACACAGAGATAAATGTAACTCATTGTTGGCCCCTAGAATCCTATGTTTTCATTGTTCAATGCATTTTTGTTCCTTTCAGATTCTGCTCTTTCCTCAATTATTTCATACACGGTATTTCACCTGAACATTGCTTTGGCAAGGGTAAGCTTCCTTGCTATAGCCCACATTGGAAATGTTAACTGCACATCTCAAACAAGCAGAGTATATCAAAAGACCTGCCAACTTTTGATGATCTTGGAACACCTTTAGCTCCAAAGGAACTTACGATTATCAGCCCTTGCCAAGCTCTGACATTTAAGAGTCAGGTTCAGCTTGGTTGTTTTTAATGATAATATTTTGAATTATTTATGCATATATTGTCCTCAAGGACACTGAACTCAAGCTTGTAAGCCCACAAAACTTTGACTCACCCCTGTCTCTTACTAAGACAGGTCTTTGTATTGCTGTTGATATTCTGCCACTTAAGACATGCCATTGCTACTACAGTTCTGCAGGTAATGCTGCACTGACTCAGAGATATGCAGTCTTCCAGGCTGAAATGTTCACATTATCTCTTGGGGAAGTCTTTGCTGGTAATGGTTACACAAAGTGAGTTGGACTGGCAGCTGTAGGCAGGGAACCCTACATATTTACTACACACCACACTACACCACACCCTATGTATTCATATCTCTCTGTGTGTTTCTTCTGCATTATGCATGTACCAGCATATGCAGGTGGGTGGTCTCAAATGTAGTTGGTTGTCTGTTGTACAGCTTCTAGCTGTTTGAGATGCTTATTCTGATAATTGGGCTACAAAAATCACACTGAGGAAAAAAAACAACACTTGATTATTGACTATATTGGGAGTGGGGAATAGATAGGGGAACATATGTGTTATCTACTCATCTAAGGTAAGAAATTTTTTGTAATGAAGTAATGCTCACATAGGAGCTTTCCTATATTTTCTCAAGCAAAATTCATGGCTGGAACAGCATGTCATGGATATAAAAAAAGAGTATATTGGCAGCATGATCCATTTTTACGTGCTTGCCATTGTGGCAAGTTTGACATTTTGCAATCCTTAATGCTGGTATGCCAGAATTCAGGATTTATATTTATTTAATTATGCTGACTAAGAGGAGAATGAGTGAAAAATCACTTGGCCCTTCAGGTATGAGAGAATGATATACCAATCTTTCTTAAGCAGTATTCCTTGCCATGTGAGGACATTTCTTTGTCTATAGATACAGGTGGGTAGAAATTGCTTCAGTTACAAGCCCCTGAGTTACATCATTTCATCAACTTAACAGCTGTATAGTCTTGCTATTGGAGCTGACTTTCATCTAGAATATGGGTACATATAGAAAATTCTACACATGGACACGCTTTTAAACTGAAACTCTACACGAGTAGGAGTCCTCCATCTCACAGGCTTTCTCACTATCTGAACATTGTAGAACAGGGCCAATAAGCAGCTAGCCAGAATGATGATGTTCCACCTTATGTATATGATAACTTTGGGATATAAGGAAAACTTTTGCAAGAATCTACTGTAAATTTTTATGTCTATGGTACCTAATGCTGTCAGAGGTGCCTGAGGTGGAAGGTAAGAAACAACTCTCACTACAGCAAACATACAATTTGAAAAGAAAATACAGCATTTCTTCTCAATCTCATGTTTTCCTCTATAGCCAAGGCATATTTTATTTTATTATTTTCATTTTTTATTTTATTATTTATTTAATTAATTATTTTAGAAGATGTAATGGCCACTCAACTCACTCTCAGTGACTACTCTTTTTTTAAAAAACAAGGATAAAATCTCAATACAAAAACAATGCAAAAAGCAATAACTGTCCATGTCCCCAGTGGCAACAATTAAACAAGCCACTTAATGAACTCCATATCATTCTGGGATCCTCAGGCCCATAAGCAAAACCATGTCTTCAGGGCCTTGCCAATGAGTGCCAAGGGGAGGGGCCATCTTATCTCTGCAGGTATGATGTTCTATAGGGAGGGAGCCACCACAGAGCAGGCTCTTCTTCTTGGTCTCATCATATGGACTTTCTTAGGGGAGGAGACCTATAGCACTCCCTGCCTCCCCCTTCTGTTGGGTTGGGTAGTTCTGATTGGGAAAAGGTGGTCCTTAAGGTAACCTGGCCCCAAGCCATGATGTAGGGCTTTGAAGATGACAACCAGCATCTTGAATTGGAAGCAAATTGGCAGCCAATGCAGCTACCGCAGGAGAGTGACAATGTGCAAATCTAAGTTTGCACAAAACTATGCGGGCTACCATGTTTTTAACCAGTTGCTTCTGGGTACTTTTCAAGGGCAGTTTCAAGTAGAGAGCATTACAATAGTCAAGATAGAATGGTTGAGTATTTATCAACCTGGGCGATTTTTAAGATGCGTGAACTTCAACTCCCAGAATTCCCCAGTCAGGTTCAACTCATCCCTCAGTCATAGAAGCTTGCTGGATGATTTTCCTCAACCCAATCTGCATTTCAGGGTTGCTGTTATGGGGATATAATGAAGGCAAATCTCACTGTAATCTACCTTTAGGAGAAAAGGTTGGGATATCAATCAATCAAACAAGCAAACCAATAACAAACAAGCAATAGAAGACCCTGCAAAAACTGCACTGGCTACACATGCAAATGAATCAACCTGTTTTAAACTCATTTATAGATTATCCTTTCTTCTTAACCCTAGGATAAAATCAATCAATGTCCTTTAATGTTTCATAAATATTTTTTTTCCTTTTCAGGGTGCTTCTTCCCTTTTTCAAGACTTTGCTTCACCAAAGAGCGGGAATTTACTGCATATATTACATTAAAGGTAGAAAAAAAATTCTGAAGTGATTTATCTTGGCCTGATATTTTTACATTTCAAAAAACCTGGCATTTCAACAGGGGCGGGTAGACTTTTTATATCCACTGTATTTCGGCATCTGAAAATTAGTCAGATCAATCCCACCCCAAGGCTCTAAATTATTCATTGGCCCTTCCATATGTAATCCATGTTTCAATATGCTGGCATGCAGGTATATGCAGACGCCATTCAAATTTGACAGACAGCCCTTAGGCCATGCCTCCCCAGCCTGGAGATATATATCAGGTTCAATGTCAGTTGCCAAGAATGCAAATCTAGGGAAACCTTTTTTTTTTCTTTTAAAGAAATGGGGCTTGCCAATTTTTCTTTCATGTTTTAGCTACTGACGGGAATACTTAAATGCCTTCCAATTCTTTTGATAGGAAAAAATGTATACCCCTCCTCCTCTCACCCCCACCCCCATGATCTCTCTCTCTATATATCCAGCCAATACTCCTTAATGGCATTCCAGCTGTGTCTCTTTGCAGAACCTTGTTAGCAGACAGCAGTGTCAGCATTCTAAGTGAAATAAACATTCTTGGCCTGAAGTGCCAACACAAAATGGCTCCATCACAATTGCTGATTCACACACTTTGGTGCCAGGATTGCTCAGACAAAATGAATATTGGTTCATAATTTTTTGGAAGGAAGGAGAATACTTAACATAAGCTTCTGGTCACTATTGTCTGACTTGAGAATTGAGAAAAGAAGGTCTCATGATTGCTCTCTTTAATTCTAAATTAATTAATTGAAAAGAAATTCCACCCCTTGGTTCTGGTTGGCATAATTACTAATGCAAATTGAGCATTATTGTTCAGTGCAGTAGATTTCCTGCTGGATTGGCTAAGTGTTCATTTCTCAGTACCTCACAATCTGTAGTCTTTAATTTATCCAAACTTGTTTTGGACCAAATATTAAAGAAGCAACTGTCTTTCAGCCTATTTGGAATGCCTTCCCTTCACTGGCGCATCGCTCTAATGCTCTACCGATTCTCTCTAAAAATTGCAATCAATTTGTGACAGAAATTTAATGAATAATCATATTAACAATATTTAATTTATTTAAATATAAATACAAGTAAATTAAATTTAAGTTGGAAGGAGGGCTGAGAACATATCTGCAGACCCCTCATATCCTGGACACAAACTGTTTCAACTCCTTCCCTTGAGATAACACTATAGGGTATTGTATGCCAAGACAACTAGACACAGGGACAGTTTTTCCCTTCGTACTATCACTGTGCTGAAAACCCAATTCCCACAGTTGACAAAACACAGTGACTACTAAGTTCTGTCTAATGTGTTGTTAACCACAGAGTGTGGCTGAAATATTATTTATCCTTTTATTACTTCTTATTTCCCTCTTCTATTGGTTGCATTTTAGTATTATGGTTTGTTGCACAGTCAGCCAGAAGTTCGGACATTACTTTCTACCTATTGAGTTCTTTCCAAGGACCTGGAATAGGTGGATGTGGATGTTTATGGTGTTACAGATATTGTAAACTGTTCTGAGTATAGCCATTCTTTGTTGTTTTGCAAGTACACTGAATGCTTCTGTACCAGAGAGACAAATTTCTTATGTGTCTAACCACTCTTCTCTTCTCTTCTCTTCTCTTCTCTTCTCTTCTCTTCTCTTCTCTTCTCTTCTCTTCTCTTCTCTTCTCTTCTCTTCTCTTCTCTTCTCTTCTCTCTCCCCTCCTCTCCCCTCCCCTCCCCCTTCCCTCCATTCCATTCCATTCTATAGTTTTGCTATATTCTTCTCCATATTTGGACTGAAGCCCTAAGCATACCGCTCAATTGTAGCCATTGATGTCTTCAAAGATTGAAAATATTTGTTTGGAAGGGTGATCCACTATTAATTACCTGTACAGATGTTTCACCAGTATGGTATTAGGAATGTATCGGTTGCTAAATATCAGCCTTGTGAGGTCGACCAGACAGGAAGCATTAGAGTAAGCTAATTATACTCTATTGTAAGGTTACATCAACAAAGTATTGCAAGTCTTTCTCTGACTGGTCCCCTTTACAACTCAAGAAATTATGGAGGGTTACTTCTGAATTGCTTGTTCCACCTCCATTCCTGCTATGCTAAGTTGCCTTTTATCTGGCCATTCCCCTGGCTGTGCCTCTTTTCCCTGTCTCTGAAAGGTCATTCAAACATACCATTACACTAAATTAACACTTTCCACCAACGCATACTTTAAGCAACATATTGGACAGTTGGTTCACATATGTGAGACATCATATCTGCTGCAACCAGGCATATATTTTCAAGTGAGTATGCTTAATAGCCGCAAAGCACTCAAAGTAAACTGACACAGGATTGTACCATTCATTTTCCAACTGTAAAAAAGGAAAGCACATGAACAACTTTTTTCACTACACTATATAACTAAATTCTTATGACATGCTATGCAGTATTTGAAGCATTTTTTTTTTCTTTATTGATAAGTAACTTTGGCAAATGTGTTCTTTTTTCCTACACCTTTCTCTACTCTCAGAATCTAGTTACACACACTTCCTTTATATTGTTTTATTTTTATATTTTGCTTGCTTAATTCCATAGCTTTGTTCTTTGTGCCTTTGTTACAGTTTCTTTCTATTTTTTTTTTCTATTTATGGACATCGCCCTATGTAAAAGCTCTGAATGTCATAAAATTGATAGCTTCTGTATTCAGATGTGGAAATGTCAACAGTGTTTAGATTCAGCTGTAATCTAACAAACCTTTAAAAGTTTATGTATGTTTAGGACTTGTTCCCAACAGTCTGAATAGCACACGAAAAAGATGATATAAATAGCCTGACAACATCCTATAATCCAAATTATTTACACCTAATTTAAGTGAGTCTTGTGTGTTTGTTGATTACTTTTTGGAACCAGGCCATTTTTGTTTTATTTTGTGCTTAAACTTTCAGCTGCCAATAAGAAATATACTATAAACACTGCTCTCTGTAACTGTTTCATTTGAAAACTATTGCTACTCCTTCAATGATAGATCTCCTCCTCCCCCCCCCTCCTCCTCCTCCTCCTCCTCCTCCTCCTCCTCCGTTATGTAATTCTTCTAGACCATTACCCAAATCCAAAGATGCACCCAAGTACGTAGGGGAATAGACCCAAATGTGTTCCTCCACATTTCATGCATATGTACCAATATCAGGTCTTTAGTTCTAAGCTTTGTTGTGTCAAAGTGGCAGTAGAGAAGTGATGAGTGGGATTGCTCTTATATTCACGATATAAAGGATGAGATCACCATTCTTATGCCTTTTTGAGGCCACCATCATATCTGGCTTGCAAATTGATAAGTTTTGATGGTGATCAAAATAAATTGCAGTATTTTTCATTTTTCAAAAATAGGAATAAACATGTAGTTCATAATATCACAATGTCTAGATAGTTCTTGCCTTCTTAATATATGGTAATCCTTAATGGACTTTTGCTGACCAGGTCTGAATGACAAGGTTTTAAGAATTTGCTTATATATATATATGAGATGAGATATAGGAAGAAGAAATCATGTGTTGTATTTTAAGAGGAGGTGATACGTTACTAAAATTGTTTATACTTATACTTGTTATGAAGGGGAAGTCATTTCTTTATTTATTTCTTTTATTTTTGTTAACTATATTCTTTTTTCTTTCTTTTCTTTCCTATTTTCCTTCTTTTCTGCACTATTTTTGTGTTCTTTTTTAATTTATATTAGTTCTTAGTTTTTTAACTGTAATGTTTTATAGTAAAATTTATTATTTTAAAAAAAATAAAACAAATAGAAAAAGAGCTATGGAAGCCAATATTTAGAGAACCTGAGCAACGGGCATTACATCATATGAGAAGTTTCAGTAACCTGATTTGTCAACCAAAGCATCTGAAGGCAGAACAAGAAACAATGCATGAAAACTAATCAAGAAGAGATGGAACCTAAAGATAAATTTCCTGACCGTTAGAACAATTAATCAGTGGAATGGCTTGCCTTCAGAAGTTGTGGGTGCTCCAAGCTGGAAGTTTTTAAGAAGAGATTAGACAACATTTGTCTGAAATGGTATAGGGTTTCCTGCTTGAGCAGGGGATTGGACTAGAAGACTTCCAACCCTATCATTATTTGAGAAGGTAGGATATTGAGAAGATGGTGGATTGTGGTACATGACTACGAAGGCTAGGAAGACAGGGCCATATCAGCTGTCTAATCTTCCCAATTTCCTCTCAGCCAGTGTGGCAGACTATCCACTGGGATATCATTAGTTTGGAGCATTCACCTGTCAAGAGATTGTTTCACATGCAGAATCAGAATCCCCCACTTGGTTATGCATCTAAGGCAGTGGTTCTCAACCTGTGGGTCGGGACCCCATTTGGGGTCGAATGACCATTTCACAGGGATCGCCAAACAATACAGTCCACCATTTTTTTCCCTTTTCCTTAGCTGTGCTACTCCCTTTTATTCTATTGGCTTTTGAAAGCCAATAGAATAGACTCTCTTGAATAGAGTCTAATTCTATTGGCTTTCAAAAGCCAATAGGAATTGTTCAGGCTGTCTCTGCCCTGCTGAGCCCACCAAAAGTCCCATTCTGCAAACGGTGCTGCACCAGTTGAGTAGTCCTCAACTTACGACCGGTTGAGTAGTCCTTGACGTACGACCGGTTGGGGGTCGCGGCATTAAAAAGATTGAGAACCACTGATCTAAGGCTAACTAAGGGTCTTGGATTGGCATACCAAGATTTTAAATATATGTTGTTTAAATTGAAACTTAAAAATGAATTTGGCAGCTCATTCTGAAGCAAAACATTTAAGCAATCATAAAGGTAGCTAAAAACATTGAAAAAAGAAATAATATATTGGATTGGGAAGAGAAGCGTCACACAGTCCTAACGTCCTTATTCTTCCTGAAATTTTGGAGAGGGGGAAAAAAATAAAATAAAGATACATAACAAGTTAGCAAATAAATAAATGAATCTAAGCCTACGTTGAAGATCCTGACCAAACGGAGGCAAGCCAAATGAAACAAAAGCACAATCTGACAATAATAAACATTTGCATACCTCAATAACTTTCCTATGCAGTAATCTCTTACAGGAACTTTTTTCATTCATGTACCCACATTAACTTTCAAAAAATACTACTACAGTGCATTGACCTGCTCGGCAAACATCATCTTTAATCAATCTAATGAATAGCTCTTTTGTTTTCCAGTTGCTGTAGCACATGTCATTTGAAAATGTGTGACTTAGAGAATTTGTAACACTTGAAAGTGCAGGAGATAGTGAAGCTGGTCTACAGATGTACCCAAAGGGCCTTAAATGCAATAGAACATGAAAAGGGGGACAAAGTAGAAGAGCTCTATTTTAGGTAATACATTTGGGATGAAGGACTTGCAGTAAACACAGTGTTAGAAGTAAAGTCTTCATCCTGGTTCATCCAACCCGGGAATAAATAAGCAAACATGGCGACTGCTTTGGGAAGAAGGTTACAGTTTATTGCAGAAAGATGATTCTTCAGGAAAGAGCAGAGAGAAGGGAAAGGTTGAGCACATGGTGTTGTAGGTTTTTATATCCCCTCTAGCCTTTTGTTTGGAATAGTTTCCTGTTCCTGTGGCATGAACTTTGAGGCTGTTTCCTGTGTCACGTATTCTGACATGAGTCTGGGTGTGCCTCTATGGTATACTTGATGGTAATGGGTTAGTCCTATTATATCCCAAAAGTCATCTCCTGCTTCCCTGGGGCTGGGCTAATGACTCTTAAGAGTTTCTTTGTCTTGAGTTCCCTGGCTCCAACCTTCCTGATGGTCTTATATCTGCATTTCTATGAGGCTAGCTCTTGCTTGGAACAAAGAAATTTGGGGCCAGGTTTGGTTTCTGCTTTTCAAAAAAATCCTTTTGGTGAAAAATATATTTTCCTTTTTAATATTTCCTTCTGGGGGGGGGCTAACTTCCCTCAATAGTATCCAAGTTCTTTAAGTGTTCTAACAGGAATTGGAGGGAATTGGAGAGAATGAATTTTGCTGCCTCTAGTTCTGTGTTTTCAATAACATCGATTCAGGTTTTACTCCATTTAGAAAGTATTTAGATAATTGACCCTCTGCTAGGCTCAGAACATTTGGACATTTCCAAAGACGAGAAAGGAGGCAAATGTCAAATGCTAAGGTTTGACATACTGGAAGTGACATTCTGGAAATGAAGCCATTTTGTAAGGAAACATCAAGGTGTTAATGTCAAGCAGTGTTCAGACGCTGATCTCTGCTCAGCCACCTTGTTTGGAAGTCAGCATACTGCTGTGATCCAAATTAACAAAAGTCAGGAAAACAGTAGCTCAATGATAGCTAAGAACCAGGGATGATTCTCAATTCCCCCAGCAAGGCTCATGATGAAAACAGACAAACAAGAATCTAGGTGGGATAATCTGTCTCAGAAGAAAGAACACCACTCTTCTATAACCTGCTTATAAATAAAAATGAACTGCAAAAGTCAGAAAGACTTTAGCGTTTGGATGATGTCACAGAAGTAATAATTATATTCTTCTTTGTAATTTCTTACCAATTGACTCTTCTCAAACAGTTTATTTTTTTATTTTCCTTTTAAAAATCAGATTCTATTACTAGCATTATTTTGATCTAGTATCTGTTCCTTGGCCTACACCTCAGAGGAATGTTAATGGATATGTTTAGCCTCTGTGCTACATTGGGACAAACTGAAGATGAATGAATAGATGATAGTTTACCTTCTTAAGAATAACTAATAATTATTAATGAACCACCACCATTCAAGTAAATCTTTTCTCCCACTGATATCTTTCTTATTACAATCTTGCTTTTTAAAAAGATAAACATGACCACAAACACCCATCATCATTCCTATCAAATAACAGCAAAGCAAGAATTATTTTGCAAACTTTTAAACAACCATGTGAAATATGGGCAGTCCTTTACAAGTGTGATTTGTCTGAATAATGGCTGGAGCCAGAGAAGTATGATCTTGCTTTGAAAAGCTGACAAGAAATAAGCCATGAGTCCCAAACAGATAGTGAGCAACTGTTTAAGTCAGCCTCAGTGTTCTCTTGGGAGACTGCATTCTTCTAAAGGGAGTGATAAGAACCTTTTACTATTTACCCCCATGAATACATGCCAAGAACTTCAAAGGATTTTCTTAATTGACTACAGATTGAATAAACACAGTATTTTCTGCCAACACCATTGCAACTTGCTCTAACACTTGAGTGTTGGCCCCACGTGAGCTTTTCAACAAAGGGGGTCAATTTAGGATTTGCCAAAAATGACAAGAGATTGGTGCAATCTGCTTCCTTAGCTATCTGTGGCAGTTCTCAGACTCACTTCTTTGTATCTAAAGGCCATTGTGTTGGATGTTCACACACCTAGAGAATTCAGTGGAACGGATGATAGCTCCAAGGAGATATACTGTAGCTAAGTCTGACAACTGTTCAGTTTAAAATGAAGCTGGAGGTCCTTGTTTGTAATCAACAATATACCCCTTTAGCTGAATGAGAAGCTCTTATAAATTCATTCTATGTATGTGCATTTATTTCAAAGATGCTTCAGATGCCCTATGGGAGAATGACCTCTCTGGTTCTAGTTTTAAAAACATAACTTCATCTCTTAAATCAAACAAACATAGATTTCACTGCTTATAAGAAAACACCATAAATTAAAGGTATGTGCAGCTCAGCATAAAATAACCAATTCAAAAGATCAATATATTAAGGCATTTGCTTTGAAAAATTAGCAATCTAAAATCACCTTAACTAAAAGCCAGATTTTGAAACCTGGATTTATCCATTGGTAGAGATTTCCGTTGACTAAAACCGATACTGAAAAGGCTCTATCTTGCCTTTAGATCTAACTGATCTTAGTCACAGAGAAAATGACAGGAGGACCTCTAAAGTCATGTTATGATCTGTATTAAAGAAAATATCATCTTTTACGGAATGTACACAAGTTGAGATACTAAATTGGATAAAGCCACATGCAGTACAGCATTCCTTTTCCTGGCAGGCAAGCTGACTTTTCCATGTGGTCTTTATACATACTACTTTAATGTCAGCTGTTGCTGGATTCTGCTTTAGAATGGTCACGGTGGGGCAGGCCAAAACTCCAAAATCATTATTCCTCCACTCTTTGAAAATTAGACACTGATCTCTTATATAGAATAAAATTGCTTTCTTAGCCTATCATTGAATCAGTTGTTGAGTTCTTACAGAACAATTAATTGCTTCCAGAAGTTGTGGGTGCTCCATTACTGTTGGCTTTTAAGAAGAGATTGGACAGTCATTTGTTGTAGGGTTTCCTACCTGAGCAGAGTGATGGACTAGAAGACTCCAAAGTCCCTTCCCACTCTGCTATTCTGGAGATTGAGGAGACCTGGAATAGAAGGTCTCCACTCCATGAAACTTTTTTATTAGTTCTTAGTATGTCTATTTCCTCTCTTCTTTTAAGAGAGCCATCATTCCTCTTGCAAGATCCTTCAGTGGTCAATTAGTCTGAAAGCAATCCCACAGAGCAACATCTCAGCTAAAGCACAAACCGGATCTTTAGTGTTTCATTACTGCCCTACCAGGAGCCACTGACATTCTGTTTGTGGGCAGAGGTATGTTGTTTTTGCTATGTTGCATGTCTGGCTTTTAGAACAAACCTTACATATAATTGCTCTGAACTTGTTCTTGGTTTGGGATTTGAAATTCAGCAACTCTGATTTCTTTCTAACATAGTTTGTGTATGTGTGGATTCAACTGCTTCTGTGGTTATATTCTGGATTTGTATATTTCGGTTGGGGATGTGTGCACTTCTGTCTTAGTTTTTATTGTAAAACAGAAAGTGCAGTGTTTTACTGAGGATGTAATATATTTAATTCATTGTGAGTCAATAGAGGATATTATTGTTAGTTTATTCTTTAATGACCTTTAGGGACATATGCTTGATTTCTTACAAATATTGTTTCCTCTTGTATGCTCAAGGAGTTTTCCCAAGTTATGAACCATGAGTAAATAAACCTTGCTATGATTCAAATGATAGCCTAGTTCCTAGAAAAAGGTTAGTTAATAGTTGTAAAAACAATTGCTGATATTATAATGTACTGCTACTTACTAAAAATCTTAGTGAATCATAAAATCTCCCACATATGCCTCTTTCTTCTTTATGTATGTTTAGTTCCTGCCCCATTCATATATTTTTTTGTGCTCTGTTTTATTTTTCTATAGTACAAGCAATACTGCATCCATCTTCCACAGCATCAATCTGTTTTGAAAGGGTAACCTTTTCTCTTCTGCTTTTCTTTATTGCTACAGTTTTTATTGTTGGGAGCTTGGTGCCTGCCTTCTAGTATGCTTTCCAGTTCAAACTGCACGATGAATCTCATTTGGACAGAGTATTCATGGTCACACTTAATGGTCAGCTTTAAAAGGACAGTCATGCTAATGCAGCAGATCCCCTGGCATACAGCATCAGTGAAGATTGGGGAATGGAAGCAAAATAAACTGGAATGCTTCAAGCACTCAGTAAAGTATGCATAATGCAGTTAGATAATACCCATGTGTTCCATGGATACAGAACTCAGATGGATATTGTTATTTTTTAGTGATTGATTTATATCCTTCTCTATTCACAAACCCTGGATAGTTCACCTTAAAGTAAATCAATGAATAAATAAAAAATAACAATAGCAATAGCTCTTAAACTTGTATACTGCTTCATAGTGCTTTACAGCCCTTTCTAAGCAGTTTACAGAATCAGCATATTGCCCCCAAACAATCTGGGTCCTCATTTTACCAACCTTGGAAGGATGGAAGGCTGAGTCAACCACGAGCCGGTGAGAATTGAATTGCCAAACTGCAGGCAGTCGACAGTCAGCAGAAGTAGCCTGCAGTACTGCCTTCTAACCACTGTGCCACCACAGCTCAAAATCATAACAATCCATTTAAAACAATAAACATAATCGAAACAATAGCACCTGACAGGTTTCTAAGGACCCCAGAACTTGATGGAATAACAGCGTCTTCCTAAAGTGTATGGGATAATGTTCTCAAAGCTCAATGTTAGCAGCTTGGGGGAGGGGTTTATGTTATTATTGCCTATTTTCCAAAGAGCAAGCTAATTTCCTTGAATGTTCTTGGGGTAGGGGTGAAGGTGTCAACCCTTTAATGTAGACCAACTAAGGATAAGGATTACAGAATGCTACTTTATTATTATTGTACCTCACAACAATCTTGAAAGCCTACCAAGTTTCCCCTCCCCTTATGCCAAACAGAATTAAGTGGTGTTATTTTGAATCTCTTTTATATTTTCCTTTCCCAGGAGGTGAATTGTCCCTTACATGTTCCTAAATACACTCTTGAAAATTATCTCTACGTTCCTCTAAAGCAGTTTTATTCTCTAGAGAAGGAAAGGGAAGGGAAGGGAAGGGAAGGGAAGGGAAGAGAAGAGAAATCACCTTAGCCACTTCTTTTCTTCATTTAGAGAAATGTTTCTCAACTTTGACAACTGAAATTCCCAGCTGGGGAATTCTGGGAGTTGAACCCCACACATCTTTCAGTTGCCAAGGTTGAGAAACATTGCTCATTGCTTTGAATGAAGAAAAGAAGTGGCTAAGGTGATTTCTCTTCTCTTCTCTTCTCTTCTCTTCTCTTCTCTTCTCTTCTCTTCTCTTCTCTTCTTGCCTTCCCCTTCCCCTTCCCCTTCCTCCTCCCCTCCCCTCCTCTCCCTTCCCCTCCCCTTCCCTTCCCTTCTCTTCTCTTTTCTTCTCCTCTTAATTTCCCCTTCCCGCTCCCCCTCCCCTTTCCCGTCTCTTCTCTTCTCTTTTCTCTATTTCTTTAATTTACATAAAGCTGATTATAACAGCTTTTAACAATTCCTACTGTACAGTAGAAAAGGGACTGATCCAAAGTCATTCTGTGAGCTTCGTGGCTGAATGGAAACTTGAACTGAAGTTACTCTTGACCTTATCCACTATGCTACATTGAATGCTTCTCATTTATTTCCTAGTTGGAAAGCATCCAAATAGTTATATTCCAAAGGATACATATTCCTGAACTAAATATAAGAGATGTGCATCAATGATCAGATTATCTACTTCCTCAAGGTTATAAAGGAATTGGTCTTTCTGACTGACCACAGTAATGTAGTTCATTAGAAAGACTAAACTTTCTTACAGTCTTGGACAGTTCATGATAGAAAGAGCAGAAGCAGAAAACAACTGATGTGGCAGTATTTCATGTTGCCAAACTTTCCCTAAGACCTCTGGACAAAGCTACAGAGAGCATGATGCTTGCCTTTTAACTCTGATAGTATTTGGCATTTTGAAAAATGCTCCCAGCAAGAAGACTACCTCTGCTGAAATGTGTCAGTAGCCATCTCTCCTCATTATCCAAATAGTCCTTGTGATGGATGCCAGTAGCACGTGACTTTCCCTGCTAGTTCTCGTTAGTGGAAGTTTCACTGCTATTGTTTTACTATAATTATCTTCAGGGTTAAGTAGAGGTCAGACCACTTCCCAGGAATACTAAAATCACACTCGATTTCTGCTCACAATTCTCCTTTCATTGTAAAGGAAGAACTGATTGAGGATATCAAGAAATTACAGATTATTTCCACAATACTACAGTACTTGAAAGCACTATTTAGGGAGCTCTTGTTGATTTCCTTAGAAAGCATCATTGAAGAAATTCTTTCAAAGATGTCAAATGAAAAACATGTCAGTTCACATATTTTCTGCAAAGTGAGCAACCTAGCAGGATGCATTTCCAAGAAAAGAGTCATAGTAGTCTTTGAAATAAAAATACGGTAAACCTATGGGTGGTGTGCACCTGAATGGTGTGTGTTTTGTTCCTACTTGTTGTACTCAGTTTAGAACTATGTATGTTGCACTGAACTCAGAGAATCTCATTTGTATGAGATCTACTATTGGCTGTATCATAGATAAAATGAAGGGAGGGCTCTGTGCAACCTTTCATCAAATATTTTTATTAGCATTTTTTCTTTCTTTCTGGATTACAAATATAGTCCCCCTTTTCATTTATAGAATGCTTCAGGCAACTGAGAACATTAGAAACACCAAAAAGATGAAAACAAGACAATTAAATCTATATTAACATATATAAATACTGTAAGTTTCTTACCCTCTGCCAAAACGTGGAGCCAGTCTGCTTATATAATTATGTTATTAGCACTGGTGCTGACTGGAATCACCTCCCAGAGACCTGAATTTTTGCCAATTTCAAGAAACATTCTTAAAGTAGGAAGGAGGGAAGATTATTCCAGTAAATCTAGGGCTACGTGCATCACCCACGTGTTGCACATAAAAAAGAGGTAGTGCTTTATTCCAACAGTCACAGTCTGTTGATACCTCTGATGGAGGAATAGGCAGCCTTTTTTTTTCAAAATGCTTTGCCCTTGCTTCCTTCCTAGATCTGAGAGGAAGGAACTGTCCAAGATCACCCAAGTGGCTTCATGTCTAAGTTAGAACTAAAGTTCATGGATTCCCAATTTCCAGCCTAGTGCCTTAAATCACTACACCAAACTGGCTCTCTTGTTGTCTTTAGGGGTGTTCAAATAGTGTTTCCCTAATGATAACTTCAAGGTGTGTAAAATCTGTTTAGAATAGAATAGAGCTGGAAGGGACCTTGGTGGTCTTTTAGTCCAGCCCCCTGCTCAAGCAGGAGAACCTATACCATTTCAGACAAGTGGCTATCTAGTCTCTTCTTAAAAACCTCCAGTGATGGAGCACCCACAATTTCTGAAGGCAAGCTGTTCCACTAGTTAATTGTCTTCACTGTTAGGAAGTTTCTCCTTAATTCCAGGTTGCTTCTCTTTTTGGTCAGTTTCCAATCCTTGCTTCTTTATTATCTGTTATCTTTATTATTTATTATGTTAGTATCAAGTCATGTGATCATCATTTCTTTCTGCTCCTGTAGAATAATGCAGAGATAAAGTTGATAAACAAATGCATAAATAGTTAGCAGAATCTTTAAAATATAATAACAGAGAATGTAAATAGCAGCACAGGGTAGGTGTGAGAATAACCTTGGGAGACAGAAGGAAGAGTCACTAGACAATGGTCTGATAAATGGAATGTGAATCCAAAGGAGAAATGGGGATGGATAAATCTTCTTAGAAGGGACCCTCCCTAGTTTCTGGAAAATAAAGGCAAGGGAGGGAGGAAGTGCTTTCAGACTTGCATTTATTGTAACCTTACAATGAGGGAGTACTCATGATTTTGGTTTCCTGCACCTCAGAGGGATGACAACATGGTCCTAGGAGCTTGAAAAAGAAAGTCAAAACCATTGATTCTACATTATATAAGAAGGGGCAGAGGTAATGTTGGCAGACTTTCAATATTCTATTATTGTACCCTATTCAATATGTGAATATTGGATATTCTGAACTGGCCTACCTTGAAGTGTGGCCAGTCAGGTTTGCATGATGCTGTTCTGCTGCTTCTCTTCTGCAAACAGCATCCCCTGAAACTTCAAACAACTTGGCAGGACCTGAAATGGCCTAAGAGTGAAAATAGTAAAACTGACTGAAACAGCATAACATTAAAATTACGAGTCCAAACCTTCTCCTGCAAGACAACATGGAAGAATCAAGAAATAAAGGGAGGAAAAGACATGACACTGCATGTGATTAAACTCTTTTTGTGACTCGCTTGTTATAAAAATAAAACCTATTTTGCTTAGGTCATGACAAAACGAGAAAAAGGAGGCAAGCCCAGGAAAGAGCATAGAGATGGAAGAAGCTGGACCTGGGCAGAGAGCCTCATTCCATTTCTTCTGCAGGGCCTTCATCAGAGAGTGTTGTTTCCCATCTCTTTAAGAGGAAGAGCAACAAAGCTGGAAGATGAATGCCAAGAGAGTTCCATGTGAAAATCAGCTGAAAACATACATGATAAAAGCACAATAGGGATCAGCAGTTTTTAAAAAAAAAAAAAAAAAAAAGGTGCTGGAACTCACACACATCACACAACCCGCCTTGCCTATCCTACAAGGTTCCATCCAAAAAAAGTGCTGGAACTCTGTTCTGGGTGTTCTATGAGAAAAAAACCCCAGGGGATCAGCAATGGGATTGCAACTTTTGTTCTCTGCTCACTTAAGGATGGGCGAAGAGCCACTGAATTCAGTTATTGGGGAAGATCTTGGGTCAGAAAAAAAGGCCTCAACCTGGAAATGAGAAAAGAAAATGGGTGGCTTGTTTAATACTGTATAATATAATGTACATTATTAAACAAGCTGTCCATTTTCTTTTCTTTCATGTACATTAGAGTCTCCCCCCCACCCCCCACCCCCAGTTCCAACTAAATGACATTGCTGCAGCAGTCAGCTTTTTATCCTTGTCTTTCTCCCAAAACAGTAATCCTTTCTCCACTGGCCAGGCACATGGTAGTAGGCATGGATTACGTATGGAGTCAATTTAGTTATGTTCTTTACTGATTGGTCTTGGCACTGAATCTCTAAGGGAGAAGCCTGCTTTCATAGACACTCTTATTTACACATGTTTTTCTTGGAGGACTTGGTCTACAATCATGGTCAATGATGGTGTTTAGGCAACTCAAATGACTGGCAGGAGTTAGTGCAGTCATTTTTATTATAATACCTTACTTCTTCTCATTTACCACCTACTAAATGTTTTACAGGAGCAGGGCAAGTATATATCCTAATCATTTTTAGAACTTAACTTCCACCTTCCACAGTCTACCACTCTTTCCCTTTTTAGGAAAAATGTGCCATTTTAGAAATATTTTAGAAGAGTGGATATTTAAGAATACAGAGAGAATACAAGGCAATTTTAACTGGAAAAAACAATGTTTTTAAATAGGGCAAAACTAAAGCCTAGACAAACTCACCAAAGAGAGAACAATACCCCATTTTAAAGAGGTATTCACTCCCCCCTCATTTTTTTGGCATTCTCAAATGACCCTTTTCTCAGAGTTCTTATTATTTCATACCACATTCTGAATTAACTTTCTGTTTAATCTCAATGGATATTTTGGTAAGGAAGAAAAAAATTGAGGCATGAATGGTGGATAACCTAAAGTCATAATGTTTCTTTAATGTACCTGGACCATTTGTAGTAAAACCTAGCAGGCTTGGAAAAGTACAAAGGCTGGTGTATGGTTTCTGACTATATGTTTAAGGATGAGCCTAGACAATGAGTCAAGCTGAGCGAAACAACTTCTGCATTTTCTAAACCAAGGGGGGCAATTATGGCCCCTTTACGACCTGTGCATTTCAAGTCTCAGAGTTTTGGGAGTTGAAGCCCACAGGTTGTAAAGGGGACATAGTTGCCCATCCCTGATCTAAGCTGTGCATCTTTCACTTTAGGTGGCCTTCCTGGATCATCATTTTTTGGCTGAACATTATACTGAAATCTCATAGAGATGCTTTTATTTCCTTCAGTCCTCTGTCCTGATGAAGAACAAACTTCTTCTGAGGTCTTACTGACTGTAACAGTTCTCCTGAGAAAACTGTGCTGCTCATCATTGGCCATGTTTGAAAAATGCATTCTTCTGGCTAAGAAGAAGAAACAATACCAAAAGGGCCAGATCTCCCATTTTGCCCATCTGGTCTTCCAAGAAAAAGACGCAGAAAGAAAGAAAGAAAAAGCAAACTTCTCCCTATATAGTCAAGTAATATGGAACATCTACTATTCCTTGCCCAGCCATTAGGAATCTCTTGACACAAAGGTTAATGGGATACCAGACATTTCCCAAAGGTGGGTGAAGATTCTGAATTCCCAAAATGGTTCCTTCTAATACATTACAATTGTGTGCTGCCCATATGGAGTTTTGACACAATTAGTAGTTGATTCAACTAAACAAAGTTCCCTAACAAATGGCTCTGGATTTTTCTCAGGTTTTTAGTAGCCTACAAAAAGAGTATTTTTCCCTCATGGGTTACAAAATAGTTTCCATTTTATTAGCATAAACTCAACCAACACATGCCATGTTTAATTAACCAGTCAACTGCTATCTGCTCACAGAAACTCAATGACTCCAAAGTTTTGACTACAGAGAATGATGACCCTGGAATTACCTTCTAACATACAAAACATTTAAAAGTTAAGATGCATTTCTTCATCTATAAAATATATTAATTACTATAAAATATATTAATTACTCAATATGTCACCACGACACTGGAATTTCCTAATGTTGAAAAATGTTGGAATTGTACTTCCTCAAATCTGAATTTCTCTGAAACCCACAACCCATAAGCTTCACTTATATTTAGTTTTGATCAGCTTTCTCCTGAGGTATGAAAATAATGGATTCACTCATGAACCAAAAAATCAGTATAGATATTAGAAAGATCACTCATAAATGATCCCAATTCTTAACACTCTACCATTTCAAAATGTTATTAGTTTCTAGTTAGTTTCTTCTAATCCTTCAACAGAAGGTTATTAGCAATGCAGGGTGTTGATCGTGTTGTTGATATTGTTCATATCTGACTCTTCATGACCTGACCTGTATCATTTCAGCAGAATTGTGGGTTTACTTCTATGCCTTTGATGTTATGCTTAGGCCAGCAGTGATGGCTTCAAGCTACTATGTCTTCTGTCAGAATCTTTTGTAATTGCCTTTTGATTTCTCCGAACATAAGATTCTTCTCCGATGATTCTTCCTTTCTACCTACACATCCATATTTAAATGTTAGGTTTATTATTATTTTTTCTTCCATTCCAATTTTACATTGCGGTGTTAGTAAGGAAAATTTGAAAGCTAGAGAAATTTAAGCAAACGACTTTCCCAAATATAATGTTTCCTTGTTCCCTTTTATTTTTCCTGAACTCTTTGTGATGCTACTTTGATGCTCAACTGCTAACAGGATAAAACCCTTTTAAATATAGCACTTGTGTGTGTGTGTGTGTGTGTGTGTGTGTGTGTGTGTGTGTGTACATCTCAAGCCTCTTGAAGTCCCTAACTTCCTAACTTCAGTAGTTTAGGGTGCCCCACTCCCCATCCCAGCAGGTTTCCAAGAACTCCTTCCCTTCAGGGAGGAAAAGGACTCATTTGTCAAATGCTACCAGCAGCCCCCCCTACCTTGCCAGCAGACTACCTTGCTGGGTTGCTCTCTTCCCTTCCCTCACTGCCTGCCACTGTTAAAACATTTCAAATTTCAGCCTCAGTTCCAAAGCAACAAAACATCCCTGGCTTGTTGGGCCTTGCCACCAGATGATTGAATGCAGAGGGCAAAGGGAGGCCACCCATGGGCTTCTGGGAAGGATAGTCCAAAGGATAGTCTGGTGTTGCTGAAGTGGCATCAGTTTCCCAAGTTTCATTGCTACTGGAGTCATGGATCCTGGCATTCTGTCGGTTAATCTATTTGAGTTATTTTGATTCAATAATTGTTGCCCTATACCTTCCAATTTCACCTAACTGAAGGTTACAAACGGATGCAAGAGTTTTAGTTATAATGGTAGACAGACAGACAGAGAAAGACAGACAGACAGACAGACAGACAGATGTACAATAATGTTCAAAATGTTGGAATAGCACTGGAGAGATCCCAGTTTAAAACTCCATTCAGTTTTGAATCTCACCAGTTAACAATCACAGACACCATCTCTCAATCTATTTTATAAGGAGACAATAAGTCTTATAAAAGAAATATGCAAAACATAATAATTTGTAATCCTTTCTACACTAAATTCCGACTCGCACTGTGGAATTTTTTTGCAACTGAATTAGTAACAGCCATCGCAATATGAATGTAGCTGCAGACCTGGAGAAGCATGACAATTTGCAGAAATGAAAACAGTTTTTGAGGGAACATGTCAGAGAGCATAATTCTCCACACATACTGTAGCTCAATCAATATGTTTAGTAGTCTTGAACTGCTCGTGAGACTCTTGAGAACAGGAATGGGATATGGTGGAATTAAATAAAAAGAACGTGATTGTTGTAAAATGGGACAGATGGAAAACAGTATCTTGGATAATAAGAGTACTACAGATCCCATCGTAATATGTAAAAACTGTCCATTTGTGTTTATTTTTGGCCTATCCATTTTGATTATGCAAATAATGATTTACAGGAAAACAATGAATCATTTTTAAAAACTGAAATTGAATTATGCAAGTTATACCTGCTCCTTAGCTCTTGAGCAACTGTTTAATGCTTTGTTTTGTTTTTCCCTCTGATGGAATTAACTTTGGTGCTGCAACATGAACTTTGTTCACCACAACCGCTTGTGATGAAATAGAACAAGGAGAAATAGTTTCATATTTGGCTATTTACCAAAACAAGGAGAGTTATACGATGGGAATTTTAAACCAGAGACAAGGTGATGTTGTAGATGTCAAAATACAAGAAGTTTTATAATCTTCCCTTTTGTACAAAGACATGTGCTTTATTTTTTTTCTCTTCTATTTAACTTGGTGTGTCTTTTCTTCCCCCATAACCATACAATTGATTTGTAGTTGAATTGATGCACATGTACTAAAGCTGTATTTGTGGCATGCTCTTATTCATAACTCCTAAGAACTAGGGATGTTAGAGAAATCCATCACAGATTTCTTTTTTGAAAAAAAAAATAGCATGATCTGTCAAACAAAATACATCAATGCCCAGATGAGTACACAATTTATGGAGCCTACTAATGCTACTCTTGAAAGATTTTCCAGCTCAAAACGTGAAATACCAAAAAAATGGTTATATCAGGGGAATACCATAGTGAGGTATATTGATGGAAAAAATATACTTTTGAGAAAGTTATGTGCAAAAATTCAGGAAAAGCCTTATGTATTGTTTTTAAAAACAAATGATTAGGTACGTTGTATAAACTTCCTTATACAGATAGTTCTCAACTTACGACTGGTTGCTTAGTGATTGTTCAAAGTTACAATGGACCTCCCCAGGAGTACCTATGAGTTCTAATGTTGCCTCCTCCACCACAGTCACTTGACCACATTTTGGGCACTCGGTAAGTGGCCCACATTTATAGTCGTTTGCAATGTTTATGGTCATATAATCACCTTTTACAATGTTTTTGCCCCAAACCAGTATCTACTTCTGGTTTTGCAAAACTGGCCCATAGCGAACAATTGGTTTGCTTAATGACTGCAGCATTTGCTTAATAATTGCCACAAAAAGGTTGTCAAATCAGGTTAGTCACATGGGTGACCCACTTTATGGCCTTCACACCTTATGGTCCTAAAGAGCAGGTTCCATTACCATAATAAGCTGAGGATTTAGGAAAGATCTGATTATCATATGCATGTTTTATCCATTTTGTATATGTAAGATGCATACAAGATATGCTCGTAAGGAGAGATATTTAGTTGAAAATGCCAGAGATTGAAACTAGCAAGACTGTTATATCCTTGGAAACTAGATGCAATGGGTTAATAATTAAATATATACAGGAGACATGGGCCCTTTACCTCCATATATCCCACCATGCTATAAATTATGCAGTGACAGCCACTTTTTTTTTTGCCCTGCACCCATGATGTTGCCTTCCTCTTGTCTAGCTATTCTCAGTAGTTCTCAAAGTAGCATTTACCACTTTTTCTAGCATTGTTCAATGACAGCCTAAAGGCATATGAAATCTGTTAGTCTTTATGACTCTCTGGGCTACAGGGAAGTCAGGGAACTGTAATGCTTGGGAACAGAGAATCAGGATAGGGATTGACAATGTGGATAGCTAATTATGTGCTGGTATTGGGAATACAAGGAGCAATTATGAAAAACAACCCAACTGATTGTCTCATCCTCTTTAAAGTTAGTTTCATAGGACTCAGGGTAGGAATATATGATACATAATTCTTATTTATTGTTGTGTTCTGGACATAAAGCTTAGTTGATAGAGGAAACTAGTTGTCTTTTTATAATACATCACTAAGAAGATAGTCCACTAGATGACAGGCAGCCTACCTTATTGATAGATGAACATTTCCAAAACAAAGTCAACATAATATTAATAAATCCTTTATGAACTCATGGAACAAGTTCTTTCAGGCTTTGGGAATGAATACTTTTTCTGTACTCTGCCCCCTTTCTACTCTAAATTGAATTCAATTTAATTTTTCTCATCTCAGACAGAGAGGTATGTGCCATCATTATAACTAAATCCTCTCCATTTTGCCATTTTCAATTTGACAGTTTGAATAAATTTATTTACTCTACAGAAGAAGAATTCAAGGATACCTTAAACCAGGGGTGTCAAACTGCCGGCCCACGGGCCGGTTTCATCATACCAGAACCGCGCCCACCACATTGGAAGCAATGGCAAAATAGTCTTGATACGTCTTGCGACATCACGTGACATCGCAAGTTTGACATGTCTGCCTTAGACTGCTTTCTTGATCTGCAGGTGATGTTTATTGACATCTGAAGAAGGCATTTAAATACAAAACTTAATTGATTGATTGATTGCAATCAGTAAACTATTTAATCCTGAATGATAATGGAAAATTTTAATATACAGTTATTAATTGGGCAAGTAATCGATATGCAAACTGAGGTTGGCTTACAACCATTGATCACTAAATTTTTTATTGATCATCCTCTTTTGGTTAAATCTAGCTCAGTTAGTTGCTATTATAAGGATCACAATGGATGAAAAAATACACTGTTTACCTATGTGTCTCGTAATGAACAATAATAAAAAGGTGGAGTAATAACAACAGTGGCTAAAGCCATTTTCATTACAAATTCTAACCATGCAGTCACATACATTCAAATGATGATGATGATGATGTTAGAAGGGACCTTGGAGGTCATCTAGTCCATCCCCCTCCTCAGGCAGGAAACCCTATACCATTTCAGACAAATGGTTGTCCAGTTACTTCTTAAAAACTTCCAGTGTTGGAGCATTCACAACTTCTAGAGGCAGGTTGTCCCACTGATTAATTGTTCTAACTGTCAGGAAAGTTCTCCTTAGTTATAGGTTGCTTCTCTCTTTGATTAGTTTCCACCCATTGCTTCTTGTCCTGTCTTCCTTTGGAGAATAGCTTGACTCCCTCTTCTTTGTGGCAGCCCCTGAGATATTGGAAAACTGATATCATATCACCTCTAGTCCTTCTCTTCATTAAACTAGACATACCCAATTCCAGCAACCGTTCTTTATACGTTTTAGCCTCCAGTCCCCTAATCATCTTTGTTGCTCTTCTCTGTAATCTTTCTAGAGTCTCAACATCTTTTTTACATTGTGGTGACCAAAACTGGATGCAGTATTCCAAGTGTGGCCTTACCAAGGCATTATAAAATGGTATTAACCCTTCATGTGATCTTGATTCTACCCCTCTGTTAATGCAGCCTAATACTGTGTTGGCTTTTTTTGCAGCTGCAGCACACTGGTGGCTCATATTTAAGTGATTGTCCACTAGGATTCCAAGATCCCTCTCACAGTTACTACTATTGAGCAAGGTACCAGCTATACTGTACCTGTGCATTTGGTTTTTCTTGCCTAAATGTAGAACCTTAGTTTTTTCACCATTGAATTTCATTTTGTTAGATAGTGCCCAATGTTCAATTCTGTCAAGATTCTTCATATAATTGTCTTCTGCTACCAAAAGTCCATTTTTAAATGTCTGTGTCTGTTGTATGAAGAAATCAGTGATAGTTACAGACTAGGAAAACTTTAGTTCAGTTCACATTTCAAAAAGTATGCTTCCCAGCCCAATTTCTACACTGGCACAAGGTTATCCTTCAATATTTACTTCTCCAAAATATGGTGGTGCAACTCTCTAGGCTATCATTTGGGTTTTTTTCCTTGTTTGTTCTTTGTTTTGTATGACTTAGCTTGTTCAAGAACTTGATATGCATTTGGCTGAATAAAATATACTTTTTTCTTTATGATTGGTAAAAGGAAAATCTTATAAAAGAACATGATATTAAAGAACAACTAATTTCAAAAAATAAGGAAACCACCTGTCACACAAAAATATGGGTATTAGGAAAACTTCGTATCAACTTTTTCTGGAATATACAGGCAGCATAATTTGCCTAATTCTTTTAAAATTATTTAAGGTAAGGGCCATCATCTCATGTTGTGACTAAGAATTTCTAAGGATTATTCTGTCAATTAGTTTTACTAGATATTCTATTCCCAGAGTCTCATACTTTGAGAAAGGTTGCATTATATTTCTCTTTTTAAGTTCTCCATTTAATGGTTTCCTCTTCTCACTCCTTCAGGCTTCAGGCTTCCCAACTGCCCATGTGAAGATTTCTGCTTCATCTCTTCACATAGGACACTGCTTGTGGGGGATGAAATGAACACTGTATGGTAAGGACAAAAAATAGAAAGAAATACATCCAGGAGCTCTCAGTGAAAGCTTTATATTGTATAACACAAATATTTGCATATATTGCATATATATTTGCATATATTCAGATGCAATCATCTCATATCACAATCCCATAACAGATAATATGGGATACATAAGCTGACCTTCTGTGATCACCTCGATCACATAAGTATGAGTGATCTCAGGAACTAAGAAGAACCTGTTCCAAAATTATTTTAACATGGGCTAGTTGTATTTCTGAAATAAAATGTTTATTTATTCTTTAATAACTTTGGCTATAATCCACAATTTGCAGGATTGCATGCCAGTTGAGAGCACTGCATTCACATCTGTATGTTCTATTTTACAAAGAGCATGATAAAAGTCAAAATAATTTTTTGTGGGCGAAATTAAGTACATTTCCATCTAAAAAGAATCTCCTACACCTTGCTCCATCCCCTCTTTACTCCCCCTGCTTGTCAAGTCAAGATTATTTAATTGCCTATGTAATACAAATGTAGCAACACCATGAAAAGATAACAATCTTATCCAAAGAGGGTTGAATACTCAACATGTTTCAACAACAGGACTCTAAAGAATGTCTTTTCTCAAACAGGTGCTTAGACCTATTAACAGGTGTAAGCAATAGATTTACAGATGTCTTCAACCCTGTCATTTGAAGGTTTTTGGTATTCTCAGCTGGCACAAAGTACTTCCAGTAAGTTAGTCCCTGCTTTGTTACAGTCCTCCATGTTCTGCAAAATATTTGTTCCCACAGCTGCCATCTCATCTAATGGCCATAAAAAGCCTATTCTTTACTAGTTTCTTTATACTTAATAACATTTTCTCAGTAGATTTGAGAAAACATATTTGATTCCTAGTGGCCAAATAAAGTGTTACAACAATGATGTTTGAAACACATAGCTGTGGGTTTGTCCTCAATGTTTCTCAGCCTTTCCCACTTTAAGATGTGTGGACTTCAACTTCCAAAATCCTCAGCAAGCTATGCTGGCAGGGGAATTCTGGGATTTGAAGTTCACATACATCTTAAAGTTGTTGAGGTTGAGAAACACTGTCCTACACTAATAATGTCATCCTCCTTTGGGAATGGAAAGCAACAAAGAGCCAAAAGCATTAGGAGAAGCAGTCACTGCAGTTATTGGTCCCTCAATAAAAACAAAAAATATATACTTGCCAATGGTTTCATTTAGTGCTGGACACAGAAATTATCTTGGGGTTGTTATGTTTTGTTTGATACTAGCTAATTTGATAGAATAATTTGCTTTTGAAATTTGCTTCAAAAGAAAATAAAATGTTGGAGAATTCTTCATAGTAGTTTTCATGTATTTTTAAGCTCTAAAGTGGCCACAGATGTGGTTGTAAAAGGTTTGTGATTCATTGTGCTATTCATCAACCTGCACAGTTCAAATAAATTCCCAAGGAAAGTTTCATGCAGGAATTCCTGCTATGGCCCTCTTGCAGGAAAGTTGCTAGTGTCCCTCTTTAAGGGAAATTCTGCTCTTAAGAAAGAGTTAAAGAATTTATCTTCCCCATCAAAAACTGAGAAATTCTGCCAAATTTGATGAATTCCCAAAAAAACCTTTTGGGGTCCAACTCTAGTTTCATTAGTGTTCATGAACTATAAGGTCATTGGCATTGTGCTGCATGGCAGGCATATCTCTGCCCACTGTGACACCATGGAGGATGCTATAGCCTTGCGTATGCTAGCTTTCATACTACTGAGTTTGTCACCTTATCCAAACAACAATAATGTGAGAAAGATTTGTAATTGTCTCGAGGGTGAAGAATCCATGATGAAACTGTTGCTCTTCCTTTCTCTTTTTCAAGCTGTCAAGTTTGTCACTCAGTCTAATTTATATCCCCACCTTCCCAGCAAGTCAGTCCATGAGAGATTACAAAATGACTAATTACAGGTTTTCATCAGTGAAAATAGCATCAAATTAAATAAAACAATATTAATACATGCATACGTAAATTCCAAATCAAGCATTATTGCACAAGATCAGGCATTATTGATCAAGAAGATCTTGGGCCATGTTGCTTCCCTTCTAGGCAAATTTCATAATAGATTTATGGAAGAAAAATACAAAAATAGGAAAGTCATTAATTTAGGTAGGCAAGAGGCAAAGTCATTGAAAGTCAGGCAGCTTACAAATTTAATTAATAATTATACTAATAATCTAAGCTATAAAAAGGTTCATAAGTTTAAGCAAGCTGTTTGGAATTTTGTTCAGAGAAAAAACAGTTCAACTAATCCAGGGCAAATATAACATTTTCCCCAAAGAAGCATTAGACAACACATGATTACCTCATTTTGGACTTACTGCAGTTTTGGTGTTTCTTTAAAAGGCATCCACACATAAAATGTTTCGTAGTATTCTATTCAGAAGAAAGAAGCACAGAGCTTTATCTAGGAAGAATTGAAGTTGGTAAATCAAAGACAGATGCAGACAAGAGGTTGGTTGACACTGAACTCACCATCACATCAAGGAAGCCCTCAGAACTTGTGGCTATCCCAATTGGGCCTACACCAAATCCAGAAAAAGATCCAGCAGGAGCTTCTCAACAACAGATAAAGAAGAGAACAAATGAAGCAACGTTGTCATTCTATATGTTGTAGGACTATCTGAAAAGCTCAGCAGGATTTTCAATCAACACAACGTACATGCACACTTTAAACCCAAGTACATTAAGGCAGAAGTTTGTACTCCCCAAGGATAAAACACCCAGACACATACTGAGCAATGTGGTATATATAGTGCAGTGCAGTGAGACATGCACGGATCTGTACATTGAGGAAACAAAACAACCTTTTCACAAATGCATGAGACAAGAAAGGAGAACAAACCCATCAGGACAGGATTCAGCAGTCCATCTGCATCTGAAAGACAAAGATCTGAGGATACTCAGTGAGCAACTGAGATGAAGTGGAGGAAAAATTGAAAATCAGAAAGGGAATGCAATGACACATCTTGTAAAATGACATGTCTGATTCATAAGGACCCTGAACAAAAACAAAACCATCATGTTTTATCTAATTTATCTCGTTACATAATAAATTTAATTGCTTAATTAAAACATTCATAGTGCAGTAAACAAACTAGATAGATTGCTTGCAGTCTTCAAAAATGCTTTCTACAACCATTTGTTGGTCAAAACATCTTGTCTATGTATCTTTGGAGATTTTCAATCATCCAGGTCATGGTTGTCCCAAAGGTGCTTTTCAAAAGGCAACTGGACTTTCCTGATTTTTTCTTTAAAAATGTTTCATCAGTTCTGAAGAAGCTTCTTGGATGAGAACCAAAATATTTAAAAAAAACAACAACCCAAGAAAATCCAGTTGTCTTTTGAAAAGCACCTTTGGGACATCTTATCTATTATTTCTAGAACTATATAATTATTGCTACCAATTCAGAGGCCTCTTGGATATCTGTTTCTTGATGGAGGTCTTTGCTATTCTTTTCTGTCATATTAGATTTTTGTAACACTATGAACCATAGTGTTGTAATAGATACAGGATGATTCTAGGTCTTCAAACGTCACAAGCTCTGTTCCTTGTATGGAATATGTCATTTCACTGCCCAGGATGTTATTTTGTCAGATTATATTATTTTATTCCTCCCACAGGTAACAGTCAATCATTCAGCAGATGAGTGATGAAACATAAGATGAGACTATCAGGCCAAGGGTGAGTGAAACTGATGGATGAGATGTTTGGGGAATGGAAGAAGGGATGAGGTGGGACTGAAGAAAAAACTTGCAGCCAATTAATCAAGCCCTCCTCTTTCTACCTGGCAAACTGCCTGAGCAGTTAGCAATTAATACTTGGGCGAGGGCATGATTAATTGGCTGCTACTTTTGGTGAATTGGCAGCTGCATTCTCTGCTGCTTCACAATTCACATTCTCTTTTGCGACCTTATATAGCTCCAGCAGCCATTCTGATCCCAGACAGAGCAAATATCTGAGCATTATTCCTATTTTGAGCCAGTTTGGTCCAGTGATTAAAACACCAGGCTAGAAACCAGGAAACTGGGAGTTCTAGTCCTGTCTCCAGCATGAAAACCGGTTGGATGACTTTGGGCCAGTCATTTTTTGTCAGTCCAACTCACTTCAGAGGGTTCTTGTTCTGGGGAAAATAGGATGAAGGAGTATTATGTATGGTCTCCAACTTGAGTTATTTATAAAAGTTATAAAGGAAAGATAAAATATATTAAAAAATCCAAAAGTGTAGCCTGCATCTTAAGGCAATCAGAAATCCTTTCTTCTCTGTCACACATAGGCTTACTTGCAATGTACAGGATGTCCTTGAATGTACTCTGAACATTCTAGAAGGTTTCAGGTTATTAAGTCAGAATTATTGGTATAAACTAAACAACTACATGGGGAACAGGTATCACTTTCAAACTTTAGAACTATCTGTGCTAGAGACCTTCTCTTAGTACATTTTACTGAGCTATGCCTAAGGCACTGAGAGCTATAGTACTTTCCTAGAAGAATTTTAGATTGATTCAGGCAAGAAGCCAGGCAGGCAGGCAAGCGAGCAGGAAGGAAGGAAGGAAGGAGCAAACAGAAGCTATTATGTGAATGTAGCCTAGCAAGCTGTAAAGTTTCCTGAAGACAAGGCTTTATGTTGGTACTTAAAATTAAGAGGATCCAAAGACAATATAAAAAGAATAATTATACTCAACATTTAAAATACCAAGAGGTTTTCTGGTAGAAGATAAAGGTGATATACTGTTGGATGCCATTTGATCCAGCCTTGGTTATAATTAGAGAAGACATATTGAAAAGAATGGGAAAAATAAGCCTTTATTTTTATAGGTCTACTGTAAAGGATGGTGAATCTTTATACATATAAAATATATAAACCATCTTCCTTCCAGTCTCTGGACATGTGTCTTTAAGAGATAGGAAAGTCCATTCTTGTGAAAGCTGAAAAAGAGATGGAAATTGGATGTATAGAAGGCATATCATGAGCAAAATAGACCCATTTCTTCTGCAGTCAGAGAAAAATCCTGCTATTGGTTTCAATAAAGATTATAATTTAAAGCAATGGTTCTCAGCCTTTTTAATGCCACGACCCCCAACCGGTCGTAAGTCGAGGACTACTCAATTGGTGCAGCACTATTTGCAGAATGGGACTTTTGGTGGGCTCAGCAGGGCAGAGACAGCCTGGACAATTCCTACTGGCTTTTGAAAGCCAATAGAATTAGACTCTATTCAAGAGAGTCTATTCTATTGGCTTTCAAAAGTCAATAGAATAAAAGGGAGTAACACAACTAAGGAAAAGGGGGGAAAAATGGCGGACTGCGTTGTTCGGCGACCCCCGTGAAATGGTCATTCGACCCCAAATGGGGTCCCGACCCACAGGTTGAGAACCACTGATTTAAAGTGATAGTGGGACAGCACCTAGAGTTGATATTTATTGTCTTTGGATATTTACAATAGGATGTTACTTTCTGCTTATCTTGAATAATGACTTATCCACCAATGTAAAGTTCAGGAATATGAATTGCCCAGAAACATAAAGACAGTCATTGTGGTATAGCAGTTGACGTGTTGATTTAGGATTGGAAAGGCATCCATAACCAAGGGAGCTCACTTGGTAGGTTTCAATCAGTCTCTTTCTCTCTTGCATGTACACACTCACAGTGCTTTTTTTGTCATAGAACGCCCCGGAACAGAGTTCCAGCACCTTTTTTTGATGGATTTTCCAAGTTTTAAAAGTAACTTTTGAAAATTTGATGTTTGGTCCACATGAACTTGAATCGCCCTGTTGAGTGTAGCAGGTTGGTGGGAAAATCATTAAAACAGTGCATGCAGGCTGCTTGTGTGTCGAGTCCGATGCATGCATACTTTGTCCGCGCTGGTTGTGATAGTGCTGCTTGGCTTGTGGCACTGCTTGGCTTGGATTGGTTGTGTGATCATGCGCTGAGTGCTTACTGTGGGCGGCGACCATTATGTTTCATTACACAACTGATATGTGTGGGTGTGTGTACAGTAACTGACTACATAGGTAAATAATTTCTTTGTTCTAAAAAACTGTTGGTGAATTGAAAATCTTTTTTAAATTTTTAGTGTAAAAGGCTAATAAATGACCTCCCAATCTCCTCTTCTAAAAGCAATAGATTCCTAAATTATTTTTTCAATCTCTCTTCATGGAATTTAGTTTTCAGATCCCTCATCATCACATCTTATCCAATTTTGTCTGTACATTCACATTCAATCTGTAATCAAATATATTGTTGTTCTTATAAAGACCTAGGATCCTATGCATGCTGGAAGAGATCTCCTATCTCCAATAAATATCAATGACAACATTTGTAGCAACATTCTATCATACTAATATTCCAAGGTATGTGTCACTCTTTTTTTTGAACTTCAAAGATACGCAAGACACTTAATCTGGTTTCTAAAAATGTTATGGAATATTACTCTCCCTCAGAACTCAGATTTTCAGAAGAACTTCAAATACTCAGTTCTTTCTGTTTTACTCACTAACAGTGTGAAACCACAATTGTAAACTTACAAATATAATAAATGAGTTCAAAGAATCTATAATAACTGGTGCAGGAACAATTGTATAGAGGCATAGTCCTCTGTATTTTCACATATTTTCAGAGTGGCTTAGAACCATTTTAAAATTTCTTTTTGTATGGTTTGGATCTGATTTCATTGATGTAATATGCTAAAAGTTGTGGGTGTTGTGATTTTACCCATTTGCTTTGGCTAGCCACACTTTATCTGAAAAGTTTGAGATCTTTGAATTGAGGTTATCAATGCAAGGCTAAGGTTTCAATGCAAGGATCTCAACCATGAAATCTGCCTTTGGTATTTAACTGAAGTCCACATATTAAAATGACTGTTGGAAAATTGATTGTATAAAATAAATCAAGGGAAAAATAATGCTTACTTACTTTACAGCTGAAGTCAGTGCAAGTACTGTATATTCTGTCTCTTCATAAGAATGTTACAAGATTTTTTTCTCTTTTTTAAAAAAAACAATGTTCTCATTACATACACAAATGCACCATATGCACATACATGTACATAGACATACATGGATGGGAGGTCTGCCTTAAAACATTTCCCTATAGAATATTCAGTATTTTAGGACCAATACATAATCATATTTTCAAGAGTTTTTCCTATAGTTCTTCTATGGATTTTTAGCAGACTGCAAATGCCTCATACTTTCACATGGATAGTGTCATTTTTTTTTATTGTAGAAGGATCAAAAGATCAAGATTGAACATCTGAAAAATATTTAGGCAGAAATGAACAATCAGTGTCCATGCGTTTTTTAAAAATGTAGACACAATGGTATTGTAAATGGAAATAATAGAACAATGGAGGTGATATGATGATGTTAATGAAGAGTGGCATTTTTAGCTGTTTTACATAAAATTTAGGGAATTTTATGAGGTCCTTTTTAATGATAATCAGTTAAAAACTTAATACATCTAATTCCTGCCAAACACTGATTGGAAATTGCCATTTTTATTGGATGAGCCCCACAAGCGGTGTGGTAGCATCACAATCAGGAGGCTGTGAGTTCAATCCTAGGTAGCAGCATATATTTCTCTCTCTGGACACAATGAGTAATAATCTGCTGCAAACTCCACGCAGGCATCAGGAAGGGCATCCGACCAGTAAAGGCTTGAGCGCCATTCACTCACCCCAATTCCACCCCAATGCAAGGGATTACAGGGTCATTAAAAAAAATTGGTTGATCCTCCCATCTTTGGAAATATTGCATTGTCTATAATTGAAAATAAACAAAAGCTCTACCTGCTCCTATATTTTATGGAATAGACACTGAGGGGATTAAAGGTTTTGGACAACTATATCAGGTTAGAATTCTGACCTAAGGTCATTTTTTAAAACAAAATATCTATCAATGTTTGTTGGGTTATATAAAAACTATAGTGTTTACTCTTCTGAGCAGATTAAGCCAGCTGTTTTGGTGAGGTATCCAAAAATGCATGCATGCAGATGTGTCTGCATACCTAGAAAATGTTACAAAAATTATATGAAATTATGAAGTGGTCCAAGACAATTGTCCTATAGATTTTGAGAAGGACATGTACAGTGTGTTTTCCACTCCAAGCAGCAGCCAGGAAATGAAGATGAATGAAAACCAGCTTAAGGGCTTCTGAAGGTAATCAGTTGATACCAAGACTCTGAAAGCACAAGTGACAGGAATGGATGATGGATATGGAACAAACAGTGGCAGAAGTGGAAAGATTTAAATATCTGACCCATTGCAAACAAATGCAGAGGTTTTTCTTCTCTGGTCTCACAGAGTTTGCAAAAAAAAAAAAAAAAAAAAAAAAAAAAACCCTACTATTTTCTCCTTCCTGAGGCAGAGAATAAGTAAGAACCCTAAAGACTGGAATGCCCAAAACATATTATTTCAGCTTCTCTCTCCAAATCACAGTGATTCCAGAGCCATTCACTAATATTATTACAGTCCTTCCTCCCTCCTCCATTACTGCACTGCTTTCCTTACATGGAGAGCTTGCAGAGAAGTGCATCAAATCCATTTTGCACACATGTGGTCTATGTCCCTCCAATTCTCTGCATTAACAACAAAACATCAGAGAGCAACCCCCCCCCCCTTAAATCTCTTCCAAATTTCTTTAAACCAGCCTTGTTCAGTCAAAGCTAAAATCTGTTGCCTATCACCTAATGTTTAGCATGGAAAAGAGATTCTTAAGTAAAGGAAAGAAAAAAATAGAGACAAAAGAGGAGCCGAGGTGGCGCAGCAGTTAGAGTGCAGTACTGCAGGCCACTTTAGCTGACTGTGTTCAGCAGGTCAGCGATTCAAATGTCACCGGCTCAAGGTTGACTCAGCCTTCTATCCTTCCGGGGTAGGTAAAATGAGGACCCAGATTGTTGGGGGCAATGTAAATATATATATACATTGCTTACTGGTGTACACCGCTTAGAGAGTGCTTGCACTTAAAGCGGTATATAAGTCTTATAAATAAAAATAAAAGAACATGAGTGTGAACATACCTCAAATATCAAAGAACTGCCATCCAAACTGGCCAATGACATATTTACTGCTGGTCCATTACCAGTCCATTACAGAAGAGTAGAGGCATTTGGTCTGATCTGGTGTGGACCATATTCCTTATCCCCTTCTGAATGAATGGAAACAATATATTGTGAGAGAATATTTCATGCAAAATGAATTTGCAGAGATTACTGAATCTAGACATGCATCAAACAAATGAACTGAAATTGCAGAAGGACCCCTGTTTGAACACTGCAATTCATAGTAAAAGGATCCAAGATGGAAGACAGTATGCTTTGTGATCAAAAGTAGCCTGATAAGCTGTGTTACTCAGAAGAGAGAAATTGGGATTTCAGGGGAATCCATGGTAAGGACTGATTAAACTGTCAGTTGATTAAGCTGTTGATTAAAAATTAAACTGTCCAATGTGGCTACATGACCAAAGTCCACTACTTTTTCACATGTATGTGACAGATGTTCAATCACATACTTTCAACTATCACTTTGACTTTCTTTGACCCCACATAGAGATACTCCTGCTAGATTAGATGGCAAAGAGTTTGACCTATGTTATGATGTTTCCATCAGAATTATGAAGGATAAAATGACCCTGGAATATCTCCTGCCCAGCCTCCTAAAGATTTAATAATCTTGTTCAGTTGGAAATGTGTATTTTCTTCCCTATTTTCAGAGCCATTGTCTGAAACAATTACATTTTTAGGCTGTGACCCTATGTTAGCTATTAATTTAATAAGATCATTTTCAGGGCTGCAGTTTTACAAATCACTGTGCAAACAAGAATGTGATCAAGATGCAATTTCTACCATAGATAATATTTGAAAAGCTGATTTAACCTCATAAGGCAATTACAAATCCAATCAGGGGCACATGTAAATTAAAAAACCTTTAATTCCTGTACAAATGTCCAGACATTGGAAATTTGTTACTGTAATAGAAAGAGAGTTCTATAGAGCATGGTTATGGAGATCTTTCAACTAGTGTACTGCAACATAACAACTCTTAAGGGCATTCAAGAAGAGCTTGGATGCTACTATATAGACAAAATTATATGAACAAATGAAATGATCCTTTATATAGATGGATTCCTAACTCTTTAAGGTTTAATAAATCCCAGAGACCATGTTTCTGAATTCACCTGGGTAGGATTGAACTCTGAAGCATTGAAACTTTTTTTCGTCCTTAACTATTATTCAGTTGAGGTATAGCATTTAATTCTGGCAGGAAAAATAAATAAATTTCCTTACAGTTTGCTATTGCATTTCTTTTTGCGGTCAGAGTGTAACAGAAGAGATAAAAAGAAAATATCCCTTGGATATAAAGCAGGTAATCAAAGGTTAATCTGTTTCCTTTTAGAATGTTAGACCTGAAATAATGAAGACTGCATGTGAATTGCCAGCAAAATAAATAATTGTTCTGGATATTTAAATATATAAGAATTTGTGGTTATAAGGGAACATACCAAAATCTAAAGAACAGTGGCTCTTTAGCCTGAGAATAACTTGCTACACCTATTCCTTTATCCTGGTTCCCAAGCATTCACCAGATACTGGATTCAACCACTATGCTATGCCAGAAAGGCTTCCTTAAACATGACATTTAGAAAGCAAATATTGCATTATGTGTGATTTGCAACTTCAGGCAGGTTTTGCTAAATTGTATTATTTCTCAACACATAAGCAAATCCAACTTGTAAATAGGCATAACATTTAGCAGGAGTTAAATGTGAGTTGGAATTTACTTTGGATGTGTCAGCCTCCCAAGTAAACCGGACAGGAAATATGACAAAATGAACTAATTGTATTTCATGGTAAGGCTACATCAATAGAATCTTACAAATCTGAAAGTACACATTTCTCACCATCTTTTTTACAGCCTGAGAAGCTAGGAGGGTCTCTTCTAAATCTCTTTCTCTGCCTATTACTCAATTTCAGGCTCCTTCCCCCTTCCCTAGGCAGCTTTTCCCCCATCCCCAGTTTTCAAGGTCATTCTCAAAGGCCTTTTACAAGATGGGTCTTAGGCTTGGATAAATGGAATATATAGTCTAGTGCAGGGGTGTCAAACTCAATTTCATTGAGGTCCGCATCAGGGGGCTGGGTGGGTGTGGCCAGGGTGGGTGTGGTCTACTGGGTGGGCATGGATGGAGTGGGTGTAGCCTACTGGATGGGTGTGGCCAGCTCTACATCGTTCACGTCAAGGGTGTCTGTGGGGGCCTGGGCAGGAGTGGGACAGATGTGAGGGTCTCTGGCAGAAGGGGATGGGACCAGGGCAAGTGCCAAGGCATGGTCCACTGGAGGAGCCTCACTGTTCCTCTCAGGCCATGCGGGGGTTGCTTATGGAGCTAAGACTGAATGCGTTTCAGCATAGATGGCCACCACAAAATTGTACATTGGCTCCTGACTGGCCTGGGCCAGGGCCAAGGCAGAGGGGGCCATTCCCTCACTGTTTCCAGGATGGCTTCGTGGGCCACATGAAACCACTTCTCGGGCCGCATCCGGCCCCTGGGCCTTGTGTTTGACATGTCTGGTCTAGTGGTATTTCCCTTCTTTCTTTTTAAGGAAAAACTATAACACGCTTCAGAGTTATCCCACTTCAGAAGTTATCAATGAAATTTCTCAAGCCCCATCACCCAAATTAAAGCTTGGCTCCCCCCCAATTGATCAGTTATAGGCAAAATAGAAAGGTTGCATCCCCTTCTTTAAAGATATTAAAGAATTAACAATGTTGCAAATGTTTGAACAAGGGAAAGGAAAGGGTGAAATTAGGTAGAGCATGGAAAATAGAACATGATTCCACAACTCCACTCCTTTGAACCTTACTTTCCAGTTCCTTTCCAACTCTGTAATTGTCTTCCCTTGATATCTGTTCTGTGCAATGAAACACCTTCTAGGATTTCTGCAACCAATGGCCAAATTAGTTCTTTGCAGTCATATTTCTCTTTTTTTTTACCATCTCCAATTGATTTTACCCTTGTTGGCAGATAAGATAATATAAAATGTGATGATGATCCACATTCACTGCCAAATAAAGTTGTTATCATCTTGGAAAAGATAAAAGAAAGTAAGCCAAATGATGATAAAGCTTCAGAGATGAAATGAGATTAAGCCAATAGAAATTCACCTGGCTGTTTTCTAATTATGTGTGCAATGGTCAGCTATACTTATTTTTTATTTAATCTTGTTATCAGGAGTCCAATTATATGCAGCTATTTTCAGCAAGTCATATTTTGAAAGCTTCTGTTGAGGTATGATAATATGTAATTGATGAGTTTACACTATTTGCTTAATATTCAGAACATAAGTACTGTCTGATTGTAGTCAAAAGTATTTCAGAAAAGAAAACAGAGTAGCGTAGATATTAAATAAGGTCAAAGAAAGATTCCCAGTTTGTTTGTTTATTTATTTGCCAGTGCTGTTTTAATAGGCTAACAGTGGTGATATTTACTTCAGTTCCTTATGTGTGTGTGTGTTGTCTGTGTGTGCGTGTGTGTGTGTGTGTGTGTGTGTGTGTGTGAGAGAGAGAGAGAGAATATAATCTTAATAAATACAACAATGAATACAATAGGAACTCTTTATACTAGCAAAATGCTGAGTGCTGAATAAGCAATAGAGATGGGCAAAGACTTCAAATATTCACTTATCCATCAACTTTTCTTAATGGTCTTGGACAATGTATGTGTTTTACGCTTCTCGGAATCTTGTGACGACTTTTTGGGAGGAAACATGGGCTATAACCTGATAAATAACTTTTATGTAATGTATCTGAGCTGAACCTTTTGTCTAGTTTTTTATAAATATTTTAGCAGTGCCTTTAAAAACATTTCCATGGAGAATGCTACTGTATTAACACCCTTCTTCTGATAATGAAACAGAGGTTCAGCAACTTATTTGGAATGAAATGAAAAAGAAAGATGGAGATGGATGCTATCTATGTATTGGTTAACACCAAATCCCAAACAACCTTCTAGAATTACTTAATACAGATAATAAATAAACTGTGACAAACTCTGAAAATAAATCATGGGTGCTTTTCCTGATGCTGCTAAAAGACAGGGCTGCTTTAAAGAGACACAGAGAAGTGTGATATATTTATGTCCCACACACTCAGATACAAATTTTTATCTTGGACTCCTGTATGTTGCACAATGCTATATCTCTCAGTACTGCTTTTATGAAGTTATTTTTGATTAGGAAGTTACAGGAAGACTTTAAATAACATTTGAACACAATTCAAGCTTTATGTTCTTAAAAGTTTAGGTTTGAATCCCAGTGCCATCTGCTGTAGGTAGTGCTGAATAAGAATTGTCATTAGTTTTTGTCCTGGAAAACTCCTCTTGAACAGCTATTTTACTAGCATATAGAACAAAGATGGATAATTCATAGACAGCAAATGACAGCAGAGCCATGTCCTCAGAGCTTTCCTATAGGATGAGAAGATTAAGGTCAATTGAAGTTCCAGGGGAATGAAGTTCCACAGAGTGGGGGCCATAGCAGGAAGATTTTTTTAGCAGTCACCTTTTCATAGGTAGAACCTGTAACATGTGTCTCTTGTCACTTCTACTGAGACAGGTAAACATAACCAGGGAGAGCTGATCCCTCAAATAACCCAGTCCCATGCCATTATAGGTCATTACAGCAGCTTGAATTGAACCCAGAAGCAACCAATGAAGCTTGCAGAACAGAGATGTAATGTGTGCTGATCTTGGACCACACACAATTGCTCCCATTCCCATATTTATCTGTCTTAAGAATGAGCTTTAACAAAAAGGCAAACCATCTCCAACTACACCAGATACCTGCCCCATTCACTCATGTGACCCCATCATATTATTACCTATCACAGCATATCTTCGAGGCAACAAAGAGCTGTGAGAACAATTGACCAACAATAGGTTTCCCTCTATGCTGGGAAAAACTGGCCATGAGGAAAAAATTAAGACAGAAATTAATTCAGAAGGTGGGGTTCTTAAGATTATATTGACAAAAATTTGAAAAGCTGTAACATCTCTCCTTCTTTTCCTCTTATGCCAAATAGAGTCAAGACAGGGCAATCTTGAATGTCTTTCTTATGCTTTCCTATTGTCACAGGCTAAGTTCATGTTTTCTTAATGACTGTTACATTTTTTTTTCAAGATCATCTCCATACTCCTGTGCATTACCTGGATATGTATGTTACTTCAAGAATATGGTCAAAAGAATTTGAGATATTTTTTGAGGGAGGAAATTATGTGAAAGCATTAATACGCTTCCCTAGTCCTGAACTTTGATTTAGTTCCTGCTTTAGGAAGAAGGAAACTGATGAAAGTACAGTTAGAGCAACTTTTTACAGCATAGTAATCTTGCTGTTATTAAGGAAACATACTAGAGCTTGATGTACTTAGAATCTCTTTAGCTTTTTTCAAGATTAGCTCAGGTTGTACTAAGGAATTAATCAGCCTTAGTCCCTGAGAGCATCATAAAAGGCGAATGAACAGCAACATTGCATATGCCAAGCAGTTTTGTTAAACTGACAATTTTAATATATGGCTAGATTAACCTTTATACTGAAAGCTGACATGGGTAGCGAGTGATCTATACATTTAAGGAATGCATTCAACCAAAGATGGATATTGTGTGCTTCAGTTATAGTGGCATTATCTTAAATGTAATCCTTGACTCATTGTTGAACTAGGTCTGTGAAGTAAGTTTCAGACTGTGCTGTCAGAATGTAATCCAGTTATTAAAACTGAGGAAGGAAATATCTTGCATTATCACCGGACAAAAACTGGTTTGATCCCTTGTTTCCCAAAAGAGGCATAGAAAATATTTTGAGAAACAGCAGAGAAAAGGCCTTTACCAAAAGAGTCCTGATGTTTTCAGCAAAATGCAGTTCCCAAGATGCTTTGGAGGCTTGTTACAACCAGTAACCAAAATAACAATAGATATATTGTCATGGAAGATAAAATCCCTGCAGGGCCAGTTTAAGACACTTTGCTGTTTGGCATTTGCCTTTTATCCAAGTGAACGTGCATTAAACTAAAGACAGCTGAATTTCTGACACATGAGGTAAAAATCCCTCAGGTATGTTTCTTCACCACTGGCAGAAACAAAAACAGTAAAAAGGAAATCAATGACTAACAATTTGCTGTCCTTTCATGTCATCTGAGATTTGTTCCCTAAGGTGGCTGCTTTCTTCCCCCTAAGATAGTGTTTGCCTTGGGGTTTTGACCCTTTTTTTAACATCTTAAGATATAGTATATGGGACAAAGCTCTCAATTCTGTTCGAAACTGAGATTTCCAGAGTGGATGTTACAGGCCAGCAGTGAAAAAAATCCTTATAATTCCTGGGCTCTTTTCTTTTCTTCTTCCTCTCTGGTTTTAATGGTAATTAATAGTATGATAGTATGAACAGAGTAGCTTCTTAACACAGATACCAGTAGTATCTCAAGTTACTCCAGGGACAAAATTAAAGTTCTTATTCATTGCCAGAGTTTTCAATGTTAAATACCATAACTGATTACCAGCTGGTGAAACTCTACTTCATTAGCTCACTGCTCTTTTCTGCATACCCTCTAACCCACCCTACCCCAAAAAGGCAGCATTTCTAGCCAGCTTCACATTTTTAATTTATCCCATGGGAAGTTAAATATAAACACTTTTCTTTGGATCCGAAAGCTTGGAGATGTTTTTTCTAGACACAGTATTTCCATTATCACATCAGAGACAAATGCCATAAAAATTTCAAGCAGGATACAAATCCTATCTGTGCTTAAAATTGGAATGGAAGGCCAGCATGGAATCTGGAATCCAATCAATATGGTTGGATAGACATCCATCATCTATCCCTTTTAGGTCTATTGAAGTAAGGAAAGTTACCTGCTGTCCTTGATTATTTCTCCTTTGTCAGGACCAGGTGGTTGTACACAAAATATAAAGAATTGTGCACTACCTACACCTTGCTAATTTCAGGACTCAGATCCTGATGCAGTCCTATCAAGATTATAACCCTAATCCTAACCTTGTTGAATTTATGTAGAAATGAAGTGTGGAACAGGAACATCCAGAATCTGTGCAGGTGGGTCCTGAATTGATAAAAACTGAGACCTAATTGGAAAAAAAGATGCTAAGCTCTATTAAACTAAATCAAACAGAGAGCAAAGCAAACGTTCCAGAAACAAATTGGAGTCTGAATGCCAAATATCTAACCAAGTGTTTTGATTGGTAAAAGACACTTTAGGCATTGTTTTGATTGCTGAAAACAATTTTTTTAAGCTGGAGCTTTCAAGGCCAGACTCAAAATGCAGCTGCAATTAAAGTGGGCCATCTGAAGATAACTTTCCTTTATGAATATAACTCTACTCCTGTTACTTTCTATGGAGGGGAAGTTTCTTTTTCAGCAAATATCTTCTTTTGTGAATTTGCTGGTCTATGACCAAATAAAAAGTTGACTGACTGATTGATTGACATTTTCTTGTGGATCATTTGACTCAACCCTCTGAGACCGGGCAATGCTTCAGTCTCAATATCTGAGTTAGGCATGAACTCTCAGTGGAGTTCAGAGCTACATGAAGCCTAATGTTCCCCTGAGTTTTGAAAGTTTTAATCATTCTCTAATGATGACTTCTCATGTGAAGTCCAAGATCCAACACATATCTGAAGTTAAGTAAGAGATGGTGTATTTTTAATATTCCACACCCCAAAGTTGACTGAGTGTCATTAACTGAATGACATTCACTATCACTAACGAAGTATTATTCAGGGCAAGCTGTATCCCCAAATTGAAGGAATCATGAGCAAAAAAGGAATTATTTAGGTAGGTCTCTCCCTTTTAGTAAGGAGGAATCTAGAGCCAATGAGAGAGAGGAGAAGCATTTGACACAATTTCTTCTTAGCATTTCCTGCTATAGGCAATTGTTTCACTTTGCCTCATGATAAGATCAGTGTGCCTGCTGCATAAATTAGGACTCTCATTTTCCATTGTCCAGTTAATAGCTCCACCATAGACATAGTGCTTGCTCTTTATGAAGAACTGACATATAAATAAGAGTTTTCTTAAGCTAAATATGATTTCCTTAACTCCCCTTTGCAATATGGAAGGAGGAACATTGTTTCGATATGCAACCTTCTGTTATTTGGCAAATGCCCAGGCTGCTACTCTGTGAAGGGTAATGTAGGGTCCACCCTAGACCTAAGGATTCAAGACTAATGGGTGATGCCATCTTTCACACATTCTAGACCTAAGGATTCAAGACTAATGGGTGATGCCATCTTTCACACATTCTCTCAAGCTCCTTTTTTCCTCAAAAGAATATGTTAGGGTCAGTTACTAAGCTAGAAACTTCTTATCTTTTATAGGAGTTATAATGTCTCCCTTTTAAACTGGCCAGTATTTTTCACTTCTATTGGAAGTAAAATAAGCCATTATAAGGTCTTCCTCACCTACAGTAGGGTTTACAAGGTACTGATTGACACAAGGTTTCCTGCCAATTTTTTTTTATTATATAACATTTACTTTACTTTATGGAAAGGAGAAAATGTTTGTAAAACAAACACGTAACAGCCACTCCTTGAATTATTTTTAGTGTTTGAGTATGATAGTGCTGTGATTATTTTTTCTTTTGGGGAGATTTGTATTTCAGAAATAAGATATGGATAGTTGTGTCAAACCCTTCCAAGAAAAGTCTGTGTACACGTATAAATATATTGAAGAAAACTTCCATGTAGTTCTTTTCAAATGAAAAACTTTTCAGTTAGATGAATCAACATCTTAAAGGAATGGCATACTTTCTGAAAATGATTGTGGATGGTTAAAGTTCAACAAAGGTTCTCTCTTTCAGCATTATAGAAGTTTAGCATTTTGATCAACTAGATTTGAATTGATGTTTTTTTTTAGTATTATCAAACCTGGGCCAACATTGGATGATCAGTGTTTTCTTTTTTTCAGGTTGCATATCAATCAAGTTTAAATATCTTGAGCTTTGGTTAACCATTAATGGCAGTGATTATATCTTGTGTAATTATATATTAGATATTCAATACACAAAATTAGTTGTTAGAGGAAAAAACCCTTCCAAATCACCCTTATGAGAGAAATTTTACAAATCTTATTCTGGACGTAGACAGGAATCAATCAGGTCATGAATAGCCCATAGTGGATTCAGCCATTTATGGAAGCCCAGATCAAGTAGCTTCTGCACACTCATAAACTTTTTATATCAATATCATTGCAGATATTGACAATTGAACATGATTGGACAATTGAACATAATTCCAGGAAAGCTAAAAGCCCTGTTCCTCACCTATGCTGAATGTATGAATGGCTGGAATAGCAAAGAATGACATTCTGAACCTTGGACTCCCTCTTTTTCTCTGATTCCCATATAAAGAACTCATCTAGAGGTTCAAAAAGGAATTATATTCACATATGTTTGAATGTGAGTTAGGTTTTCTGTGTAGTTGGGGTTCCTTTTTTATTAGAGTCCCGGATCACTTGCAAAAATATACTTCCATTCAAGCCCTCATTAGACTTATGTGAAATTTGAATGCATTGGATATTAGGGAAAATAGAGTGTAGGACTGCTTTTATTTCCAGCCAGAAGCCTACATTTAGTTGAACACATCAAAAGAGAGAAAGGGAAGAAAGAATTATAAATCCCTAAGAGAATTCGTGGTAGTAGCTTATTATATTATCAGCTGAAAGTAATTTTGATTGGAACAGTATAGCTTGTCTTTGCTGGCAGCAATTCTCCATAATTTCAGGCAGTATAACAGTACATGGGATTGAACTTGGGCAATTAGGAAGCTATTCTCCTGTCCAGAGCACCTGAAGGCAGGACAAGAAGCAATGGATGGAAACTAATCAAAGAGAAAAGCAACCTAGAACTAAGGAGAAATTTCTTGACAGTTAGAACAATTAACCAGTGGAACAACTTGCCTCTAGAAGTTGTAGATGCTGCAACACTAGACATTTTCAAGAAGAGACTGGACAACCATTTGTCTGAAATGGTATAGGGTTTCCTGCCTGAGCAGGGGGTTGGACAAGAAGACCTCCAAGGTCCCTTCCAACTCTATTATTATTATTATAGATCATCGCACAGTCAGCCAGATGTTCAGATTGGATTTGGCATTTTGTCTACCTATCGAGTCCTTACCCAGGACCTGGGATAGGCAGATGTGGATGTTTGATGGTATTACAGATATCGTCGCAGGATGGCAGCAGTTCCTAATAAGGCCGCCTTTTGCAATTGACTAATAGCGAATTTGTCAATGCCAATTGTGTTCAAGTGGTGCTCCAGTTGTTTTGGGGTTGCACCCAAGGAGCCTATGACTATTGGTACTACCCTTGCTTGCTTTTGCCACAGTCTTTCTATTTCTATTTGTAGGTCTTTGTATTTTGTTATCTTCTCCAGTTCTTTCTCTTCTATTCTGCTATCTCCAGGCACTGCCACGTCCACTATCCAGACTTTTTTGTCTTTCTTATCGACAATTGTTAAGTCTGGGGTGTTATGTTGCAGGTGCTTGTCTGTTTGAATTCTGAAGTCCCAGAGCAGTTTAATTTTATCATTTTCTATGACTTTCTCTATTTTATGATCCCACCAGTTTTTGCTTACAGGCAAATGATATTTTTTGCAGATCTTCCAATGCACCATTGTTGCTACTTTGTCATGCCGCTGCTTGTAATCAGTCTGTGCAATCTTCTTGCAACAGCTTACCAAGTGGTCCACTGTTTCTTCAGCTTCTTTGCATAGGCGGCACTTACTGTCTGTTGCTGTCTTCTCAATTTTGACTTTGTATGCATTTGTCCTTAAGGCTTGGTCTTGTGCAGCCAGAATTAGTCCCTCGGTCTCTTTCTTCAATTTTCCTGCTCTTAGCCATTGCCAGGTTTTATTATTATCTGCTTTCCCAGCTATTTCTTTCATGTATTGGCCATGTAGTGCTTTGTCTTCCCATGCCTCTATTCTGTTCTTCATTTGGTCTTTCTTGTAGGCCAGTTTGGTCTCTCCAGTAGTTAGTAAGCCTTCCTGATATACTAATTTCAGTGCATCTTCATCATTGTTCTTCAGATATTCTTCCAAAGCCATTTTTTCTTCTTCAACCATCTGATGTACTTGTAGCATTCCACGCCCACCTATTTGCCTTGGTAGATAAAGTCTATCAATGTCACTGCGTGGATGAAGGGCATGATTCATTGTCATTATTTTTCTGGTTTGCCTATCCATTGCTTTTAGTTCTGCTTGAGTCCAGTCCACTATTCCAGCTGTGTACCTAATGACTGGGATTGCCCAGGTGTTGATTGCCTTTATGGTATTTCTCCATTGAGTTTGGATTTTAAGATCTTCTTCACTCTCTTGATGTATTCACCTCTAATCTTTTTTCTTGACTTCAGTGTGCTTGATGTTGTCAGCTTGAAGGATACCCAAGTATTTGTAGTACTCCTCCTCATCCAGACTCTTAATGTTATTTTCGTGGGGCATCTTGATTCCTTCAGTTTTCATTATTTTTCCTTGTTTGATAGTAAGTGTGGCACATTTGTCCAAGCCAAACTCCATTACAATATCTTGGCTATATATACGGACAGTGTTGAGCAGCGATTCTAATTCAGATAATGTTTTTCCATACAGCTTCAGATCATCCATATAAAGGAGGTGGGATAGTCTGGCAGATGTTTTTGATGTTTGATAGCCATGTCCTGAGTTATTCAGTATTGTTGACAGAGGAAACAGTGCAATAACAAATAGTAATGGTGATAATGAATCTCCTTGAAATATTCCTCTCTTGATATTAACCTCTCCCAGCCTCTCACCATTGATCTGCAACTGTGTCTTCCATTGTGCCATCGATCTTTGCACAAATTTTCTGATGTTTCTACTGACTCCTGTTATTTCTAGGCACTTTATTATCCAATCATGTGGCAGAGAGTCAAATGCCTTTTTGTAGTCAATCCATGCCACATTCAGGTTGGTCTTCCTTCTCTTGCAGTTTTCCAAGATCATTTTGTCTATTAGGAGTTGATCTTTTGTTCCTCTGCTGTTGGGGCGGTTTCCTTTCTGCTCAGGTGGAAAGAGATTGTTTTCAACTAGATGCTGTTGCACTGCATCAGCTACTACACCAGTTAGTAATTTGAAAGTTGTTGGTAAGCAGGTAATTGGCCTGTAGTTACCTGGTGTTGCCCCTTTTGCTGGATTTTTCATTATTAGGTAGGTTTTCCCAGTTGTTAGCCACTTTTCAATTTCTCCTCCTTGTAGTATATTGTTGAACTGTTGGCAATGAGTGGGTGTATAACAGTTAGATGTTTCAACCAAAACCCATGCAGTTCATCTTCACCTGGTGCTGACCAATTTTTGATTTTCTTTGCTCTTTTTTCTACCATTTTTGTTGTTATTACTAGTTCTTTCATTTCAACTTCTGTTTTATTTGCATCCACCTCTTTTAACCAAGCCGCATCCTTGTTGTATTTCTTTGGGTTATCCCATATCTGCTTCCAGAACTGCACTGTTTCTTCCTTGTCAGGTACTGACTGATTCCTTGCAGTTTCTCCGTTGATGGATTGGTAGAAACGTTTCTGATTGGATTGAAATTGGAGGTTCTGCCTATAGTTTGCAATTCGAGCTTCATATCTACTGATTTTCCTGGCTATAGCTGTTATTTGTTGCTTTATTATTTCCAGTGCTTCCTTGATCTTCCTTGTTTCTAAGTGGTATTTCTTGATTAGGTATTCTTTGGTCTTCTTGTTCTTCAGCTTCTTTTCTTTCATCTGTTCTAGCTTGCTTGCATGTGATCTTAACTTGCTGATCTTATTTTCTAGTCTAACCTTCCATTTTTCTGGTGCACTGTTTGTTTGTTTTTCTTCTTTGTTGATTTTGCATCCCAGGTATTCTGTTATAACTGCAGCTGTGCTGTACATTAGTTGGTTTGTTTCTTGCAGTGAATTGGTGCTTATACTTGATATTGCAGTATTTGCATCTTTTAATGCTTGTGCTAGCTGTTTCTTTGGAACAAGCTTCAATGCAGGTAGCCTTATTCTGTTGTTTTTGTGCTGTTCTAGATGCTCAGTTATTCTTTGTTTCAATTCTTTTATTTCTTTAGTTAGAGGGTTTTGTTCTTCCTGAGGTAGAGGTGCCTGGTTTCCAAATGAGAACAGTTGTATATCTCTGCTGGATTCCTTCACTGCCAACTCCCCCTGGTTTGCCTCTACATTCTGAATTACTTCTGGTAAGGCTTTGATTTCTTTGCCCTGGGTAAACCTTTGCAGTTCGTCCAATTCTGTTTCTGTGAATACTTTATTTCGTGTTATAAATCGGCGTTGATCTGCTAGTCTCTGTTCTGTTATTTCTGATTCTGGATGTTGTTCTTTCCAGAACTGGTGCATTCGTTTTAGATATCCTCTTCTTGTTGGACTTGATCTGTAGTAACAAATCATTATTTCTTTGTTTTCCATCACTGTGTATCTGCGACGGGTAAACACCTTTTCTTCCAGTAGTTCTGCAGCTGCTGGCCCTGGTTGCTCAGCCAACAGTCCTGAGTCCTGTAACCCATTTTTCACCAGATATCCAGGAACTCCAATATCTAGTGCGGACCTTGTTAACCCGGGTGACGTCCGAGCCGGTATGGCATACTGCAATTTACGTCTCACCTCTGATGAGACCTGTCCAGTATGGTTGAACCTCTGGCATAGCTCTCATCTTCCTCAGAGTACACAAGCCCCACAACCACGTCAAGGTTATTATTATTATCAATCATCGCACAGTCAGCCAGATGTTCAGACTGGATTTGGCATTTTGTCTACCTATTATTATTATTAAGACAGCGAATGAAACTAATTGATCAGATGGTTAAAAGTGGCATTGGGAAATCTGTACCTTCATACTTGCAAGATTTTGTTAATGTAACCTTACAATAAAATAGAATTAGCTCGTCTAGTCATGTTTCCTGACTGGGCTAACATCAATCATGCAAGTGAAAAGGTAAATAGATGAAATATGAGTCCAAGGGAGGAAGGGGTAGCAAAAGCATCTTAGAAGGGAACTTCCTAGCTTTGGGGGGATTGAAATTGAAGGATGGGAACTGTAATTTCAGACCTGAAAAATTCTATTAATGTAACTTCACAATAAGATAGTGCCAGGATTTGAAATTGTGCTTCTTGTCTGAACTAACTTGCAAAGATAAGGTCAGGATTTTTGTTTGTCCCCAGGGATTATGCCTTAGATCTTCCATATATAAAACAACTGTTGTATCCCCATGCAACAATACGATCCACCATCTTTAAGAGTGTTGTATTTATTTCAGATCCTAACATGGGACACATGAACTGAAATAGGTGTGACTGAAAATTAAGCTTATAAAATGACACCCAAACAGAATTGTTGGCACAAATCAGCATTTAGTTATAGTTCCTATAACTAAATGCTGATTATTATATTCTACAAATCAGAAAAGCAATATATTTAGAAGGATATATATATTGCTAGCTCATGCCAGGTTTGTATACTTCTTGCTTAACATTCATCTTTTGAATTAAAAATAGGCCATATACATTGTATGTGCAGGTAATTTCTTTCTTAAAATGGCTTTTTGTTACTTATGTTCCACGAAAAAATATCTTTTTATGCCAATAAAATACACAATTTAATGCATCATTGAGCCAAGAATTATCCTAAAAGATTTAAGGAATGTATAATCCAAAAGATAAAGTGATTTAGGATTAATTTGGTTTTGATTAAATGTTTGAATTTTCCTTAGTAAAATAATGTATCTAAACAGAAACAGGCAGGTCACTATAAAGAACAGTGTAGAAGAAAACGCATATAATTCCATCACTTTTTTCTTCAACTTACTTTTTAAAATTAATTGACAGTTTTAAATTTAGATGCAATTCCACTAAACTGCTTCCTTAAAAAAGCATTAATTAGAGCTATTCAAGTTGCTTAATGGAAACTGCTGTAAGTGTATTTCAGGAATATTTTAAATGTCTCCCATTTGAGAACCAATCATTCTAGTATATTCTGAGTTGAGAATAAATAAAAATACCTGAGGGCAAAAGAGAAATGCTTGGCTAATTCAGTGACCACCTTCAATCGATATTTGCAAAAAAAAAAAAAAAAAAATCTTCCTCCTTTTTTTGCACTGAATATTTTCTGTAAGCATATAAGTGCACAAAATCAATCCAACAAGATGTGGACTAAAGCATCACTGCTGAAGAACACCATGTGCTAAAACATGTCTCATAGGTACAGTCAGAGAATTAAATAGCTTTTATATCAACACAAATATCTCATTATAAGGTTATATTAAAATTTAGCTACTCTTGGATTTTCCCAACATATTCAAATTCTAAAGGTAGAGCATGATTTTTCTTTGCTTTCTTGTACAGATGGAATTTAAATAACATTTTTAAGGAAGAGATTTCAATTCCAATTCCATGAGGTTGCTGAGGTATTTCTACATTTTTCCTCCTCCTCCTCCTCCTCTTCCTCTTCCTCCTCCTCATTAAAAAAGGATATAAAGACATTTTATTTCTATCAGGAAAGCATAATTTAAGACTCCAAGTTAGGTTAGATAAGATTAGGAAACCAAAGTTCTGAATATTACTTTTATTACAGTATTACAAGAATCTTGCAAATCTGAATGCACTTGAATGTATGGTTTCTAGATTGATGCTGTAACCACTACACCAAATTGGCTTTTAATGCAATCCAGTTCTGTACTGTATTTTGATCCCTGATAGGTCCAGCAGTGCAGTTGAAATCCTAATATAATACCAATAGAAGAGAATATTTGTAACTCAGGGCAGTGGTGGGATTCAAATATGTGAACAACTGGTTCTTTGTGTGGATGCTGCTTCTGGAAGTCCGTTCTGGGCCTGAGCAACAAAAAATTAGCTACCGGTCCTGCTGAACTGGTGTGAACTGGCTGAATCCCACCACTGACTCAGGGTTGAAATGAGGGGTCCTTGGTGCTCTCTGTGCTTGGTTGTTTTCTTGCAGACATTTCATTATCACACTTGTAAAATCTTCAGTGCTAGAAGGAAATGGGATTTGTTCTCATTTTATAGACTAGATGCCTTGTTAGTAAAAGGAAATAGTTCATCTATACAACATATTCCAACAAAATGAATATCCATTCAACTTTATCAAGATGTGCCTGACCACTCAACACAATATAGCACAACCAATACAATCTATGAAAAGAATAATACTGCCATACATCAGAAATATATCTCAGAAACCACTGACAGACTATTACAATCACATGGTATCACTGTAGCACACAAACAAACTAAAGCTCTCCAAAGCCCTCCAAAATATCCTAAGTAAACCAAAAGACCCAGAAGAAAAAAATGTTATGTGAATCCAACCAGGGTGGTTGACTTAAGATTCTGCATAAGCTGTACAAATTCCCATACATTCATTGAATTACATTAACCATTAGAATCACATTTGGGTATTTTTCACAGGGCTGAAAATTTGTCCATTGGTAACTAAGATTCTAGAGCTAGAGTTCCACCAACATTGCACTACTGTGGTATAATTACTACAATATATGTTTCCAGGCTGAATATGGACTTGAATTTGAATCTTGCATATCTTAGAATGTATACACAGAATTTATTCTTGGAATATAATCCGTTACAACTTGTTTTGAAGTCAGGATGACTTCAAATATACAATGATATGCTGAAAGCAAAATCATGTGTAATGACCATAAAATAAAAATCTTAAATCAAGATTGAAAAGATGTCTGGAAATTGAGTCGTGGCAACTGGACTTCTTTCCTTTTCCTGTTGGTTCAAAACTTTCACCAATTGTCCTGTGGAGAATTATCCTGCATTGAGTTGGCTGGGGTGAGCTGACTGCAATAAGATGGCCGCAGTGAGTTATTCCATTCCATTCTCAGTGAGTTTGAACTTCTACATTAGAGGCTTGTGAGTAATCTGGACATTACTTGAATTCTAAGTTCCTGGTTATAGAGCAAGTGGAAGCTTTGACTAAGATGCCCTTTATACAAGTACATCTAGTGCACTAATTGAAGCTTTCTTGGACCAGGAGACCCTTCACACAGTCACTCATGCCCTAGTCACTTTACAGTTAATTTAGTGTATCCCACTGTACATGGAGCTGCCCTTGGCCCCCCAGAAACTGCAATTGAATTAGAACATGGTGGAGTTGGCAGTGATGGGAGTGCATTTTATATAGACATGCTTCTACTGCTCTGCAAGCTATACTAGTAGCAGTTGGCTTCAGAGTGTAATTTAAGGTGCTATCTATCATATTTAAATACCTTCCTGGTGTAGGCCTTAGCTATGTGATGGTTCACCTATCTCCAATTGTGTCTGTGTCTTTGGTTTAGTCCAACAGATTGTTTTTTATTCCAGGTCCTGACAATTAAAAAATATAATCTTTTGGGACCTAAGAAATACATCTATTCTGTTGCAATTACTGCCCTTTCCAATGACCTCACCATTCCCTAAGATTAGTGTGTGTCTTCCCCTTACATTATTCAGGAAATTCTTATAGAATTGTTCTCCTAGTCCTTTGGAACAAGAAGATTGTGCAGCTTCTTTTTGTTTTGTTTTGTTTTGAACTGTCTTGATTTAATTTGAGTATTTTGCTCTTCTGGTTGGTTGTGCTTTTTGATTTATAGCTACCCAGATTTAGGAGTCAGGCAACCTGTTAAATAGACAGATAGTTATCTACCATCATTTTCTCCTACATAAAAGCTTGATCACATTCCTCATAAAAACCTAGAAACATATTAATTTGTACATCCATGCATATGTATTCATTTTTCTAATTAAACTTATGTATTAATATACACTAATACTTATTATAATGCTAGTGTTAATTTTCAGTCTTGAATGGAGTCCTCTGCTTTGATTTGGCCATCAATCTATGCTAATTAATGGAATGAGCCACAATGCAATTTTACTGGAAACATTTGTTCCTTCCTTTTGCATATTTCATAATTATTCATTTATAAAATAATCAATGCTTCATTCCTTACTGTAAATCATTACTAGGTCTTACCCAGTTACCATGCCTATTACACATTGTATATTCAGTCTATGTTACAGGGATAAACTGCCTTACTATTCTATGCAGATTTTTCATTGTATTAATTAGGATAGATTAGATCAAAATAAAATTGTTTAACAGGCCAATTTAATATCAGGAAGCTATGGGAAAAAATGAGAACCAGTGACCAGCCATATAAATGTTGATGTGGTTTGGAACAAGTATAAAAGCATCTACAAAAGTACTAACTTTTTGGAATTGGGGGAAAGAAATTATGGTCCTCTGTCTTTTCTAGACATGGAGGAGAGAAAAGATTTTCAGTTTGGCTACCTCAAAAATGTTTTTGGTCAGCCATTCATATAATTAGAGATAAAAGAATCATTATCCACATGCCCAAACAAACATAATTGTTTTATATTTTAAAGCAGTGGTTTTGGGATATAATTTATAATTTCAAGGCAAGATTGGGGTTGTACAATTGCAGTTCTGAAAACCTTGGTCAAAATTCTGCCAAAGTTTTAAAACTTCAAATACTGAAGCCAGAGCTCCAAAAAATTAGGAACATGTCAAAGTTAAGACTTTATTTCAAATTATATTATTAAAGTTGTGCTGTTCATGTACACCCAGTTCAATAACCCTTTTTTTGTCAGAGGAAAAGCTTTCTCCAACTTGGTGCTCTTGATAATTTGCACCCATTTACATAAATATGAGTGTGACCTACAGGCATTTCCATATTCTGGTCAAAAAAGGCACAACAGTGTGATGAACTTTCCACCCAAGACACGTGTTTAAAAAGGCAGGCTGGTCTTCAATCACTCTGTCAGAGCTTCTATCTTTTTTTGACTACATAATGCTGGGTCTGACTGAAGTTAAAAGACCAAAAGGCATCAAGTCAGGGAAAGATGTTAGAGGCTACGTGTGAGGATGAACATCTAACATATGATGATGCTACTTAGAGCTCATTTGTTGGGTATAACACTTCTATGATGGAGAATCATAGAATCATAGAGTTGGAAGAGACCTTAGAGGTTTTCTACTCCAACTCACTGCCCAAAGCAGAAGCATTCGACAAATGGTTGTCCAATCTTTTCTTGAAAATCTCCAATGATGGACCACTCACAACTGTGGAAGGCAAGCTTTTCCATGTATTAATTTTTCTGTCAGAAAATTCCTCCTTATTTCCATGTAGGATTTCCCTCTGACAAGCTTTCACCTTTTGCTTCTTGTCCTGCTCAGATGCTTTGGAGAATTATTGAACCTGTCTTCCTTCAAGTATTGGGAGACAGCTATCATGTCACCCTAAGCCTTTTTTTGTTAAGTTAAACTTATCTACCATGATACTCCAAAAATAAGACCCAACCAGCAAATAAGCCCTAGCATGATTTTTTTACGCCTGCGCCTAATATAAGCCCTAACCCTAAAATAAGCCCCAACATTGTGCTTGCCCTGGGGAGAAGGCAGGTGGGTGTGGCCAGTTTGACATCACTTGCATTGGGGTGCACTGGGGGGGATCAAGGGGTCTCTGGTAGAGGGGAGGTGGGACCAGGACCAAGCCACACCATGGCCCCTGCACTCTAGGCCTGATAAACCTCACTTTGCTAAATTGGACAGAACTTCCACACACAGCATACATCAGGCTGAAGAGGAGTCCTCCTGTAAGCCAATCACCAAACCGAGCAGAGCCCTCCAATAAGCCAACACCAATGGGCGGTGCTCCCTTCTCCTTTCAGAGTGGGGCGTGTTCTGCTGCTGAGAAAGTAAATGAGCAAAACTTTTGCAGTGCAGCGAACCTACAGTGTCAAGATGCCATTCATGGCAATTGAAGCTCACCCAGCTGCTGCCTCAAAGCCATTTCTGTAGATTCTTCGCAAGGAAACAGTCCTGGAGAAGAACAAGTGAGGAGAAAGAAAGCCTGCCCCTTGCAAGTGGAAATAGGTAAATGAGGAGTGGTAGTTGAAGGAAGGGGGTGGGGCTGGGATTGCATGCTGGGAAAGCAGAAAGAGAACTGAATCACAGAGGCTTTGAGGCAGAAGTGGAAAGAAGCGCAGGGAGCTTGGGCTGTGCCGAAGGAAAAGGGGAGTGACCCCTGAATTAGACCCACTAATATTCTAGTCAAGGGACAGTGTAAAAGCTGAAGCCATATTCATTGGTCACCTCAGACTAAATGGCTTTGGTGTGGTAACAGTATCTTCTACCTCATTTGTATCATGCAAAACTCTGTAGTTCCTGTGCTTTCCCCCCCCCCCATGCCTCTTTCTCTGCCTGCTGCCAGTGCCACCGCGGGGTGAGGTGAGGCAGGTGGCAGGGCAGGAGTGGTGCCATGCCTCAGCAATGCACACTCACCCCCCCTTCCAACCTGGTCCTCCAGCAAGCCTGTCGTCCCCCCCCCCCACATACCTCTGTCTCTGCCTGCTGCTTGGAGGGCAAAAAAATAAAACATCCCCTGAAAATAAGCCTTAATGGGTCTTTTGGATCAAAAATAAATATAAGACCCGGGCATATTTTTGTGGAAACAATTCCCTGATACATTCAGCATATGATTTAGCCTCCAAATCCTTTATCATCTCCATTGTTTTTATCTGTACTCTTTTTAGGGCCTTAGCATCTTTTTTATATCATGGTGACCAGATAGAGTATTCTTGTGATCTTGATGCTAACCCTCTATTGATGCATTGACTTTTTTTTTTTTTGCAGCTGCAGCACACTTTTGACTTATACTTAACTGTGCCCCACTAGAACACCTAGATCCCTCTCACAGACAATAATGTTAAATCAAGTATTGCCTATTCTATAAATGTGCATTTGTTTTTCCTGCCTAATACTTTTCTTACCACTGAACTGCATTTTATTGGATGCAGTTGAGTTGAAAGCTCAAGTCTATAAAAGATCCTTTTTAATCTTGAGTCTACCAGAGTTTTAGCATTTCCCCCCAGCTTGGTTTCATCTGCAAATTTAATGTGCACCCCTTCAATCCTCTCATCTAAGTCATTTATGAAGATGTTGAAGAACACTGCACCAAGACACAACCTTGAGATACCTCACTACATTCTTCCCTCCACATAGATGTAGTTCCATTAAGGACTATATGCTGAGTGCAGTTGGTCAGCCAACTTCAAATCCATGTGGTGGTACTGTCTAACCCACATTGTTCTACCTTATGAAGAAGTAGACTGTGGTCCAATTTATCAAATGCCTTACTGAAATTTATGCATACTATATCCACAGCCTTTTATCAATCCACTAATTTAGTCACTTAAGATAATGTTTGTTTGGCATGAGCTACTTTTAACAAACCCATGCTGGCTTCTAGTAATCACCAAATTATCTTACTTTGGAAACATTACTCAAAGACTCACAACTCTGGAGAAGTCCTGGGAAAGGTGGAAAGAAAGAGAAGAGGATGACCAGCAGCAATGTTGATGGACTTAATTACAAAAATAAGTACACCATTGGAAATGCTGAAGGGCCAGATTAAGGAGAGATGACCAAGGAGAAAAAATATCTATGTGGTTAAAAGTTGACAATGACTTAATGACAAATAATCATTATCATATTGATGCCAAATTATGCATAAAGTTTTGATATGCCGGGATATTAATTTATGTATAATTTATGGAAATACTGCATAATTCCAGCCTTTATATCTTAAACTTTGCAATAAAATATATGCAAATATTAAGCAAAGGCAGAAGAGGCAAATGTAATAGCTTCAAGCACTTATAGTTCATATCCATAAACTCTTCTCAATGATTTTTCACCCTTTCTTCTCCTTAGTCTAAGAGATATTTACATTATTTGTGGATTTCTGGGTACATCTACAGAAAGAAGATTCAATTCCTTTTCAACAAATATTATACCATAAAATTCTGTAAGTTGTAGCAAAACAGAGAACTATGTTTGATTGTTGTGTTTTAATTATTCTGAGCCAGCCAGAATCACTTAGTGTAGGTGAGATAGGCAGTTATATCAATCCATCAAATAAATGAATACTATGTGTGTTATGTCCTGGGCCTGCTGAATGACTCAGCAGGCTCAGGAAGCTGCAGAAGGCCCAGGCAGACCATGTGGTTACCCGGGACCAGACAGGCTTGCGCATGCAGGAGAAAAGTCTTGCATTGATTGGCTGATGCTGTCCCTGCTAGGGGAATATAAAAGAATCCGTGCCATTTTGTTTGCTGCTCTGTTGTCTTTCAATAAAAGAAGACTGTTTGTGTTACTCCGCTTCGTCTCAATGCCTTTTACTTGGAAACAGAACAAAGTGTCTCTCACAAACTTTAGTGGAACTAAATGGCAATATTTTCTTCTCTTTTTAAAGCTGCACTATTGATTATTTCATAGCCATTCCTATAGTTTTTTAATTATTTTAGCTAATTGTTTGTCACTTTGTCTAGATACATTATTAATATCATGCTTACCAATTGTCCTAGTTGTTTCTTCCACCCTCAGAAATCCACACTGAGGTAGAGAATAAGCAGAACCATACAGCCATAAGGCACTTCTCTTCTTATTGAATAGCCAGAAACAGATATATGTGTTTAGTACACCCATTCCAGTTAGCTTACTTGAAGAACAACAGAGAGTACTCTTGAACCAACTGGCTGTTTTGTGCTTCTGATGCACACACAGGTGACAAGGCCTGAAGGAGTTGCTTTGTCATATGATTTCTGTGGAAAAGGAGCAGGAAAAGCCAAAACAGAGTATGATAAAGTGTTGAAAAAAATGTACATCAAAAGCTATGATGAGGTCTGAGATTTGAGTGGCTGTCAAATAGAAGAACCTTTTACAGGGCTTCATAATCACGGAAGCCAATAAGATGATTTATTTATCACTCTTTCACTTTAAATAATAGATGAAAGAGGCTTCCTGCTTACAGGGGGAAAAATTAGTTTCACTACAGAAATGATGTGAAGAGTCTGGCTTGTCCAAAGTGGTATTTATTTCTAAAGTTTGTTTCAGAGCTGAAATTGTATTCCATTGTCATCCAAAATAGCAATTCATTGTCAAATCAGATGAAAAACTCAAACCAGAGATTTCCTCATATTCCACCAGGGAATTCATGATATAAAGAAAAATCTAGACACTGTTAAGCAAAGAACATCATGAAAAATCCAGAGTTTAAAAGATTACTAAGTGCTGCTGGGTTGTTGTTAGTTAATCTGCACAATTTAGTGACCTATGAATACAGGAGCACTTCTTCAGTGTATAATAATAATAATAATAATAACAACAACAACAACAACAACCCCCAGTGAGGCACTACCTTGACATGGTTGTGAGGCTTGTGTACTCTGAGGAAGATGAGAGCTATGCCAGTGGTTCAACCATACTGGACAGGTCTCATCAGAGGAGTCAGACAAAGAGTGTCTCTCCCATAAAAAATATGATGAGATGTAAATTTCAGAATGCCCTACCGGCTCGGATGTCGCCCGGGTTAACAAGGTCCGCGCTAGATATTGGAGTTCCTGGATATCTGGTGAAAAATGGTTACAGGACTCAGGACTGTTGGCTGAGCAACCAGGGCCAGCAGCTGCAGAACTACTGGAAGAAAAGGTGTTTAGCCGTCGCAGATACACAGTGATTGAAAACAAAGAAATAATGATGTGTTACTACAGATCAAGTCCAACAAGAAGAGGATATCTAAAACGAATGCACCAGTTCTGGAAAGAACAACATCCAGAATCAGAAATAACAGAACAGAGACTAGCAGATCAACACCGATTTATAATACGAAATAAAATATTCACAGAAACAGAATTGGATGAACTGCAAAGGTTTACCCAGGGTAAAGAAACCAAAGCCTTACCAGAAGTAATTCAGAATGTAGAGGCAAACCAGGGGGAGTTGGCAGTGAAGGAATCCAGCAGAGATATACAACTGTTCTCATTTGGAAACCAAGCACCTCTTCCTCAGGAAGAACAAAACCCTCTAACTAAAGAAATAAAAGAATTGAAACAAAGAATAACTGAGCATCTAGAACAGCACAAAAACAACAGAATAAGGCTACCTGCATTGAAGCTTGTTCCAAAGAAACAGCTAGCACAAGCATTAAAAGATGCAAATACTGCAATATCAAGTATAAGCACCAATTCACTGCAAGAAACAAAGCAACTAATGTACAGCACAGCTGCAGTTATAACTGAATACCTGGGATGCAAAATCAACAAAGAAGAAAAACAAACACACAAAAAAATCTTAAACTTTAAATATAAATTATTCAAAAGCTAAATGATATTTTCTTATATCATACTTATAATGTATAAAATTTATCCATCTTTTCCACACCAAGAGATACTTCTCTTGCAATTGATCTTTCAAGAAAGCTGAAATTTTTGCCATTTCATCTAAGTAAGAAACTTTAAAAAAACATTTTTGCAAAGTAGGCAAAGATTCCTTCTTCCAATATTGCCCTATTAACAACCTTGCTGCTGTAATTAAATTTAACATTAAAATAATCTCCTTGTCATCACAATCAGAAACAATACCCAACAAAAACAGTTGTGGGGTAAATTTTATTCTTCTTTTAAAAATTCTTTGAATATTCCACCATATCTTAATCCAAAAGGCTTTTATACTTTTACATGACCACCAGATATGATAATACGTTGCGTCCAAGCAACCACATCTCCAACATTTAGGCTGCAAATTTGAATACATACGAGACATTTTTTGTGGATCAAGGTGCCATCTATAAAACATTTTATAAAAATTTTCCCGTAAATTTTGCGCTTGTGTAAATTTAACATTCCTCACCCAAATGGTCTCCCATGTATCTAATAAAATTGGTTCATCAAAATTTTGAGCCCATTTAACCATACAATCTTTAACTAATTCTACTTCGGAGTCCAATTCCACTAATACACCATAAATTCTTTTTATGTGGGTTCGGCTTTGATCTCTAATTTGTTTTAGCAAGTTGTCATCCTCTCTAAGCAAACCCACTTTATAATCTATCTTCCACCTTTCCAATAATTGGCTATACTGAAACCATGAATAATTAATGTTTTCTTGTGCTAATTCATCTATGGATTTTAATTGCCAATTTTTACCATCCCACTTAAGTAATTGTATATAAGAAATCTTATCCATCTTAACTCCTTTCCTTATTCCTTCTATTGCATGCCATGTAATAGCCCATAATGGAATTCTTGAATCAATTCTATAATATTTCTTCCAAACCCGAAGTAAAGAAGTTCTTAAAATATGATACTTAAAAACCCTATCAACTTTTTTATTATAAATTAAATAGGCATGCCATCCATATAATAAATCCCACCCCTCCAAAAGGAGTATATCTACATTTGTTAAATTAACCCAATCACTAATTAATGTTAAAACCACAGCATCATAATACAATTTCAAATTCGGTACCTTGAGTCCACCTCTCTCTCGTATATCTTGTATAATTTTAAGTTTCACTCTTGGTTTTTTCCCTGCCCAAACAAATTTATTGATACCTTTCTGCCATTCATCTAGATTTGCTTCTTTCTTTAAAAAAGGTATCATTTGAAATAGAAAAAGAAACTTTGGCAAGACATTCATTTTAATCGCTGCTATTCTCCCCAATAGAGACAATTGCAACTTTTTCCAATTCTCTAAATCCTTTTGTATTTTAAACCACAGCCTTTTTTTGTGTTTTTTTTATTATTATTATTAATATTTTTTATTTTTTTATTTTCTTTTTTTTTCTCTTTCTGTTTTTTATATATAATGGAGTTAAAGTATTTAATAATTAGTTTACTGAATGTAATTATATTTGTTTAAGGTTTTTTGGGGTTTAAAAGTTTTTTTTTCTTTTAAGTTCTAGTTAACCCTGTATTCAGCTCTGGGAAGAATGGGGGAGGGTTTTGGGGTGGGTTGGGAGGGATTGGGGAAGGGGTTTTTATTGTAAAATTTTAAAAATTTATAATAAAAAAAAAAGAAAAACAAACAAACAGTGCACCACAAAAATGGAAGGTTAAACTAGAAAATAAGATCAGCAAGTTAAGATCACATGCAAGCAAGCTAGAACAGATGAAAGAAAAGAAGCTGAAGAACAATAAGACCAAAGAATACCTAATCAAGAAATACCACTTAGAAACAAGGAAGATCAAGGAAGCACTGGAAATAATAAAGCAACAAATAACAGCTATAGCCAGGAAAATCAGTAGATATGAAGCTCGAATTGCAAACTATAGGCAGAACCTCCAATTTCAATCCAATCAGAAATGTTTCTACCAATCCATCAATGGAGAAACTGCAATGAATCAGTCAATACCTGACAAGGAAGAAACAGTGCAGTTCTGGAAGCAGATATGGGATAACCCAAAGAAATACAACAAGGATGCGGCTTGGTTAAAAGAGGTGGATGCAAATAAAACAGAAGTTGAAATGAAAGAACTAGTAATAACAACAAAAATGGTAGAAAAAAGAGCAAAGAAAATCAAAAATTGGTCAGCACCAGGTGAAGATGAACTGCATGGGTTTTGGTTGAAACATCTAACTGTTATACACCCACTCATTGCCAAACAGTTCAACAATATACTACAAGGAGGAGAAATTGAAAAGTGGCTAACAACTGGGAAAACCTACCTAATAATGAAAAATCCAGCAAAAGGGGCAACACCAGGCAACTACAGGCCAATTACCTGCTTACCAACAACTTTCAAATTACTAACTGGTAGCTGATGCAGTACAACAGCATCTAGTTGAAAACAATCTCTTTCCACCTGAGCAAAAAGGAAACCGCCCCAATAGCAGAGGAACAAAAGATCAACTCCTAATAGACAAAATGATCTTGGAAAACTGCAAGAAAAGGAAGACCAACATGAATGTGGCATGGATTGACTACAAAAAGGCATTTGACTCTCTGCCACCTGACTGGATAATCAAGTGCCTAGAAATAACAGGAGTCAGTAGAAACATCAGAAAATTTGTGCAAAGATCGATGGCACAATGGAAGACACAGTTGCAGATCAATGGTGAGAGGCTGGGAGAGGTTAATATCAAGAGAGGAATATTTCAAGGAGATTCATTATCACCATTACTATTTGTTATTGCACTGTTTCCTCTGTCAACAATACTGAATAACTCAGGACATGGCTATCAAACATCAAAAACATCTGCCAGACTATCCCACCTCCTTTACATGGATGATCTGAAGCTGTATGGAAAAACATCATCTGAAATAGAATCGCTGCTCAATACTGTTCGTATATATAGCCAAGATATTGTAATGGAGTTTGGCTTGGACAAATGTGCCACACTTACTATCAAACAAGGAAAAGTAGTGAAAACTGAAGGAATCAAGATGTCCCATGAAAATAACATTAAGAGTCTGGATGAGGAAGAGTACTACAAATACTTGGGTATCCTTCAAGCTGACAACATCAAGTATACTGAAGTCAAGAAAAAGATTAGAGGTGAATACATCAAGAGAGTGAAGAAGATCTTAAAGTCCAAACTCAATGGAGGAAATACCATAAAGGCAATCAACACCTGGGCAATTCCAGTCATTAGGTACACAGCTGGAATAGTGGACTGGACTCAAGCAGAACTAAAAGCAATGGATAGGAAGACCAGAAAAATAATGACAATGAATCATGCCCTTCATCCACGCAGTGACATTGACAGACTTTATCTACCAAGGCAAATAGGTGGGCGTGGAATGCTACAAGTACATCAGATGGTTGAAGAAGAAAAAATGGCTTTGGAAGAATATCTGAAGAACAATGATGAAGATGCACTGAAATTAGTATATCAGGAAGGCTTACTAACTACTGGAGAGACCAAACTGGCCTACAAGAAAGACCAAATGAAGAACAGAATAGAGGCATGGGAAGACAAAGCACTACATGGCCAATACATGAAAAAAATAGCTGGGAAAGCAGATAATAATAAAACCTGGCAATGGCTAAGAGCAGGAAAATTGAAGAAAGAGACCGAGGGACTAATTCTGGCTGCACAAGACCAAGCCTTAAGGACAAATGCATACAAAGTCAAAATTGAGAAGACAGCAAAAGACAGTAAGTGCCGCCTATGCAAAGAAGCTGAAGAAACAGTGGACCACCTGGTAAGCTGTTGCAAGAAGATTGCACAGACTGATTACAAGCAGCGGCATGACAAAGTAGCAACAATGGTGCATTGGAAGATCTGCAAAAAATATCATTTGCCTGTAAGCAAAAACTGGTGGGATCATAAAATAGAGAAAGTCATAGAAAATGATAAAATTAAACTGCTCTGGGACTTCAGAATTCAAACAGACAAGCACCTGCAACATAACACCCCAGACTTAACAATTGTCGATAAGAAAGACAAAAAAGTCTGGATAGTGGACGTGGCAGTGCCTGGAGACAGCAGAATAGAAGAGAAAGAACTGGAGAAGATAACAAAATACAAAGACCTACAAATAGAAATAGAAAGACTGTGGCAAAAGCAAGCAAGGGTAGTACCAATAGTCATAGGCTCCTTGGGTGCAATCCCAAAACAACTGGAGCACCACTTGAACACCATTGGCATTGACAAATTCGCTATTAGTCAATTGCAAAAGGCGGCCTTATTAGGAACTGCTTCCATCCTGCGACGATATCTGTAATACCATCAAACATCCACATCTGCCTATCCCAGGTCCTGGGTAAGGACTCGATAGGTAGACAAAATGCCAAATCCAGTCTGAACATCTGGCTGACTGTGCGATGATCGATAATAATAATAATAATAATAATAATAATAATAATAATAATAATAATAATAATAATAATAATTTTGTCTACCTATCGAGTCCTTACCCAGGACCTGGGATAGGCAGATGTGGATGTTTTACCTGTAATACCATCAAACATCCACATCTGCCTATCCCAGGTCCTGGGTAAGGACTCGATAGGGAGACAAAATGCCAAATCCAGTCTGAACATCTGGCTGACTGTGCGATGATCGATAATAATAAAGTTGGAAGGGACCTTGGAGGTTATCTAGTCCAACCCCCTGCTCAGGCAGGAAACCCTATACCATTTCAGACAAATGGCTGTCCAGTTTCTTCTTAAAAACTTCCAGTGTTGGTGCATTCACCGCTTCTGGAGGCAGGTTGTTCCACTGGTTAATTGTTGTAACTGTCAGAAAGTTTCTCCTTAGTTCTAGGTTGCTTCTCTCTTTGCTTAGTTTCCACCCGTTGCTCCTTGTCCTGACTATAGGTGCTTTGGAAAATAGCTTGACTCCCTCTTCTTTGTTACAGCCCCTGAGATATTGGAACACTGCTATCATGTCCTCCCTCGTTCTTCTCTTTGTTAAACTAGACATACCCAATTCCAGCAATTGTTCCTTATATGCTTTAGCCTCCAGTCCCCTAATCATCTTTGTTGCTCTTCTCTGTACTCTTTGTAGAGTCTCAACATCTTTTTTACATCGTGGTGACCAAAATGGGATGCAGTATTCCAAATGTGGCCTTACCAAGGCATTGTAAAGTGGTATTAATACTTCACATGATCTTGATTCTATCTCTCTGTTAATGCAGCCTAGCATTTTGTTGGCTTTTTTGGCAGCTGCAGCACACTGCTGGCTCATATTTAAATGATTGTCCACTAGGACTCTGAGGTCCCTCTCACAGTTACTACTATTGAGCAAGGTACCCCCTATACTATACCTGTACATTTGTTTTTTCTTCCCTAAATGTAGAACCTTACTTTTTTCACCATTGAATTTAATTTTGTTAGATAGTGCCCAGTGTTCAAGTCTGTCCAGATCCTCCTGTATCCTAAGCCTGTGTTCTAGAGTGTTGGCTATTCCTGCCAGCTTGGTGTCATCTGCAAATTTGATAAGTTCCCCATCTATCCCCTCATCCAGATCATTGATGAAGATGTTGAAGAGCACTGGGCCCAGAACAGAGTCTTCGAGCACCCCACTACACACTTCTCTCCATGTAGATGCGGTTCCATTGAGCATCACACATTGAATACGGCTGGCAGCCAGCTATGGATCCATCTGGTGGTGATACTGTCTAACCCGCATTTTTCTATCTTCTCAAGTAGTAGGTTGTGGTCTACTTTGTCAAACGCCTTATTGAAGTCCAAGTAAATTATATCAAAGTAAATTATATCCACAGCATAAACCTGGTCCACTAATTTTGTCACTTAGTCACTTAGATTGCAATAAGATTTGTCTGGCATGATCTGTTTTTGAGAAACCTGTGTTGGGTTTTAGTAATGACTTTGTTTGCCTGTAGGTGTTCGCTGATTCGTTGTTTGATTATCTTTTCCAGAATCTTCCCAGGTATTGAGGTCAGGCTGATAGGTCTGTAATTTCCTGGGTCCCTTTTCCCCCCTCTTTTGAAGATGGGAACTACATCAGCACTTTTCCAGTCCTCTGGTACTTCCCTAGTGCTCCAGGATCTTTGAAAAAATATAGTTCAGTGGTTCTGAGATCATATCTGCCAGTTCCTTAAGAACCTTGGGGTGTAATCCATCTGGTCCTGGTTATTTGAACTTGTCTAGGCTGGACAGGTGTTCACTTACCATTTTCTTGCCTATCTTAAGTTGTATTTCTTGCCAAGGTATAGCCCATAATGGTACTTTGAAATCGCTTTTATAATATTTTCTCCAAGTCCTAAGTAAAGAAATTCTTAAGATATGAGATTTAAAAGCCCAATCCATTTTTTTATTAAATATTAAATAGGCATGCCACCCATAAAGTAAATCCCATCCCTCTAAATGAAGTATCTCAGGGTTTGTCAAATTTACCCAATCACTAATTAGTGTTAAGACCACTGCATCATAGTATAATTTCAAATTTGGTACCTTAAGTCCACCCCTCTCACGGAAGTCTTGCATAATTTTAAACTTAACTCTTGGCTTTTTCCCTGCCCAAATAAATTTATTAAGACCCTTCTGCCACTGACTTAAATTAATCTCATTTTTCAAAATTGGTAACATTTGAAACAAAAAAAGAAACTTGGGTAGAATATTCATTTTTATCACTGCAATTCTTCCCATGAGGGATAATTGCAACTTTTCCCAATTCTTCAAGTCCTTCTGTACCCTGACCCACAACCTTTCATAATTGTTTTTAAATAATTTTACATTAGAGACAGATAACATCACCCCCAAATATTTTACCTTATTAACAATCTCAAAACCCGTCAAATTAGCCAAAATCTGCTTCTCCTGACTAGACATATTTTTAGGTAAAATTTTAGACTTATTTACATTAATCTTGAAACCCGAAACCAAACCATAATGCTGAATCAACTGTAATAAGTTTACTACAGAATGATCAGGTTGCGACAAGGTAACAACCAAGTCATCCGCAAAAGCTCTCAACTTATATTCTTTTTTATTAACATGTATTCCTTTAATTTCCTGAGACTCTCGAATTTTGATCAATAATATTTCCAGTGTTAAAACAAACAACAATGGCGATAAAGGACACCCCTGTCTAGTACCTTTCTCTATTGTAAAAACCTCCGACAGACCTCCATTAACAATAAGTTGTGCCGTTTGTTTTTGATATATTACCGTAAGGGCTTGTAATATCTTTTCACCAAAATTCATTTCTTCCATTACTCTTAACATAAAATGCCAATTCAATTGATCAAATGCTTTCTCAGCATCTAAAAATATGAGCCCTGCAGGAACTTGGTTGTTCTTGTCTAAATATTCTAATAGATTAATAATTTGTCTAACATTATTTTTCATATACCTTCCTGTTATAAACCCTGATTGATCTTTATGCACAAGATGATGCGCCACCCTCATAAGCCTATTTACCAAAATTTTTACAAATATCTTGGCATGCGATAGAAGGAATAAAAAGAGGGGTTAAAATGGATATGGTGTCTTATAGACAGTTACTTAAATGGGATGGACAAAACTGGCAATTAAAATCACGGGAAGAGCTAGTACAAGAAAATTTTACTTATTCTTGGTTCCAATATAGGCAATTATTAGATAGATGGAAGATGGATTGTAAGGTGGGTTTTCTTAGAGAAGATGAAAATCTTATTAAGCAAGTGAAGGATCAAAGAAACCCACATTAAGAGAATTTATGGGGTTTTAGTTGAATTGGATTCAGAAATGGAACTAATTAAAGATTGTATGATTAAATGGGCGCAGAATTTTGGTGAGCCAGTTTCATTGGACATTTGGGAAATTATTTGGGTGAGAAATGTCAAATTTACTCAAGCACAAAACTTAAGGGAGAATTTTTATAAAATGTTTTATAGATGGCACCTTGATCCACAAAAAATGTCTTATATGTACCCTGACGTGCAACCCAAATGTTGGAGATGTGGTTATAAGGAGGCTTCCTATTACCATATTTGGTGGTCATGTAGAGAGATAAAAGCATTTTGGATCAAAATATGGTGGAATATCCAGAGAATTTTTAGAAGGAGGGTAAAATTTACTCCGCAATTATTTTTGTTAGGTATTGTTACAGATTGTGATACAAAGGAGGTTGTATTGATGTTAAATTTGATTACAGCCGCTAGGCTGTTAGTAGGACAATATTGGAAGAAGGAATCTTTGCCTACACTGCAGGAATGGTTTCTCAAAGTAGCTTATCTGGCGGAAATGGCAAAGATTTCGGCTTTCTTAAAGCAACAATCGCAAGAGAAGTTTTTGGCTGTTTGGGACAAATGGATAAAATTTATACAATTTAGATTGGGTATACAAAAATATTATATAGCTTTTTCATAAGTTTTATTTTCATATATATTATAGATATTTTTTATATATATATAAATATAAAGTTTTTAATTTAATTTTTATTTTTACTTCTTAAGCCTATATTCTGCTCTGGGAAACTCAGGGGGGGGGAAGGGAGGGTTTTTGGGAGGGGTGGGGATGGGGGTTTTTTTTATATATGTATTGTTTAGTTTCTTTTTTTTTGTATATGTTGTTTTTTGTTTTGTATTGTTTTTGTTCTTTTGTAAAATTTATAAAACTTTTAATAAAAAAAAAAAGTTGTATTTCTATTTTGTTTTTTATGGCACTATTTTTGACAGGTTGGTCTGTTTTTTCCTTTTGTGTAAAGACAAATGTGAAAAACGAGTTAAATAGTTCTGCTTTCTCCCTGTTGCTTGTCACCTTCTTGCCGCTTTCACCCACTAATGGATCAATTGTTTCCTTCACTTTTTTCTTTTTTTTACATGTTGAAAGAAGCTTTTTTTGTTATTTTTGACTTTGGTTGCAAGCCTTAGTTCATTTTGAGCCTTAGCTTTCCTCACTTTGTCTTTGCAGGCTCAGGCTATTTGCTGATATTCTGACTTAGTTATGTTTTTAACTGCAGCACAATTTGCCATTTACTATAAATGACAGTTTCAGAAAACTAGTAGGCAGCATATTTCCAGGCAGTGAATCAGAAATATGCATTAATGCACAACAGCCAATCATCTTGCTGAGTACACTGAAAACAGAAGGAAAGGTGCCATTCAAAAAACAATTATCACAGAGTTCTGATCTTTAACAAATAAAACATTTTTTATTGTATGCAAATGACAGTTCTCCAGCATGATTGGATGGAGAACCCACGGATAGGTTGTCTTAATCTATCTGCTCCAATTAGACTAAGTCTGAATCTTAGTACCGCCCCCACTGTGCCGATTGCACCCCAGTTTTAGACTTAGTCTCTTTGCTCTAAAGACACATTTTTTTCTTCACTCCTGGAGCAGAAGACTGCAGTAATTTCTCATTCACTTTGATTTAGACTAATTATTTCATTATTGATTATTTTATATATTTAACCTTTTTTTCCCATTATCTGGAGTTCACTCCTCCTCAAGCCTGGCTGCCCGGCTGGGCTGACAGGCTCGGCACCTTCCTGCGTGCCCTTCCCTTTCAACTCATTTCAGAGAACTTTCACTTCATGAATTAAACAGCTTTAAACAGCCGTTTTCACGATCCCCACCAGCCAGCTCTTCGTCGGGGGCCTCTGAATTTTAAACTGCCACCCAGACGATCTCCCTCACAGTCAGCTGTTCATCGGAAGATCCGTTTCACGAAGACAAGCCTCGCTGACTTCCCGGGACTCTGGAGACGAGAGTAAGCCTTGCCGATCATCAGGGGGGATCTGCAAGCGGCAACGCATGTCGTCAGGCCTGGAGGGATCATTTTAAGGTCCCTTGGCCACAGCAGACGTTACCAGAAAGGGGGGATCTGCAAACGGCAAGCTGCCGGTTATTTCAGCACTGCTGCCCAGCTGATCATCTCAATTACTCTCAGCCGCATTAGGAGCCCAAGCGTTTCTTCGGAACGAGGGCTCATTGCAATTAAGGCTTCAGACCACGCAGGCCTCCTCCTCAATAGTCATTTTGGCACACAGACGGTTGCGGCCGCCATTTTGAGGCAGCTGCAGCCGCCATTTTGAACAACCACCGAGGCCTAACTGCCTGCAGGAACATTCCAAAGGACAGTTTTTTGACGTGTTTGAAGCTGCGGCCGCCATTTTGACTGACTACTGTCATTCTTACGAACCCTGACTGAATTGGGGAGCGCAAGCTCATTCCAGAAGGACGCACTGCCTATCATTAACCCCCACTGCCCCCCACTCACCTGGGCCGGATTGTCTCTGCTGGGCTCCCTCAGTGTGATATTACAACACTGAGGGGGGCTTTTTCGCTGAGGTTGAGCCCTCAAGGTGTATTCAACAATCACTCAGCATGGCAGAAAAGGCTTCCAAAAGGCCAAAAGGAAACATGCTACGGAGGCAGGGGAGAGAAATGCCTCAAAACGAGCCAAGTCAATCAAGGAAACCAATAGTCAGCATATATTGGAGGATGAGTCCCACAGGTTGAGGGCAGTTTCCCCAGGTCAGACAGGCACCACCACAACAGGAAGATCCATCTTTGAACCCCTTTCTTCACATTGTGCCTCGGCCCCAGGGGCCTGGTCTCCCCCCAGGGGAAGTTCTCACAATTTGCCATTTACTATAAATGACAGTTTCAGAAAACTAGTAGGCAGCATATTTCCAGGCAGTGAATCAGAAATATGCATTAATGCACAACAGCCAATCATCTTGCTGAGTACACTGAAAACAGAAGGAAGGGTGCCATTCAAAAAACAATTATCACAGAGTTCTGATCTTTTACAAATAAAACATTTTTTATTGTATGCAAATGACAGTTCTGAGGGGGATCACAAATTTTCCTCAGAATTTGTCACTTTGAAAGATTCTCAGATTTCATTTAGAACTCACTTTCTTGGTATGCACACAGTACATGGTATTAATCTTGAAAATATTACAAAAGCCATTGAAAAATGCCTCTTTGATTCAAGACATAGCCTAGAGAATGGTAGGGCTCCAATTACTGCCAACACAGTGGAATTCAGAAGCTTCTACAGAAGAAATGAAATGATTGAAAAATTTATGCTCTTGGCTGTGCTTGCTATTTAGCATCTGCAGCAGCAACATTTAGGACAAAGGGTTTTTTTTTTTCTTCAATCCATGTGATTTCCTGCTGGATCTCTTCTGTCTCTTTGGAGAAAATGCCAAAAGAAAATACATTCTTGGAGAAGACTTTTCATTTTATAATGCAACATTCAGAAAAATCTTCACATGCTGCAACTTGATGGTTGAACATGTCTCACTTGAAAGGATCATAAGTATCTTGGATGGAATTAAATGATGATGATAATCAGTCAAATGCACCAAAATATTGCCAAATAGAAGGAATAAATGCAGTATCCGGAGCATCTGAGAACTCCATTTTATAAATATGTTCTGTTTCAGCATACAATTACACCTTATTTTCAGAACTTAAATCTGCTGTTTCAGAAAGCGATGTATTCCACCATTATGAAGCTATATGTAGATAGATTAGAACACTTTATTAAACTATTATGGAAAATGTATTCTCTGTTGATATGACCAAGGTAGAATTTCAGAAATCAGATCTCTGTATACAGTTTGCTGCAGCATGACTAAGAAGCTGGATCCTTAACTGAAAATGCTTAGTTTCATCTAAACTGAAAAGATTCCCAGGTATAGTTCTCCAGCATGATTGGATGGAGAACCCACGGATGGGTTGTCTTAATCTATCTGCTCCAATTAGACTAAGTCTGAAATTTAGTACCGCCCCCTCTGTGCCAACTGCACCCCAGTTTTAGACTTAGTCTCTTTGCTCTAAGACGCGTTTTTTCTTCGCTCCTGGAGCAGAAGACTGTGTATTCCTATTTTATTTCATCCCAACCTGTAGCCTAGCAGGCTGACAGGCTGACAAAACCTCTCTTTGGGGGGGGGGGACTTTCCCTTTCTCCCTTTGAGAGCCTTTCAGCTTCACAATCAGCTTGAAAATTGGATTCCCAGAAGCAAGAGAAATCTCCTACCAGGGGCCGTTCCTCTGCATCAGAGGCTCCATTCTTCTAACCAGAGCCTGGAGGCCTTAGAGGCAGGGGTAAGCTTGCCAATTGACTGGGGGGCTCCGCAAGGGACGACGAGGCTCATCAGGCCTGGAGGGAGCCTTTTCTAGGTCCCTCGGCCTCAGCAGACCGCCCCAGCAGCAGGAGAAAGTTTTTGGCACCGATCCAATTTTCAGAGCCTGGAGGCCTTACTAGGCCTCGGCCTGCCTCAGCCTCTCTCAGCTCACCTAATTGTAATCCATTCGCTGCATTAGGAGCCCAAGCGATTCCTCGGAACGAGGGCTCATTGCAGCTTAGGCCACAGGCCTCAAGGCCTTCTTTTTCTAATGGCCTTTTTTTTGGGGGGAATCTATTCGTTGCGTTAGGAGCCCAAGCGATTCCTCGGAACGAGGGCTCATCGCAGCTTAGGCCTCAGGCCTCAAGGCCTTCTTCTAACTGCCGTTTTTTTGGTGCGAACTCTGCAGCCGCCATTTTGAATTGACTCACGGCGGCCATTTTGTGTGTGACTGAGGCCCAGACTGCCTGGAGTTTCTCCTGAAGGCAGTGTTCATCACCAGTGACAGAGGCTTCGAGACTACAGCATTGAACCGGGGAGGGCCTGTTCGCTCCCAAGGGACGCGGTGCCCATTAATTCCCCGCCCACCCCCTTCAAGGGCTGAATCATCTCTGCAGGCTCTCTTGGTGAGTTACAGTGCCGAGGGGGGGCGTTTTGCCAAGGTTGAGCCCAGAGAAAATGTTGGCAGAGAAAATCAGTGAGCCGGCCAAGAGGAAACGCCAAACAGAGGCAAGTGGAAAGAACACCACCAAGCGAGCCCGGCCAAGCAGGGAGCCACAGAGGGAGGAGGAGTCCCAAAGACTGAGAGCGGCCTCCCCAGATCTGACAGGCACGATGGGAAGGTCCATTTTTGAACCCCTTTCCTCACATTGTGCCTCAGCCCAGGGGCCTGGTCTTCCCCCAGGGGAATTCCCCAATTAGATTTAACCACAAGAGTGGACCCAGGGAGGGGCACAACCAACCAGGACACCCCAGGACCCCAGGCCACGTTCACCCCCACTGCAGCAGGGCTTCGCCCTCCTGAGAACCAGGCCTTGAACCCGGACCTCCTTCAGTCCACGATAGCCCAGGCTGTGGCTCAGTTTATGGCCTCCAACACCCCACAGCCACCCCCCCAGGCCACGTATCATCCACAATCTCCAGATTTGATGGAGGATCCCTCATCGGGTTTGGAATCTACAGGGGCTGAACAATCTGGCCTGATTTTGTTTGAGGACGAGGGCATCACTCCCTCTGACCCCACCCCTCCTGTCGGTCTCTTTGACCATTCATTCTTTAATTCCCTGCTACTCAGGGCCTGCACTACTGCAAACCTCCCCCAAGAACAGGAGACCCCACCTACAACGTCCAAGGGTCCCCACGCCATATACACCGAGCCCTCAGTCTCGCAGAACAATATTCCCTGCCCTCCCCTTTTTCTGAATATAGTTCAAGAACAATGGGAGAACTTAGGATCCTTCTTAAGCCCCGGTGCAGTAGAGGGAACATTATTCAATGTTGCCCGTTCTCTGGCCTCCCTATTGGAGATTCCTGAGATTGATGAGCCTTGAACTCATTGTTTCCCAATGCTAACATCCCTGGGGACATAAATGAGGCACTTAGGGCGGAGGATAAAAAGATTGACTCCGCATTGCGTAGTTCCCATCTGGCATCAGCCTGGGCAACAAAGGCGGCAACGTCCATGGCCTTCTTCGCCAGGGCTTCAGCCCTTGGGTTACGTGAGCTCCAGGACAGGATCCCTCCGGACCAGCTCAGAGCTCACCAAAATCTGGGTAAGTTAGTGGCTACATCCCAGTACCTAGCCGACGCTTCTCTGCACATGGCTAGATACATTGCCAGACCATCGCTGCAGACATCTCAGCACGAAGGCTCCTTTGGCCCAGGAATTGGCGAGCAGACACCAAGACCAAGTGGCGTCTGGCCTCTAAACCTTACACAGGTGGACATCTCTTTGGTAAGGCACTAGAACCATACTTAACTGAAGGTAAGGACAAACGTAAAACTCTGGTTAACTCATGTCACAGAGCAGTTACAGGAGGCTGCCTTTCGACCAGCTCCATCCTGGGACTGGGCCCAGGCATCCCTCTATTCCTTTCAGAGACAAGAACGACAGCAGGATCGTTCAGCATGCAGAAGCAGACCACAGATCCAGGCCAAGCGGCCCCTTCAAGGCTGAGGGGCCATTCCTCTAAACGAGGCAAGTGATCTCACAGTCTCACTTCCCATAGGAAGCCAGCTGGCCCCTTATTCCAGCACTTGGGCAGTCACCACTACAGATGCCGGCTGGCCCCTTATTCCAGCACTTGGACAGCCATCACTACAGATGCATGGGTGTTAGACACTGTCACGCAAGGTTTGAGACTAGAATTTTGTTCTCAACCACCTGACAAATTCCGCTCTTGCCCTATCCCAACGAGCAGGTCCAGGGCTGACTTTATGTCAGAGGCCATAGCTCATTTATTACAAATACGAGCAATTGAACCAGTACACAAGACCAAGAAGGACGAAGGTTTTACTCAAACCTCTTCGTCATCCCTAAGACTTGGGGGGCTGGAGGGCAATCTTAGACTTGAAAGATCTAAACCTTACTTGAGGTATAAGACGTTTAAGATGCAACCACTTCAATCAATCCTGGCCAGCATCAGGCAAGGTGACTTTCTTACCTCAATAGACCTAACTGAGACATGTTTCCTAACCACCGCAAATTCCTCAGATTCAGCTATGCCCACTACCAGTACAGAACCCTACCCGAGGGTATTTACAAGGTACTGGCAGTGCTCGCAGCCCACCTTAGACAAATTCCAATCAGAATTCAATGCTATTTAGATGACATACTAATTCAGTCATCATCATTCCGAAACGCTCAGTCAGACCTCGCCCTAGCCATCAAGGTCTTTCAGGAGCACGGGTTTTCTGTTAATTTCCAGAAAAGTCATACAACAACCCGGCTCCTCCATTTGGGCACTGTTATAGACATGGACAATTGTACGGTCTACCTATTTCAGGACTGAAGGAACTCTATTCAGACTCTTGTACGTCGGATCCAAAGGGCCAGAGTAGTCACATTGGCCTCCCTATCACAGCTACTGGGGAAGACGGTGTCCTGCGTGCAAATTGTGCCATGGGCACGCCTCCACGCCAGAGAATTACATGGCTTCTCCTTCCATTTCAGAGACTTGAACTCCCTTCAATGGTGGGACTCCCCGGCGCTGTCACGGGGAGCAGTATTAGAACCAGACAGGATTACCATTACCACAGATGCAAGCCTGTTTGGGTGGGGGGCACACCTCCACACGCACTGGGCTCAAGGTCGGTGGTCCAAACAGGACCTAAAGAACAATATAAACTGGCTGGAACTCAGAGCCATACATATGGCCCTAAAGGGATTCACCGATATAGTACAGGGCCAACATGTCCTGATTTTAACCGACAACATTACAGCCAAGGCCCACGTCAACAGACAAGGGGGGACAAGGTCCAGGCCTCTCATGAAGGAGGCCAAATTGTTGGGGTCCTGAGCAGAACTGAATCTTGCCTCCATCAGGGCGGAGCACATATCCGGAGTGACCAACCAGCAGGCGGACTCACTGAACTGAGCAACCATGGACCATTCCGAATGGCAGCTGGATCCGAAGGTGTTCAGAGAGATCATGGACAGGTTTGGTTCCCCAACCTTAGACCTTTTGCCTCCCTCACCAACTCACAACTTCCCAGATTCCTTTCCGGGTTCCCACCTCCATCAGCGGAGGGAACAGATGCGCTCCGCAGTCCCTGGCCCAGGGAACTGCTCTATGCCTTCCCTCCTCTGCCGTTTCTTCCTGCCACGATCAGGAAGATCCTTCGCGAACGAGCAGAGGTCCTCCTGGTTGCGCCGCATTGGCCGAGACGCTCTTGGTCGCCGACCTGATGGAGCTCTCCGCCTCATCTCCATGGAGGATCCCAGCAAATCGCATCTCCCACATTCAGGGGGAACTACGCCATCCAGACCCTCAATGACTCCAGTTAACCGTCTGGCACTTGAGAGGCAGGCCTTAGGCTGTGACTCATATTCGTCAAGGGTCATAGCTATGATTCAGCAATCCAGGCGACCCTCGACGAATAGAATATACGATGCCACATGGAGAGACTCCTGTAATTGGTGTTCAGTTCGAAAAATTGACCTTTTGGCGGTTTCAATGCCAGTTATCTTGGAGTCCCTGAGGGATGGTCTAGACAAAGGGCTTTCCACAAGCACCATCCGCAGGCAGGTAGCAGCACTTGCCACAGTTATTTCCTGTGGCAATGAATCCTTAACACATTACCCTATGATACGCTCCTTCCTAAAAGGAGCTAACAACGTCAGACCATCAACTGTACATAGATACCCCTCGTGGGATCTTCATCAGGTTTATAGGCTCTTGTTTCGCACCCTTTGAACTATTGACACTGGTTTGTTTAAACAGTTATCGATGAAGGTGGAATTTCTTGTTGCTGTAACTTCAGCGAGAAGGATATCTGAACTGGCTACTCTTCAGTGAGGAAGGACCTGTGTACGTTCCATAAGGACAGGGTAACCCTAAGGCTAGGCCCCTCCTTCGTGCCTATGGTCAAGTCCTTGTATCCTAGATCTCAGGAAATAGTTTTGCTGGACTTCTGTCCTAACCCATCTAATGACATAGAGGTTCAGTGGAACAAATTGGATGTGCGCAGGGCTTATATTGTTATATACAGAGAACCTCGTCTTTCCACAGAACAGAGGCTCTGTTTGTGTCCTATCACCCTTCATCACTAGGTCAGAAGGTTTCTTCAACCACAATACGCAGGTGGATTAGAGTTTGTATTTCTCTGGCATACCAGTCTCAGTCATTGCGAGATCCCAGGCATATCACGGCCCATTCAACCGGGGCGCAGCTACTACAGCTGCCTGGTCTACTCAGGCCTCCGTAGAGGGAATTTGTAGAGCAGCAACATGGGCATCGCCCTCTTCCTTTGTCTGTCACTACAAGAGGGATGTATATGCATCTTCTACGGCTTCATTTGGCCGCAAGGTTCTAGAACACGCATTAACGTTGGATGGGACCCAGGCCCAATCTAATTCCCCACCCTAGGGACACAGGGCTTTGGTATGTCCCATCCGTGGGTTCTCCATCCAATCATGCTGGAAAAAGGGGCGTTGTCTTACCTGAACGTCTTTTCTCAGCATGATGATGGAGAATCCACTCCCTCCCATTAGGTCAGTTGGCCTGGTTCCCATATTGTTCAGACGCGTCGGACTAAAGTCTGAGTATTGCCTTAGCCTAAAACTGGGGTGCAGTTGCACAGAGGGGGCGGTACTAAATTTCAGACTTAGTCTAATTGGAGCAGATAGATTAAGACAACCCATCCGTGGATTCTCCATCATCATGCTGAGAAAAGGCGTTCAGGTAAGACAACACCCCTTTTTCAGTATATGAATAAAAAATGTGTCACAATTTGTGATACAATACTGAAAGCAACAATTGTGTTTAATCTTATAGAATGAAAAATCCAAACTCTTCATTGACTTTTGAACAGTCTCCTGATATAGAACCAGAAATGTAGGTATTAATCTCTTACACTGTACTTTTGTCAATCAACAGCCACTCAACTGATCCACTGATAAAGAAACCAAGAGTAAGGAAAGAAGCCTCTGTCAATTGCATATAGGGAAAATCAATATAAAATGTTCTATAGATGGCATTTAACACCAGTGAGATTGGCTAAAATGTACAAAAATATGAATCTGGAATGCTGGAAATATAAAAATAAGAAGGGAACATTCTATCATATGTGGTGGCTGTGCCCTAAAGCAAAGATCTATTGGGAACGGATAAGGAACTGGATACAGGAGATAACAAAGGTGCAAATTGAACTCAAACCTGAACTATTTCTTTTGGGTATAATAAATTTAAAGATGGAAAACCAACTCAAATACATCATTGTACATATATTAACAGCAGCCCCCATAGTATATGCCCAGTGTTGGAAGGGTGAAAGCATACCTACAAATGACATGATTATATATAAAATACTAGAATGCGCGGAAATGAACAAACTTACGCTAGAACTAAAAGACAAGAAGGCAACAGAATTTTATGAAATATGGAACAAATGTTATGATTGGCTAGAACAGAGAAACAAAAAGACATGATTACTAATGTAAATAATTGTAAATAATATATATGAGATGTATAACACAGTACTGTTAAAGAAAAAATGTATTTTTATTTTTATTTTTGTTGTATAGTGAAAAAGGAATAAATAAAAAAAAAATTAAAAAAAGAATTTTGAATGAAGTGCCATTTGACAAATTCTACTTCCAGCAGGTTAATCGTCCCATATTAAGTAGGCATATGTTCTGGTCTTAGAGGACATTTGCTCTTTCCAAGGCTTTCAACATAGCATTACTAATTTTGTGGGCTCTATCCTGCTAGGATGTTAAAAAAAACAAAATGGGAGTGAAGGAACCATTTTTTTCCCCATGATATGACAGCCTTTGAAAACCACATCTTTATGCCTGGTCTTAGTATATTGGAGAATATGCTAATATTTGATTATATATCAGCATTTAGCTGGCAGACTGAGATCAAGAAACCCTTCTATTTTATTCATTTTGTTTAGATGATTCTAAAACCAGGTGGCCATAAGTTTGTATTTGCTTATAGAATATGTGTGAAGACCTACAAATTTGGAAAAGCATATTTTGGAGGCCTTGCAGAGGAAATCTTTCAAACTTGTTGGAACTCAACAATTGCTCCACCTTACAATTATCTTCATTTAGAGGTCTCCAAGTTGAGAATATTTACAATCCTCAGCCAAAATTCATTCCTCCTCCCCAACCTAGTAAAGGTAATTATTTAAGGCGGTCTTTTTTATTTGTTTTGAGGAAAGCAAAAGATACTGTAGACTATCACAGGGTGAGATCATAAAACAAGGATATATTTCTTTACTTTGATCAAAGCAAATATGGTAATGGAGGCATAAAATTATAGTGCTTTTCCTTGCCAAATCAAAGAGACTACAAGAATTTACCACCAACTTCCATTTCAGCATATTCTTTCTCCCCACATATGCTGCAGGCAGTTCACAAAGGGAGGGACAGGAAGCCTATTTAATGCCTTTTTCAGAAAGTTGGTATATTCTGCTTATTAAAGCAGTATGGCTGAGATTGACTGAAAATGATAGTATTTCTGCTAAATTCCTAAATGACAACCACAGAAAATGCAAAAGGAAAAGTGATTCCACTTGGATATTTGGCAAAGGGATTTTTCTTTCCTTCCAGACATTCCTTTGGAAACATTTCTTTTGTTAAATGAAAACATTCCTTTCAATGTGCTTTGATAATATCTGCTGTCTTTTTAAAGATAGTTCCCAGCTGAAAACACTGCTGGGCAACCTTAACACATAGTAGTGGAGGGGTGAAGATGATTTTCTTAAGCCAGTCTTGGAAAGAAATAGCACAGCCTCTGAAACATTCATCCAAAATGACTGTGAGACTCATTGAAAGAACTCTGCAGATGGTCCTTGTTTAGTGACTGCTCATACAGTGACAGTTCTCAGTAACAATTGTAATGAAAGAGTAGCTTTGTACCCAGTCCTTATATTTACACCCTCTGCTGGTTTTGTAAAGCAAAGGAAAGCTGAAATAAGATAATATGCACAATCTTAGTTTTATTTGGCAACCACTTTGCTTAATGAATGAATTGCTTATATTCAGTAGTGGTTGCTAAATGAGAAATACTTGTATCTACTACAGTGTCCTGCAGGACTGAAGATAGGGAATAGCAAGCAGAAAACTCTTTGCAACAAGAGGCTGTCCTGCAAAAATGTTGGTATTAGCCATTGGACCCCAGAATGACTTTTGATGCCTAAAGTTAGACTAGAATAAAATTAGAATCAAGATCACACGAAATATTAGTACCGTTTTATAAAACCCTAGTAAGATCACACCTGGAATACTGCAGCCAATTTTGGTCACCATATCACAAAAAAGATGTTCAGAGTTTGGAAAAAATTCAGAGAAAAGCAGCTAAGATGATCAAAGGCCTGGAGACTAAAACATATGAAGAACGGCTGCAGGACTTGGGTTTGGCTAGTCTAAAGAAAAGAAGAAAGAGGGGAGACATAATAGCAGTGTTCTGGTATCTGAGGGGCTGCCACAAGGCAGAGGGGGGCAGGTTGTTCACCAGAGCACCAGAGTGAAGGATGAGAAACAATAATTGGAAACTAATTAAAGAGAGAAGCAACCTGGAATTAAGGAAAAACTTCCTCACAGTGAAGACAATCAGCCAGTGGAACAGCTTACCCCCAGAAATTGTGGACACTCCATCATTGGAGATTTTTAAGAAGAGACTAAATATTCCCCTTTCTGAAATGGTATAAATTCTCCTGCTTGAGCAGGGGGCTGGACTAGAAGAGCTCCAAGGTTCTGTTCTATTCTATTCTATTCTATTCTATTCTATTCTATTCTATTCTATTCTATTCTATTCTATTCTAGTTCAAAATTAAAAAACACAAGGAGAAAATTATTTGGACAACCATATCTTAAAGACAAAAAAGATATAACAATGAGGGATCCATGAACAATCTCCTACAAGATAGTTTTGATTTTTATCAGCTACACAGACAGAACCCTTGAGTTTATTTGTCAACATCTTTCAGAAGTGATTTGTCATTGCCTGATTCTTAGGGCTAGGAGAGAGAGTGACTGACCCAAGGTCATCCAGTTGGTATTGTATGTATGACAAGACCATAACTCACAGCCTCCTGATTTCTAACTCAGGGCCTTTAAATAGCATACCCAACTGAATAACCATTTTTTTACTTACTTACTATCTGTATTGGGATACTCAACAAAGATTACCAACAATTAACATCAAAAACATTAAAAATATAAAACTGATAAAATATAATAGAAACAATATCATAAAGCTCAGTGTTACTTCATTTCCACTTGTATGGTAGCTTATATAAGAAAATATTCAAAATTTGACAAAGTTAATGCAGGCATATAATCAATTTCTCTTTGTGCTGTTCTATGTGGGCACATCAGCAAAACAAAATTAACACTCTTCCTCTTTTATTTCCTTAGGAACCCTCTGGGTTGAGCTGATCTGTGGGGATTATACTTGTAATAGTTTCCAAACTTTTCTTATTGAGGGCTGTATGTTTCACTCATTGAAACTGATTTTTCAGATTGCTTCATCCATATTTTCTTTGGTGCTGATTGTTGGATCTTCTATTCTGCAGGTCACTTTCTTCATAGTAGTCTGTAAGAGAGAAGATGTTTTGCCATTTCTGTTCATTCCAAATCATGTTAGTCTGCACTTTTCTATTTCTTTCTTAGCTGTAGGTTGTTCACTAGTTCACAGCCTGGTAGATTCTGTAACGCAGCTGGGACTATATCTACTGTAGCTGCTCTACCAATTTCAGTAGCTTTATTGGTTTCTCTGTTGTAGGCTTGGCATGTAAGGCCTGATTTGCTGGCACTTCAATGAGCAGCAGATCTGTTGGTGGTTCCTATGGCTCTTTATGGTTATATAGTTGCTGCAATATTTTTTCCCATCTTCATATCTGCTCATTTAAACTGTACCATCTGTCTTATGTATATTATTGTTTAGCTGATCTTCTACTTCAGTATGTACAGTGATAAAGATAACATACTAATGGTTTTGTATACCTTCTTCTGGTTCCAGGATTATGATGTGTGTGAATGGGCAATATTTATGACTGAGATGCTGGTAACATTGTCTACAAGTCTGGTTTGTTTGCTTTGGTCTGATAAGTCTAGATACCAGTTTAAGACCCATATCTGTTTTCAGTATGACATGTTCATATATACTGCAGAGATATTCTTTTCCACATCCAGATTCAGTCAGTTTTGATCAGGTTTTTTTTCTGATTGAACATTTAGCAGTTTTACATCTTAGAATTTAAGCTAAATCATTGTATAGACTAGCCAAGGATCAGAACCACAATCATATCTCACTCACTCTAATGGATAATAAGAAGACATGTTAAATAGAATATAATCTAGGATTGATGCATCACTATTATCTGAGCATGCCAAATGAGCTGATGCCTTCTAAAGTAGTAGAACAGGTTTGTTTTATTTATTTTTTACTAATAAGCCATAGGTTGTCCAAATTATAAAACTGATATCATTTTCATTTCATTGAGCCCAACTTTTTAAATTTTTCAGCCTTCCCAGCCTTCCTTTCTATCTTCACATTGGCAGTGACTTCACAGTGACTACTGTGACTTATTTCTACTTGGACACACAGTTGAATGTTAGCAAACATATGAGGATAATCAGCTTAATATTTAATTAACTTATGATAGAGTACCTTCCAAATGTCTGGACCTAAGCTCCCTAATTTGTCTTGCCAGTCTAGCCATTGCTTTCTGGGTGATGAATTCCTGAGATGCGATGTATAGTTGGTTTAAAAAATACTCTCTTTTTCTAAATCTTGTTCTCCAATTCCATTACTTTTGTTCCATTCATTAAATTTATTATAAATTATCACCCTGAGAATAGCCTAAAAGTGAACTAGATCACACACAAGATAGATGAATTCCAAAAGCTGAAAATAAAACAGAGCTGAAAGGATTTTCCCTATGAGCTTGATGGAGGGGGACCACAGATTGGGACATACTGGTATATAACACTAGATGACTTACAATTACTAATTTAAAGTTCATGAGATATCAGATCACTCTTCTCAACTTGGATGGCTCTAGATCAGTGGTTCTCAACCTGTGTGTCGGGACCCATTTGGGGTCGAACGACCATTTCATGGGGGTCGCCAAACAATGCAGTCTGCCATTTTTCCCCCTTTTCCTTAGCTGTGCTACTCCCTTTTATTCTATTGGCTTTTGAAAGCCAATAGAATAGACTCTCTTGAATAGAGTCTAATTCTATTGGCTTTCAAAAGATAATAGGAATTGTCCAGGCTGTCTCTGCCCTGCTGAGCCCGCCAAAAGTCCCATTCTGCAAACGGTGCTGCTGCACCAGTTGAGTAGTCCTCGACTTACAACCAGTTGAGTAGTCCTCGACTTATGACCAGTTGGAGGTCGCGGCATTAAAAAGGTTGAGAACCATTGCTCTAGATATATACATTTCAGCTCTCAAAATTATCAATCATGACTATGTCAGCTATGATAAACAGTTGGCTCTACCCCACAGTTCCTATTTCCCTCCTGACGTCAGTCATTCAGTGGTTCTTTAGGTTCTATTAAAAGAAGAAGGAAGCCATATAAATATAAGGTCTGTTGGCATCTTTTCCTGAGTATAATCACAGGATAAAAAAGTTTAACCAATGAACAAAGCTCAGCTTCACTAGTGATCTTAGTAAGAAAAACTCAGGGAGGGAAGTCACAAGACATTTAGCTCTCTTGATCTGTATTCCCCCTCCTTGCCTTCTACAAAAGAAATATAGCACAAGGGCATGATTTAGAATTATTATTCCTACTCAGCCTGAATGCAGATAAATGAAGACTCTAGATGGTAACTAACATGTTGTCCATACAGGAAATAGAGCTACTTCTATGCAACAGAGCTATTCCTATGTGAACAGATTGAGAACAAAATCTTTATTAAAAGTACGGAATACAGAGGTTTAATTCATCACATCATGCAATTCCAATGTTTCAAAGAAACATTGCAACATTATTTGGCAACACAGGGGTGGTGACTATTTTAATCTTGCCTCTCTGGCAATCCCAAAGAGGTCAAGATTAAAGCTTTCTTCTCCAGCAATCTGAGAGATGGAAGAATGTAAGTGGTGAATGAATTTATCTGGCTACGTGGGAAGGTGCATGATCATTATATGTGAGAAAGTGAAGGCAGAAGTTTTCTGTGTGTATCTAACAGCAAAAAAAATAAGGAAAGGTGTGTTTCCTCATGAAGGGAAAAGGATGCAGGGAGGAAAATGTCTTTTCACACAATCATTCTTTTTCCAGATGCTTAAAATCCTCTTTAAACTCTTTGTGATTGTCCACTTTGGCAGGTTCCTCAAAATGCTAAGATTTTTCTAGGATCTGACCACTGCACACTCAATGACTTGATGACTATCACAAATTATGACTTGTTGCTGTGAGACTGCATAATAGCCTCTGCACCTTAATTTCTAGTAGAGTAGGGCAAGTTCAAGTACCAACAGAAAGACAGATTTCCCACCACAGGAAAAGCCTCTTCCCTCCTTCTACACAAAACTAAACCCATAGCTGAGCTGCAAGATCTTTGTTTTAGGCAGACAAAGTGTGGGAACATTATAGCAGGATATTAATTGAGGGACAACATAAACATGCAGAAAGACATGTGACTCAGTATGAATGTGTGTGCATCTAGCTGTAGCAGAGAGCGATAAATCCACCAGGGCCACTTCACATTTAGAATGTAGAAAGCCAGTAAAAGCTAAATGTTGGTATGTATTTTTAAAAGTGACCAAGACATACACTATAATCTTTGTACTTGTACTAGTTTTCCCATGAATTTACTTGTTCTGCCATTTAACTGAATTTAAAAACATAATAAAAAGGTGGCACCCTCTCAACATTGGGCTATGGTATCCTATATCACAGGTAACCATAACTGCAATGTCCTAAATTGTGAAGTTATTTAAAATTCTTGTGTGATTGACTAGGGGCCAATCCTGGCTTTTTGGGCTGTAACTGGGGCTACTAGATGTACTCTGAAAAAAACCAGATGACCACTAGATGGGAATAAAGACTAAGTGTTCTGCAGGTTTTTGAGGCCCTTTATTGGTCAGTTGGATTTTTGCAACCTAGATCTGCTAGATTTAAATTTAAGTGCACCATTGAAAGTGTTATAGGTATGTTGGTGAGGTAACAGCTTTCAGATGCTGCTTTTGCTCTCCCATGAAACCAGTATGTTATGTTAGTGAATTAGTGCTGAAAAGAACAGATTGCAGAATTAACTGAAATAAAATCAGTTGAAATGTGCAATTGGTTTAAACATGGGGCTTGAAACTAACCTTCCCATTCCTCCAATCTTCCAGATTCATTGAGACTACAGTTTCTAGAGTGCTATCCAGTGTTGTCTTGGCCATATTCATTAAGAATTCAGTCCCTTAACAAGCCTGAAGGAAAAGGAGGAAAAAAAAGTTTCTTCTAGATTTTCATTAAGACTATGAAGAAATTCAGAAAAAGGCTTAGTTCAGTAAAAATTCAAAGGAATGGCTAAATTGGATTGATTTCTTTATTTTGGGTATTTGCCCATTCCGTTTTTTCTTATAGAAAATAAATCAGGAGAATCGTGATTAAAATTTAATAATGGGGCCAGAATATTTAATGTACCACATATCTCTAGTGGCCTCTACCAACTCTGTTAAATCTGGCAGGAGGAACATGCTCTGGGGATTATCAGTTAAAGACTCATTTCTGAATTAAAGCCTGTTTTTTTTTCATATAGAGTTTTACATAACCTCCATTGTCTCTCTTTGGTGTGTTCGTGTGTATGTGTCTATTTCTTTAATTTTAGAATGTATCTTGTGTTGTACAAATTATTTTCATATAATAAATGCTTGGGGGTCAATGAACAATCTGAAACATCATGAAGGGGTAAATAAGCTGAAGAGTTTGGGGGCTTCCATTCTACAGGGTTTAAGATCTCTACCAGGGATTGAGCTCATAGAACTTTGGGTGATGATATATAATGCATTAGCTTTAGGGGCTATCCAGGTCTGGCATTCAGGGATTACTAGAAGGGTATTCATAGAAATTATTTGAATTGTATATACCACCCACCTTCCTTTACACTACAATTGCAAACACTACAGGGGATAGAAGCTGTGTAAAAATATAGAATTTTCCCCCACCTCCAAGAGCGAGGATTAGAAGTAATATAAAATACACATAAACATATCATAATATAATGTTCGTAACTCTCTGCTCTAAAAGTTTAAGGGAAGATGGACTGTGTATATCATTAATGTATTTAGGATCTGCTTTGTAGTTAGCAATTTTGTTTACTCGTGTCAGAAGCATCACAATGAAAACAAGGAACACTATATATAGAATTTAAAACATAAGATTAAAATATGTACAAGTTAAGCAGATCTTGCCCAGAAACTATCAACATTAATTGCATTCTGTCACACTGCCATGAGGTCCTCAAGTGTACAGTGATCAGTACACAAAGGGCAGGTATACATATGTGTTGTTGTCTGCATGTCACCACAATCACAAAGGGAAGAAGCCACCGGATAGCCCCATTTGTTCAGAGTTCTGGATCCTGTTGTACATGCACAGTTTATTCAATGCTTCCATACTTCCCAGTTTTTGCCCAACCCAGGTGCCAGCTCCTCCGCTGGTTCCATCCAGTAATGGTTCTTTGTTGCGTTCCATAGGTCCACTCGAGTAGTTCACAATCATTTGGGATTTTGCTACCATAAATTGGAGCAGCATGTCAGTCCAGAAAAACAAAATAAATAACTGTCTTTTCCCCCTCTTTTTTTGGGGGGGGGAGGGAGGATATTTTGATAAGGCACTAAGGAAGGTTTATAAGCAAACATAAAACGCAAACAAGAAGAAAGAGTAAAAAGTAAAATACAGATGAATAAATTTACATTCTTCCCTAACAGGCCCAAGTAGTTAGCATTTTAGGTGTTTTGACAACATCCATAAAGGTTTGTGAGTAGAATGATTCAAACTCTTTATCCAGAGGTTTCAGAGCCAAGGTGAGATTTTCACTTTGAGCTCTTTGGCTCACTGTTAAGCTATGCTATTCAGAGTGTTTTGAAGGCAGGCGTCTAAAGACATCCCCAAATATTAACTGAGTGGGAGATCCCAGACAGAAAGTGCCCAGTAGTCTTTAAATTACAGTAATCTTGTGAAGAGGTTCTGTATGATTATTTGAGAAATGAGACAGTAGCTCATGAGAACATAAATTATAATGGCTTGTTTTTTTCACATGGTGTTGCGCAGCACATTTTCCCTAGCCCCTCCTCTGCAAACATATTAATGCATAAATAGCTTAGATTCTCACTGAATTTGGCAAAAGGGAGAATAAGGGAGGGCGGGATTTACACATGTTCAATGGCAGTCTGGGCAATCGTGTTTTGCACAGATTTAATAAGAGAGTCAGCATAATGTAATGGGTAGAAAACAGGAATTGGAGAGTTCTGAGTTCAAAAATACTTCCCTAACTTAAAGCTGGGAGCAGGGAATGCATGACTTTAATCAAACCACAATCACACAGGTGTAAAAAAGAACAGATCAGGTAATAAACTTGTTTTTGCTTAACACTTCAGACTGTCAGTCAAAACTGTTGTGATTACGTCTCTGTACAACAACAACAAAACACATTTCTGGAAAGAGTGATTTGTGACCCACTTGTACAACACTTCCTTTCCTTACTGCAAGTCCTAATGTAGTATAACCAGAAAGTTTCTAGAAGGATTCAGAAGCAATGCTTCTTAAGAATCTGGAGAACAACTGCCATCCATTGTGGACAATACTGAAGTTGTGTTGACTGCAAATTAGGCAAACTTCTATGTGTGAAGATACAGAATCATTATTTCTAGCACAACAGCAGAAAATCGTCATCATTCAATGCTATTTTTTATTTTTTAATTTAATTTGTATCCCACCTTTATTATTATTATTTTTAACTAAAAAACTCAAAGTGCCAAACATATCTTACATACCTTCCTTCTGCTATTTCCCCCACAATAACACTGTGAAGTGGGTTGGGCTGAGAGAGAGAAGACTGGTCCAAGATCAGTCAACTGGCCCTCATGGTCAAGATGGGACTTGAACTCACAGTTTCCTGCTTTCCAGTCTGATGACTTAACCATTAAATGAAACTGGATCTCTTTATTAGTTTCTATCTCACTTTGAATTGCTTTGGTTTATCCCAAATTAGTCATTATATGTGAGAATTAAAGCTGGCTTGTTGTTGAAAAAGAAACAAGGATAATCCACATAGTCCAGGAAACCTGAAATATTTGGAATTATATTGTGTCCTTCTTTAGAGAAGACAATATTGTATAAGAAGGTGGTTTTTATTTAAATGGATGCCCCGTGCATGTGTGGTTTAATAAGGAAGAACCATGTTTAAAGGTCTTTTCTAAACCAGGATTTGTTCAACAGCCTTGGCACCTGATAAACAGAGTAACCAGATAAACACATTTCCTGTTTGTTACCTTCATCACTATTGTGAGAATATACTGTATTCCTACCCAAATCTTAGGAAATCTTTCCAAGTTTGCATGTATATATGGAAATCACTGCTTTTTTTCTCCTTCTGTTTATTTATTTAAATATTTGTCATATTTAGACAGCTGTCATCTCTCATAGGGTGACTGGGTGGTGCATAAATAGATATAAAAGCATAAAATCTATATATAAATATTATAATAAAACTGTTAAAACAAGGATAAAATAATTAAATTAAAAAGCTTATGGATTTTCATGACATGAATTTAGGCTAAACATATCTCACTCCAGCCTATCTTACTGAAGAAAAACATTGGAGGAGAGAACACTATATATAGATTGCCTTGAATTCCTGAAAGAAAAGTAGGATATAAATCTTACAAATGAGTGCATATATAAATATTTTACAGATAGTGGCTGAGAGGCTTTGACTTGCTCAAAGCTACAAGTAAATGACCGAGACAAAGATTTCAATCAAGTGCAAATACTGCTAGTTTATATCAAAATATGTCAAAACTGAGATTTGTGATGCCTATGAAAAAGGGATTTAAGAAAATGTGAAGAATTTTATACTTTAAAATAGGCATTTTGTTGCATACTAAAATGACACAGAATGTTGCCTAACTGTCAAATGCAAAAAGGAAAGTGTGACTACAGAATTTGCTTTCAATTTTTAGATAAAGTAATGCTAAAGCATTTCTCAAAGGAATGGATTAAATGTTCATTATGTAAATGCATTTCCCCATCAATCTATCCTTTGTTCATTTAGATAAAGTGGTATGCCAATTCTATGTCAAACAAGTGCTGATTACAAATAAATAATTCAGCACTGTCTCCAGACTAGGAAAAAGAGCAACAAATTGCAATAGAATGTCAATAAATTTACACGGCTAAATTTCAATCAACTTTCTTTGATTGGATAATTATGTTCCCAGGTTGCCAAGAGGGTTAAGGGACAAGGAGAATTTCAGCTGACAAAGATTGCCATTCAGAAATGCTGTTTGCAAAAGGGGAAGACAATAGAACAAACCAAGGTAATAAGATATCATCTCAGAACTTAAAAAGATGTTAAATTGACTTTTCATGCTTTTTACAACAATCAATGTCCAGAAATTAAGTTAGTAAAATTTTCACGACCCCTGTAAACCTCTACATGAAGCAACTGTAAATGAATGAAGAAACAGACAAGAGTGAACCAGTATCAATCTATTTGGCTATTAACAGAAAAACAAATTGGAAGGCACTTTAGAGATCTCTAGTCCATGGGTGTCAAACTGCCGGCCTGTGGGCTGGACGCATCACGCGAAAGCTGCGCCCACCCCATTGCCGGCAATGGCAAAACCGTCCTGATACGTTGTGTGACATCACATGACGTTGCGAGTGTGACATGTCTGTTCTAGTCCAACCCACTACACAAGCAGGAGACCTTATACTATTCTGGACAAATGGCTATCCAATCTCTTCTTAAAAACTTCTAGTGACGGAGGACTCAAACTTCTCAAGGGAAGCCAATGGTTAATTGTTCTGGCTGTTAAGAAATTTCTCCTTAGTTTTAAGTTGCTTCTCTCATTTAGTTTCCATGCATTGCTTCTTGTCTTTCCTTCTGATGCTTTGGAAAATACATTGACCCCTCTTCTTTGTGGTGGCTCCTCAAATATTGAAACACTGCTATCATGTCACCCCTAGTCCTTCTTTTCACTAGACTAGTCATACCCAACTATTTTTCATATATTTTAAGCTCCTGCCCTGTGATCATCTGTGTTGCTCTTCCCTGCAGTTTTTCCAGAGTGTCAACATCTCTTTTATATTGTGGCAATCAAAACTGGATGCCGTATTCCAAGTGTGGTCTTATCAAGGCATTATAAAGCAGTACTAACACTTCACATGATCTTGATTCTACCCCTCTGTTAATGTAATCTAGGATTGCATTGGCTTTTTTGGAGGTTGCAGCACACTGCTGGATCATATTTAAGTTATTGTTCACTAGGACTCCAAGATCCTCTCACAGTTACTACTGTTGAGCCAAGTTCTACATATTCTATACATGTACATTTGCTTTTTTTTTCCCTAAGTGTAAAACCTTGCTTTTCTCATCACTGAATTTCTTTTTGTTAGATAAGGTCCAGTTTTCAAGTCTATCAAGTTCCTTATGGATCTTGAGCCTATCTTTTGGGGTGTTAGCTATTCCTGCCAGCTTGATGTCATCTGCAGATTTGATGAGTTCCCCATATATTCCCTTCTCTAAATCATTTATGAATGATTTGAAGAATACTGGGCCTAAGGCAAAACCTTGGAGTGGGTACCCCACTGCTTACTTCCCTCCATGTAGATGTAGTTCCATTAAGGAGTACACATTTAGTGTGGTTTGTCAGCCAGTTATAAATCATCTGGTGGTGATTCTGTCTATCCCACATTTTTCTAACTTACTAAGAAATAAGTTGTGGTCTACTTTGTCAAATGTACTGAAATCCAAGTATACTATGCCCACTCATTCACTTTGTCAAATAATGAAATAAGGCTTGTTTGTCATGATCTGTTTTTGACACAACCCATGTTGGCTTCTGTTTATAACCTTGCTTGCTTTCAGGTGTTTACAGATCTGTTGCTTGATTATGTTTTCCAGGATCTTCCCAGATATTGATGCCAGGCTGATTGGTCTATAGTTTCCTGAATGCATTTTTTCCCTTTTTTTGAAGATGGCAACCCATCAGTTCTTTTCCAGTTCTCCAGTGCTCCAGGATCTTTGAAAGATATGGTTCAATGGTTTTGAGCTCCTTCAAAACTCCTTCTGTCAGCTCCTTCAAAACTATGGAATGTAATACATCTGATCCTGGTAAACTCGCCTAAGGTGGACAGGTGTTCTTTTACCATTTTGTTGCCTATTTTAATTTGAATTCCTAGTTTGTCTTTTATGGTTCTATTTTGTAGATTGGGCTATTTTGGGTGGGGGAGGTGAAGACAAATGCAAAGAAGGAATTAAGCAGCTCTGCTTTCTTTCTGCTGCCTGTTATTATTTTTGACATTTGTTGCAATTCATTCTGACCCTTAGCTTTTCTCACTTCACCTTTACAGATTCGAGTTACCGTAAATGCCGGCATATAAGGCGACTTCCGCGAGCGCTGAAATCGGCGCCAAAGACGGGGGTCGTCTTATACGCCGAGTCGTCTTATACGCCAGAAATACGGCGTATAAGACGACATTCTAGGAATGCGGCCCGGCTATAAAGACGGGGGTCGTCTTATACGCCGGGTCGCCTTGTACGCCGGCATTTACGGTATATGCTTAGTTATGTGTCCCTTTTTCCATTTCTTATACTTATCCTTTTTGTCTTTTAGCTAATTAGAGAGTGCTTTATGCAACTGTTTCTTCTTAGATTTCTTATTTTTCTTTTTCAGTTGTATTGTGGTGGACTGGGCTTCTATAATCACAGTTTTCAGAGTTTTGCAAGCTTCTTAAGTTGTTTTCCCTTGTAAGATTTTCATCCATGGAATCTCTCCCAAGCTCTCTCTAACTTCGTTGAAATCAGCTTTTTTAAAAGTCTAAGACACTAATTTGATTTTGTTCCATTGCTTGTGTCTGCATTATATTGAATTCCAAAACGACAAGGTCATGCTCTCCCAAAGTTCCTGAAACTTCAACCCTCTCAATAATTTCATCTCTGTTAGTGAAATATATTTGAACCTCTAGTTCCGTCTATGGAGATTCTCAGTCATCCAGGTCATGGTTGTCCCGAAGGTGCTTTTCCAAAAGGCAATTGAACTTTCTTATTTTTTTCTCTTGAAGATGTTTCCCTTCTCATCCAAGAAGCATCTTTAGTTCTGACTGAATGGTCGGATATGGAAAGATTTATAGTCCTTGCAGTCATCTGGTTGTCAGTACTTTGAAGATCAGTCATTAGATCTCTGAGAGCCATTGAGATCCCTTCGGGTTTATCTGTGTCCTCAGGGTCATCTGAATCAATTTGCAAATAGATGTGAAACCTTCTTGGAACTGCTGAAAGGACTATGTTGTAAACAGGAAATAGGTGGTGTGGTATCCCTCCCTTTCAGTTTTACTTCTTCAAGTAATTCATTTAGTTTACATTTGGTACATGTGTACTTTGACCTTCTGTGGGCATGAGAACATACATGGAACATATTTTGCAAATCACAACAGCATCAGTCTCTTTTTCCATGGCTATGTTTGTTTACCTGACTAGTTCATATAAACATTAAAAATTTCCTTTTTTTTTGCAAAAAGTTCAAAAATATAAAAGATTTTTCCAAAAATTAAAAAACCAAAAATTTAAAAATTCTAAATCATTTCAAAACTTCAGAATTAAAAAAAAATAAAGATTTTTTTGAAATTTTAAAAGTTCTAGAAGTTCATCTAAAAATAAAAAATTCAAACATTTTCAAAATTCCCAAAAATTTAGAAGAATTTTTTAAAGTTAAATTAAAAATTAAAAATTATTAATAAAACTATTAGAAATATTTATACATTTGGTGGGAAGATCTCAAATGATTCAGTATCATTCCCCAGTGCAGAGAGCATTGTGTGTTGAGATAATTTGTGTACTATTGTGCCAAATAAATCAGCCACAACAAGATAATAGAAATACAGGTGTTGATGGATAGAGATGTGTCTATGAGTTCTGCTTTACACTATCTGCCATAACTTTCTGTCTTCTGATGTGATGATGGACATTGTTCTATCATTGTTCCAGTCAACTTTTGAACATGAAAACAGGAAGAGCATAAACATTATGTGTACCAAGCAACAGAACATCTTGATCAAAACCAGCACTGAATTGAACCCATTCACCAAATTTTCTCTTATCATTGTGCATTTGAAGTCCTCCAGAAAGCTGAAAATAAGGGATGGCAAACCATATTATTCAAATTCCTCACGTGTTTCAGGTAATAGCCTTTATTGGAGCTATACCTCCATGCCAGCAAATGTATCCCCTGCTAAAGTTTGGTGTACTAAGTTTGTACTTGATAAGAATGAAAGACGCCTAATCCGATATACAGTGCTATCTTTTTTTTGCATCAAAACAAATCATTGATGGATGCTGCTTGATTTTAAGTAATTTTACTACAATTTTTCTACAATTTGATAGTAGCTTTACTAAAGGAGGGGTTTACAGGTCCAAAGAAGATAGGAACAAGTTTAAAATGGAGACATTTCAAAGAAATAGAAGACAGAAGGAGTCTAAATTCCTTCTTTCCAAAATTATCCAGCCCTAATAAAATCTACAACGGGTTCTAAAAAAAGAGAGAAATCCATTTGTAAATCTCCCTGATTACACCTAATTTGGCTTTCCTACAAGAAAAGCAATGGCAAGTTCAAATTTGGTTTTCGGCCTTCACAACCCAAATAGAAATTCCTAAACATTTATCATATTGCTAATGCTGTTAGAAAAATGTTATTAAAGAGTCACTTTTAAAAAAAAAAAATCTACATGCTTAGATATACTGTACAAGCCAAGTTCCATTCTTATCAACTGGATGGGTGGATTAATGGGTTATGAAAAGCAAAGGGTCATGCTTTGCACACAGAAGATATTTTTGGTTCAAATCCAACTGAGAAGGATCAGAGGATAAAAAAGATTTTTTTTTTCCTGAGATCCTAGAAAATCTCCAATAGTTAGGAGGTTTCTGGGCCAAGTGATAAAATGTCTCATGCTTTGCTCCTACTTCTGTCTCTTCAGTGCAATTTGTCTCCAGTTAAGTATCTTAGCATCACAGGATTTCTATAAGTGCCTTAGGATCACAAGCTTCACTGCTATGATCTCATAAACAAAGGGATCACTGAAAGTTTCCTCTGAGGCTGAAAACCATTTAGAAAGCTCTTCTTCTCTGATCCTTCCCCATTTACTTTCCAAGACAGTAAGCAAGCTAATTATGTGTCACCTGTAGCCTAATGGGTTCTTTCTTAATCTAGCTGTATATTCATATTTCCCACAGGTAATAGGGTCAATCCATATTAGCCTGAGATGATAGAGTTTCTCATTACAGACAGTCATCAGATGAAGTAGAATTCTGATTGGCCTGAATTACACTAATGTGACTTCAATGGATCAAAGCATTGCATACCACGAACAACAAAAGTTGTTTAAAAAGAAAAAAAATGGCAATCTGGCCTTTTTTTATTTTACTAATTCTTCCATCTCCTTCATGGATTATTCTCTTGTGGTGGCGAAGGGGCTTGCATAACTCAATGAAGCTATGAGCTATGCCGTGCAGGGCCACCCAAGGTGGACAGGTCATAGCAGAGAATTCTGACAAAATGTGATCCACTGGAGAAGGAAATGGCAACCCACTCTAGTATCTTTGCCATGAAAACCTCATGGACAGTACCAAAAGCCAAAAAGATATGACATTGGAAGATGAGCCCCTCAGGTTGGAAGGTGTCCAATATGCTACTGGGAAGACAGAGAATGAGGAGGCTGGATGGAGTCACTGAAGCAGTAGGCATGAGCTTAAATAAACTCCAGAAGATGGTAGAGGACAGAAAGGTATGGAGGAATGTTGTCCATGGGGTCGCAATGGGTTGGACACAACTTCGCAACTAACAACAACAAATTCTTCCATATATATAGGAAAAATATGTAGATTAATTGCTGAATTAAATTTCCCAGCTTCCCCGGTGACCATGAGTAATATTGAAAGATGCTGGGAATTATAATTCATCAACATTTCAGGGAGAGAAGCACAGGTACCTCATTGTTGAATATTTCATCTTTAATTATCAAATATAGAAACTCCCAATTCTGCCTTCTTTGGATTCTGCCATAAGAGGGAGAGAAGGGGGAGAACAAAGGGGCTTTATGGCCCTCACTTCCTTCAGTACACTTCAAAGAGCTGAATGCTGAATGTGTGTTTATTGTAACATCAAAGCGTTAGCACTAGAGAACCTTATCATAACAAAGCAGGGTACTTGCCTTTCATGTAGTTACCTGAAGTCTCCATTCAGACGGAAGAAAGAAGAAAGGGGGTGGAATTGTGATACTTGAAACTATCACTGGAAGGGGGGTTGATTGGGTGGGACTACTGGGGAACCCCTTAAAACCTTGAATGGGAGAGCTTGAACCCCAAGTCCTGTCTAGCATGCCTGCAACCATTTTCTCTTAATAAAGGATTCCTGTTGGAAGAATTATTCCAAGAGTTCTGTCTTCTTAAGATGCAAAGTGGGGTGGGTCCTTACATTAGACAGGACTTGCAAAATTAATCCACCTGGAAGGAAGACCCTTGCCGGGGGATTTTGCAAAAATTTACCATGTCAGACAATGGAGCAAGAGAGGGGGAAAACTCCCTGGAAAGAGAGCCGCTGACCCAGTTGGAACCTTGCCAGATGTTGGGATCCGAGAGGCCAGATTCCTCAGGAGAAGAAGTGGTGGAGACACAGGACCACAAGCCTCGCTGGTCGATGGGCGTTGGAAAGAAAAGTGAGTGGGGAAAGGAATCAAGAAAGGTGACCCTGAGACGGGGGACCAAGCAACCAGAATGGAAGCAGGAGATGGAGAAATCCCTGCACGCAAGTGAAGAGGGAGGAAGCTGGGCACCGTACTCAGACTGGATCCTAGAGAAAGCTATTGACCTGATGAAGAGAACTCTCAGCTCCCTAGGAGAGGAGAATACTGAACCCTACGGCCGCCCCAGTTCCTGGAGCCGCAAAGGGAGAGACACCGAGGGGGACATGGAACCTGCAACCCCAGGGACATCTACTGATCCAGGAGCTCCCACCCCCTACCGGACCACAGATGGCAATCTGGACAGAAGGCACTACCACCCACAACAGAGGCACCGATCCATTCCAAGACGTCCACCGTTGGAAGTGAAATTCAAAGGGGAGCCAACACGCTTGGGGTTTTTCCTAACCCAAGTCCTCAGCTACATGGAGGAATATGGGCAGGATATTCCCAGCGACAAAGCCCGCATCCGGATCGTGCAATCTGCCCTGGATGGACCAGCTGCGGATTGGGTAGTGAACTTGCATGACTCCAATGCCCCAGAACTCAGTAACTTCAACCGTTTCATGTCCTCTTTGAGAAGACGATTTGAAGACCCCCTGGCTGATCGCAAAGCCCGTGAAAGAATAACAACGATGAGGCAGGGCAAACGCCCAGTGGCTGAGTATACACAAGAATTCCGGGCCATTGCCAGCAAACTGAATTGGCCAGAAGACATCCTCCTTGGCCGTTTCAAAGACGGACTAAACTATGATCTATATGATGCTTGCCTGCCCCGAGGGGACCCACATCGACTTGAGGAATGGTACGTCTTGGCAGAGGAAGCAGAGATCGACATATTGAAGAGGCACCGCCGAGGAAAACAATGGAGCCGCCCCCCGCCTGAGCTGACACACCAACCGGTGAAATCATCGGATACAGCCAAGAAGCAAATGGGATGTTTCAAGTGCGGAAGAGAAGGGCATCGAGCTGTAGAATGCCGCTCAAAGGCCCCCCAGCACAACCCAGACAGATCCCCAATCAACAAACCCGGAAAGTATTCAGCTAAGCCAAAAGAAACGGCCATGAGAATGATGGAAATTGCAGAAACCCCCACCTCTGCTCACCAAGGGGAAAGAACTCCAGCCTACACCACAGGGCCGGTGGATGCCTCAGATGACAGCTCGGAGGGCGAACCCCTGGTAAGTGGATGCATCACACCCATCTTCAAAACAGTGACTATATTAATCCCCCCCATGCCCGAAGCTGTGAAGGTGAAAGCCTTAATAGACTCTGGCTGTACCCGCTGCCTCATTAGCCCAACACTAGTGGGGAATCTGGGCATCCCATCCAGGAGACTGGAACAACCAATCTCATTTGGCCAGCTAGATGGATCCATAGCAGGGGGGGTGCCAGCTACCCTAGCCACTTTGCCAATACATCTCTCCCTGGGCAACCATGAAGAGGACTTAACGTTTGTGGTGACCCCAGGTATGGAATGCCCAATGATTCTAGGGATGGAATGGTTGAAAAAATGGAACCCCTGGGTAAATTGGAGGACGACAGAAATCAAATTCCCGAAGGGGGACCCTATGGACTTAAAACCCCAAGGGAGGCTACCAGAATCAAGAATAGAAAAAGCATCCATAGGAGAGGAAAAAAGATTAACAGAAATACCAGAGGAATATAGGGACCTTGCTGAAGTCTTCAGTGAGGAGAGGGCGAATGAGCTTCCCCCCCACCGACCCACAGACTGTACCATTGAATTCAAGCCTGGGGCAAAACTCCCGAAGCCCAGATTATACTCCATGAGCCCAAAGGAGAAGGAGGAAATGGAAAGATTTATAAAAAAAAACCTGGAGAGAGGTTTCATTGAGCCAGCCAAGCCTAAAGTGGCTGCCCCGGTCCTTTTTAGAGAGAAGAAGGATGGCTCTTTACGTTTATGCGTGGATTATAGGGCCCTGAATACAATCAGTGAAAGCAACCTATACCCGCTGCCCCTCATGAAAGACATGCTGTCACACCTATCGAAAGGGAAAATTTTTTCTAAACTAGACTTAAGGGAAGCTTACTATCGAGTGAGAATCAAGGAAGGGGACGAATGGAAGACTGCATTTAATTGCCCCATGGGGTGCTATCAATTCAAAGTCTTGCCATTTGTATTACAAGGGGGCCCTGCAGTCTTTATGCAATTAATCAATGACGTTCTAAGGGAGCACCTGTTTAAGGGGGTCCTTGTTTACTTGGACGACATTCTTATCTTTACTGAAACAAAAGAAGAACACGTCAAACTTGTCAGAGCGGTTTTAAAGAAGCTGCGAGCCGCTCACCTATATGCCAAACTCTCAAAATGCGAATTCCACCAGGAAAGGATAGACTACCTAGGCTATCGCATATCCCCACAGGGCATTGAAATGGACCCGGAGAAGGTCAAAGCAGTACTAAATTGGGCACCACCCCGCACAAGAAAACAACTACAAAGTTTCCTGGGCTTTGCAAAATTTTTACCGCCAATTCATCCCCTCATTTGCACAGATAGCCTTGCCCTCACTAACTTACTAAAAACGAAGGGAACATCCTCAGTAAAACCTAGCCAGCCACTAACATGGACAATGGAGTGCCAAGCAGCGTTTGAGAGACTAAAGAGACTTTTTTCTGCCGAACCAGTACTAAGGCACCCAGACATGGACAAACCCTTCATTATACAGGCAGATGCAAGTGATGTGGCAGTGGGGGCTGTGCTATTACAAGAAAATGATGATGCAGTATTGCAACCCTGTGCATATACATCCAAGAAACTCACGAAAACAGAACAGCGCTGGCCCGTATGGGAGAAGGAGGCTTATGGGATACGTTTGGCATTACTCACGTGGCGACAGTTCCTGGAAGGCACCAAAATCCCCTTCCAGGTGTGGACTGATCATCAAAAATTTAGAAGCCCTGAAAACTTCCATGAACTCATCCCTAACAAGCCCGCATGGGTCCCAGCATTTTCACCAATTCCAATTTAGCTCAAAAACATTTACCAGGAAGAAATCACTTCCTGGCAGATCTCTATCTCGCATGCCCCAATATAACAGCTCACGAACCACAGACTCTAGACCAATAATGGCAGAGTCACAACTGGCAGCACCAGTAACCACAAGAACCCAAGCCAAATTAAAACCACAACTGGACAGCCAAACTGGAATTGAATTCAGAAAAAGTTTGGAAACAGATGAATGGTTCCAGAAACACAAAAATGTGTGCACACTGAGAGACGGGTTGCCTTGGGTAGGGGAAAAGTTATATATACCAACAACTCAAAGAGTAACTTTCATGCACCTTTGCCATGACACAAAATCAGCATGGCATTTTGGATTTGTAAAAACTTTACATTTAATTAAACGGCAATTTTGGTGGCCATCCATGAAAAAGGACATTGAAAGTTATATAGCCAGTTGTCCAAAATGTGCCACGGCAAAGAGGTTGCAAGGGAAAGTGCCAGGACTATTGCAAACAGTGGCAAGTCCCTCAGCCCCCGGAGAGAAATAGCCATGGATTTTATAGTGGATTTGCCAGAAAGCACTGGGAATACTGTGTTCTTGGAACGGTCACGGACTTGTTTTCAAACAGGTGTCAACTTATCCCTTGCAAAGATTCCACTGCAAAAGCCTTAGCAAAACTTTTCATCCAGCACATTTACAGATTGCATGGGGCACCCTAAAAGAAAAGCAAAACTAACCCCACGCTCATCTCTGACAGGGGGGGTGCAATTTACGTCTGCATTTTGGGAAGGAATTTTTTTATCCCTCTTAGTGACACTCATGGACTGACTTAGCCACCACCCTCAAGAACTGGGGGGGCTAGAAAAATGAACTCGTCTTAAGCAATATTTAAGATGTTTTCTTAGTTTTCCAGTAGACCGATTGGTCGACTACTGCCCTTTTTGCAGAAGTTTGCCTACAATTGCAGTCCACTCCACACATGTTACACTCCTTTCAAATAGCCACCGGTCAAAGTTTCAACCCCATGCCAGAATTAACCCCAAACGAACCAACGATCCCCTTGCTGAAAGAATGGATGGAGAAATTACAAAACACCTGGCCAATAGTCAGAAAAGCACTAGATGAAGCTAGGCAGGCATATAAAACACAAGCCGATAAAAAAAGGTTTGAGCCTACACCATTCATTATAGGAGAAATGGTGTACTTATCTACAAAATACCTAAAGTCCCTACAGCCCTGTAAAAAACTTGGACCAAAATATATAGGACCTTTTCCAATTAAAAGAATCATAAATCCAGTAACAGTAGAATTAAAATTACCCAAAAATCTCAGGCAAATACACCCAATTTTTCATTGCAGCTTGCTTAAAAGAGAGCATCAGTCACCTCTAGCCAAAAGCCCCCCCCACCACCTCCAATCATGGTGGAGGGTGAACAACACTTCGAATAAGGAGTCCTTGACTCTATGGGATATCATGGAGCACTCAGTACCTTAGTTGCCTGGAAACGCCTTCCCTCCCTCCCAAATGAGTGGGTCCATAAACGTCATGTCAAGCCCCGAAGCTATTGAAGAAGTTCATCACAGAGTATCCTAACCATGCTAACTAAATTTATACTTGTTTTTCTCAAAGGTGGATCTCTCTTATTTTTAAGAGGGGCGATGCATATCCAATCATATTCATCTTTAATTATCAAATATAGAAACTCCCAATTCTGCCTTCTCTGGATTCTGCCATCAGAGGGAGAGAAGGGGGAGAACAAGGGGGCTTTATGGCCCTCACTTCCTTCAGTACACTTCAAAGAGCTGAATGCTGAATGTGTGTTTATTGTAACATCAAAGCATTAGCACTAGAGAACCTTATCATAACAAAGCAGGTTACTTGCCTTTCATGTAGTTACCTGAAGTCTCCATTCAGACGGAAGAAAAAAGAAAGGGTGGAATGTGATACTTGAAACTATCCACTGGAAGGGGGTTGGATTGGGTGGGACCTGGGGACCCTTAAAACCTTGATGGAAAGGCTGAAACCCAAGTCCTGTCTAGCCATGCCTGCACCATTTTCTCTAATAAAGGATTCCTGTGAGAAGAATTATTCCAAGAGTTTCTGTCTTCTTAATATGCAAAGGTGGGGGTGGGTCCTTACAAGAAACATAAAAAGACAACAAAGAAAACAAAAAAAGAAAAAGGGGGGTTGATTGGGTGGGACTACTGGGGAAACCCTTAAAACCTTGAATGGAAGAGCTTGAACCCCAAGTCCTGTCTAGCATGCCTGCAACCATTTTCTCTTAATAAAGGATTCCTGTTGGAAGAATTATTCCAAGAGTTCTGTCTTCTTAAGATGCAAAGTGGGGTGGGTCCTTACACCTTAGTTCTTAATGATTGTAGTATAATTAAAAAAAGGAGGCGGATGTCACAAACATCTCTTCCACCACTGTGCTAGCAATAATGGAAAAATGTTTCGATCTCTTTAAAGATATCATACTTACATAAGCCCCAAAATATGTAACTTGACCTCTTGACCTTCAATGAACTTGGTTGAGATCCACAGATAAAATATAATAAATTAGGTCCTCTTGGGAAAACACAGATAATTTAGGTTTTTAAACTTTAAAGTATAGACCAAAACCCAACCCCAGAAACATTTACAGTATTAAAGTAAATAATCTACTGGAAGAAAGTAGTTTTTCACTTTCCCCCAAACAAATAGGTAAATTGTTTCTCTTCACAATCCAAGCATATGACAATTGTCCTGAACTCCAGATTCTGTAGAAATGAAATTTGCAGCAAAACAGTAATAGATAAATCACTTTTATTTCTTTTCCCCACCACTGCTTTTCAAAGTACCAATCAGAAAACTAAAATTTTGAAGTCAGAGCTTCAGTCAGGTCTGAAGTTTTCTTCCAACCCTAAACTTCCCATACATCCTTTCTTACTCATAAGATCAGCGATTTCCTCTATAAAATCACTTTCCACTACTGCTTATGTCTTTCTCATGATTTTCCCTTTATTTTACTGTTGATTTCTGCCATTGCTTTCCTCAATTTTCTTCAGTTCCATTTTCTTACTGGCATTATCTCGCTTCTTCTGGCGGTCCTTTTCATATGCCATTTCTCTTCTTCCCATTGCTGGCATAATCTTCTACCTTTTCTCTACTTGCAACTGAGTGTTCAAACCACCTCAAGAACACACAGGTGGAGAAAAGATGCCATGCCCAGTTACAACAGGTATGGTTTTCCTGGAAAAAGCACATTATGGTACTTCCCCCCCCCATAATTCTATTTTTTAATTAAAGGGCAAGTATCAGCACAGGAAGCGAAGGGAAGGGGAAGGAAGGAAGGAAAAAAGAAAGAAAAGAAAGAAAGAAAGAAAGAAAGAAAAAAGAAAGAAAGAAAGAAAGAAAGAAAGAAAGAAAGAAAGAAAGAAAGAAAGAAAGAAAGAAAGAAAAGAGAAAAGGGGGGCTAACCCCTACTTCTCAAAATACCAGTCTCTATTTGTATCAAGGGGTGCTTCTGTAAATAGTGTGTGACCTTTCTAAAAGCAGTTGCACGCTTATAATCTTGTCTCGTTGTCTGAGGTATATCCTAAAGTATTTTCAGCAAATTAGGACTTAAGAGCATTCCTTCAGCTGCTGTCCACTTAGTTAAAATAGCTTCCTTCAGTTAACGTCACATAGCTTCTGATTGAGATGCTGAATGGCAAGCACCAATAAGTGGAATGGAATAATTAACAAGAGCATTGTTGCCTTCCTATGTCTCAACCGACCATCATTATGCCAGAAAAGGACAGCAAGACCTTTAAGCAGCTGCACTGAGAGAACAGCTGCCAACCTTTGTTGGGTATAAATGACAAATGTATGCTCAGTGTACTTAGGGTTTTTTTTTCTCCTTTGTTCCAACATCTGTGATATAGTCTATATGCCACTAGCAATTACTTGTGGAATTCTGGTAAAGAAAATAAAATATGATTACGAGACGGAAGCAAATATGATGAGTTATTATGGCAGGAGAATATGGATCTGGCACTTTCAAAATTGTTTAACTGATGAGTGAATGCAATCAATCAGTCTGATTTGTAGAACATATTAACTCCTTGAAAATGTTCCATTTTATGTTATGTTTTTTTCAAATATAATCTTCTTACAAAAATAATACCTTTTATAAGCTCTTGCATTGCATTTCACTTTCTTATTCAAATCTATGCTCCCAGAAAAGTCTCCGAAGTGTGGCCTGAAGTTATTAGCCATCAGGCAGGAAGCAAAATCTTTAAATGAAAAGGAAAACAGAGATTTTCCTGGATTCAGCACATCAGCAAATCCACAAATCTTACCTGGGTGCCAAAAGAAAGGAATGGGATACCACATTCACATTAGTACCAAGAAAACCTCACATCTACACCCAGGAAGTCCTCAGGACTCAAGACCAACTTGAAAGAGACTTAACTGGACCTTGCTGTGGTCCAGTTTTTACCACAATGAAAGCCAGTTGAAATGTTCTGCCAGCCACCAAATGTTTGCTTTGTCAAATAATGGTGTTTCAAATGGTACCCATTACACATTTGGATTAAGTTTCTGTGGTAGCTTGTTTGATAGCTGGCTGGTGCAAAAAATAGGGAGAAGATTGGATTAGAGATTATGGGGACTGGCTAATACAGCACAGTCTTCTCTGGAGAATAGCTACCAACTGTACTTAACTAGTTGAGTTGGATAGGCCTTTCCTTCTCTTTAACTGCACTTTTCTCAATCAGTAACACAGAAAGACCCATGAGAAAAAGTAAAGCTGACCCATCTAATAAAAAGGAAGACAGGAGATGACAAATCTCAGGTCCATAAATGAAATCTAAGGAGGCTCTTAAGCCCTTTATCATTAAGATAACTCAAAATAATATTTTCAGAGGAATGTTCCCCCCCCCCCAGCACTGTGTGACTGTTCCTTCTTTTCCCCCTCCCCTTTGCTTAAGCAGAGTAATGACTGTTTACTCTACATCTTCATTTGCCACATGGGCACAAAGGCTGTCATGTTATTATACGTTACTTTGTTGATCAACAATAGTGAAAGCCGTGGGCACGCCCCAATCTGTCAGTTGGCTGATGAACTCTTGACTTCTTCTCTCCCTGCTATTTGTTCCCTCTCATGTTAGCAAACATGGTTGTGATGACAACACAGGCAAATCATAGGCCAAGGATTTTATGCAAATGTTTTGTTTGCAAACAAATGAAAGGTCTTTCCAGGAAAGGGAGAGGGGAGAAAAACCAACGACTTTGTGCTCTGAGAGCATAATAGATGGCAAAAACAAACGTGCCTTGGTTGCTACACAAATGGAAGGGACAGTAGTACAGAGGCTTCTCTGCTAATCCCCACCAGCTAAGATAAATTTTTACAAAGAATCATTGAAATAGTCAGTGTGATATTATAGTGTTATTTCAGTGAGTCTGGTTCATGTTACCCAAACTGCAGTGGAATAGCCTCAATGATCATTATTGAGCACTGCTTCAGGACCTAGGGCAGGGACTCGAATAGCTACTCCATAAACTGAATAAATTCCTCCTAAAAATATTCAGTGTTACTGTGGTTTGGTTTCCATCTTTGGGATTGGGACAGAGAGATGAGCCTATGACTTTCCACTTCCAGTTCATGATAAATTGAAATATAATATGCTCACACTCATATTAATATATATATAGATAGAATAGAACAGGGGTCCCCAACCCCTGGGCCATGGATGAGTACCGGGCCATGGCATGCCAGCAACTGGCATGCCAGCACAAACAAGCAAAGCTCCATGCATAGGATGCAGGCAACACACAAAACCATGCCCCCTCCCATCTACAGAAAAACCTCTCTCCATGGAACCGGTCTTAGGTGCCCAAAAGGTTGGGGGACTCCAGAATAGAACATAGAATAAATAATAGAATTGGAAGGGACTTTGGAGGTCTTCTAATCCAACCTCTTGCTTGAGCCATTTATGATAAATGCTTCTCCTGTCTCTTTTTTAAAGCCTCCAGTAATGGAACACCCACATCTTCTGAAGGCAAACTATTCCATTGGTTGATTGCTCTCACCATTAGGAAATTTCTTCTTAGTTCTAGGTTGCTTCTCTCCTTGGTTAGTTTCCATCCATTGTTTCTTATCTTGCTTTTTGATGCTTTGGAAAATAGTTTGACTCCCTCATCTTTGTAGGAGCCCCTCAAATATTGGAAAGTGTTATCATGTCTCCCCTAATCCTTCTTTTCATTAGACTAGCCATGCTCAATCCCTGTAACTGTTCTTTGTATGTTTTAGCCTCCAGCCCCCTAATTATTCTTGCTGCTCTTCTCTGCATTCTTTACAGAATCTCAACATCTTTTTATATTGTAGTGACCAGAACTGAATGCAGTATTCCAAGTGTATCTTACTAAGGCTTTGTAAAGCAGTAGTAGAACTGTACGTGATCTTGATTCTATCCCTCTATTAATACAGCCTAGAATTGTATTGGCTTTTCTTGGCTGCCACACACTGTTGGCTCATATTTAAGCGATTGTCCACAAAGACTCTAGATCACTTATCCAAGGTCCACTAGGACTCCAAGATATTATATTTTTTCCCCAAAATAGCTGTTTAGGCTACAAAGTATATTCTATAATTTAGGAAATTGCCTTTTTTTGTTAGAAATACTCTGCTCATAGAAATACAGGAATTCAGCAAAACGGTCAATTGCATCTTATACTAAAATATACAGAATTAGATTTCTTGTGTTTTCTATTGGAAGTGCCTTTTTTCAGATTTCCATAAAATGAAACTGTAAACAATTATGGAATTGTTATGCGGTAGCTTGGTTATTTGTTTTTTTTCCCTGTATTTTTTTTTAATTAATTTTTTTTAAGATTTTACAATAAAAACCCCTTCCTCGATCCCTCCCACCCCACCCCAAAACCCTCCCCCATTCTTCCCAGAGCTGAATACAGGCTTAACTAGAACTTAAAAGAAAAAAAGTTTTAAACCCAAATAAACCTTAAACAAATATAATTACACTCAATAAACAAATTGTGAAATACTTTAACTCCATTATATATATATAAAAAAGGAAAAAGAAAATAAAAAAATAAAAAATTAAAGAATAATAATAGTTACACTTCTAAATAATATCTTGAACTTTAAATATAAAATTATTTTAGTTTCTGGGTTTTTATATTGATACTGCACATATTTTTCACTGCTCAAAATACTTATAAGTAGGATCAGTGGTAGGATTCAGCCAGTTCACACCACTTCAGCAGAACCGGTAGCTAATTTTTGTTGCCCAAACCCAGAATGGACTTCCGGAAGTGGCATCCACACAGACAACCAGTTGTTCACATATTTGAATCCTGCCACTGAATGGGATAATAATAATAATAATAATAATAATAATAATAATAATAATAATAATAATAATAATAATAATAACAACAACAACAACAACAACAACAACAACAACAACAACAGTAGTAGTAAAGTTGGAAGGGACCTTGGAGGTCATCTAGTCCAACCCCCTGCTCAGGCAGGAAACCCTATACCATTTCGGACAAATGGCTGTCCAGTCTCTTCTTAAAAACTTCCAGTGTTGGAGCATTCACCGCTTCTGGAGGCAGGTTGTTCCACTGGTTAATTGTTCTAACTGTCAGGAAGTTTCTCCTTAGTTATATAAATTTTATTTTTATGGTAATATAAATTTTCTGAATAAATGAATAAAAATAGATAAACTTAATTAGGGCAAGAGCACTATTTCATGTTATGCATGACCTCTCTGTGGGAGATTTCTGAATAGAAATTTGTTCTACACCCACCACCTCTGTCTTTTGGGTTAAACTGAGACTTTTTAACATAAATATCCAACATAGTTGAAACTGCAAGAAATCCTCACTTAATAAACACTGTTGGGACCAGCAATTCCATCATTAAATGACAAGGTTGTCATATGAGAGATCACATGACCATCATAGGCTCACAACTTCATTTCCCCTGCGATTGTTAAGCAATCACCTGTGATTGTTAAACAAGACACAGTTTAACAATGACTTCGGATTTTGCTGATGGCTTCTCCATTGACTCTGCTTGTCAGAGGTCAGCTTTGAATCATGGAAATGGTGATCAAATTGCAATGACTATAAATGCCTGCACTCAAAGCCCTTAAATATCAGTCAGAGACTCACCGCAAGGACACTGTGATGGTTGTATGTGCAAGTACTGATCTTTAAGTTACTTTTTCAGCACTGTTGTAACTTCAGTTGGTTGCTAAATAGGTTAGATAAGGACAATCTGCAATCAGCATTGATCTTTGACACTGTGATATTATTATTAATAATAATAATAATAATAATAATAATAATAATAATAATAATAATAAAGTTGGAAGGGACCTTGGGGGTCATCTAGTCCAACCCCCTGCTCAGGCAGGAAACCCTATACCATTTCAGACAAATGGCTGTCCAGTCCCTTCTTAAAAACTTCCAGTGTTGGAGCATTCACCGTTTCTGGAGGCAGGTTGTTCCACTGGTTAATTGTTCAGTCAGGAAGTTTCTCCTTAGTTCTAGGTTGCTTCTCTCCTTGATTAGTTTCCACCCGTTGCTTCTTGTCCAGCCTTCAGGTGCTTTGGAAAATAGCTTGACTCCCTCTTTGTGGCAGCCCCTGAGATATTGGAACACAGCTATCATGTCCCACCTCATCCTTCTCTTCATTAAACTACGTCCTTCTCTTCATTAAACTACGTCCTTCTCTTCATTAAACTAATGATTCAAGAGGGATCAATATTTATTTCAGTATTTAGTACTTATACCTATTAACCCAGAAGTGGGGAAGATATAACTTGAAGGTAATGTAACATGGGTAAATTTCTAGCCATATAACCAAAATATGTGTCTTACAAATGTAATATGAAAGATCTCTTTAAACATTGCAAACATTTATGCATCCTTATCTATATCTTCAATTGGCACAACAATCCAAACAAAGCTAAGCAAAGTTATGGAAATCATGTTAAATGTCACATGCAAATGGATTTCTAATGAAGTCTCTAATATTGTCTAATTCAGAAGAATACACTGGAGCCCGTTAAATGTAATGGAAGAGGCATCTGTAAAGAATAATCCTAAATTTACTGGAACTGAAAAAATATTCTTCTCTTTAAGAACTGGTAAAAAAATTGTTCTATTCAAATATTTAGATGAATGTACTGTCATCACCTCCTTTGCACCTCCTGAAATGCCATGCATATTCCAACAAACCTGTACACCAAAATCTTTTTCAGCATGTTCTCAGGTAGCTTCCAGTAGATGACAAACATATGCGTTAGGAAAGTCATCAGGAAACTAGGCATATCTGGTCCAGATTGCAGCTACGATGGTGCAACCAGCCTTCTGACCATTACTATGTGCATTGCACCCATAATAGGTTCAATCTCACAGTCATGATCACCATCTTGGTTTTTTTTTTTTAACCCCATGGACAGCTCTGCTATCTGGGAAAAGTACGTACCAAATGTATTTTATTAAGAACAACCACTTGCAAAAAGGAGTGAAGACTCTAGAGTTGGTATCTATGGAAATGTATACTTTAAGAAAACTGCCCAGAGAAATGAGAATGAGCTGTCATTCTGCTTGTCTGTTTGCACGCCAGAGTCTTGGTGTGGGACCAGATCAAATAAGCCTTGACTCAGAGAAAGTGAGCAACTGAGTGAAACCAAATGGACAGGCCCAGTCATCCTTATTTGTGGCTCGTCTGAGCTGAATAAGTCAGACTGACTTCTGAGCACACAGAGGATTCTATTACAATTGTTTACCTTAAGGAGAGTGATTTTAGGGATGATGTCTGAGGAACCTTAAAGAAGACTGCTCATGGTATACATATTTGTTTCACGGGCAGGGTGATCTTCCTCTTGCGTGAGAAATAATTAGAATCCTCTGGCAAATCTAGCTTCATTTTTTATTGTAACATTAAAGGAAATATTAAAATACTGGTAAGGATAAGTGTGCGTCACTGTAACTATGTATTTATTAAGTGTATGGTGATGTTACATTAGCCAGGAGACTACAGTGATAACACAAAGTAGTTGTTTGGCTGCCAACAGTTGCTAGCCTGTTCAGTTCATGCTCACTTGCTATCCAGAGTTCACCATAGAGGGTAACTAGCTCCACAATTAGAAGGTTTAAGGCATTCTGCAGCATCATCTGGAGCTTTTCCCACATCAATGTCACTTCTCATTCAGGTGTTGCATTCAGGTAGGTACAGCACCAGTTGATTTCTTACTACTGCTTGAAGCATTGTTTTTTTCCCCCTCACCGAAGTGGTACCTATTTATCTACTTGCATTAATATGCTTTCAAACTGTTAGGTGGGCAGAAGCTGAGGTGAGTGATGGGATCCCACTCTATCACATGATGCTAGGACTCAAACTGTCCAGCGTCATTAAGCCACTGAGTCACTGCGCCTCTCTTTGTGACTATATAGATGTGTTTAGAACACATATGACTATATAAGTGTACAGAATACATGGACTTGGGTGAGTTCAGTCAACAACATTTAATCAATCTAGCCTTGTACTTAATATCATTTAAATCCATAAGTCCACATGTTGACAGATACATAAATATATGCCTATGTACCATGAAAAGAAATTGTTCTTATATTGCAGGTACAAAATGGGGTGGAACCCTTGAACCATCTCACTGAGAAAGATCTAAACTTCTATAGTGTATGCATGGCAAGACTTCAGATGCTCAAAGAAAGAAAGAAAGAAAGAAAGAAAGAAAGAAAGAAAGAAAGAAAGAAAGAAAGAAAGAAAGAAAGAAAGAAAGAAAGAAAGAAAGAAAGAAAGAAAGAAATTCATTACATGCATAAAGCAATGTTTAGTTTGAATTTAAGACAAAAGGAAATAAAGATTATTTCAGGCATTAATTGTACTGTATTCTGCACAAATTTGGAAATACAAACAACAATGGAGGATTCTTCACCCCCAGTTGCATTTTGGAAATCAGAGAAACTAATGTACTGCCATTTCATTCAAGTATGGAGAATTTCTAAACATCCAAAAATAAAATGTTCTCCTCTTCAGATCAAAAAAAGACATCTCCTTGTTTTTACTCCGGCATCATGCCAAAAGTGGTACATATAGGGCAGTAATGGCGAACCTTTTAGAGACCAAGTGCCCAAATTGCAACCCAAACCTCACTTATGTATCATCAGGTGAGGGACGGGTGTGAACCATTGGGTGAGCATGGCCCATTGGGTGGGTGTAGCCCATTGGGTGGGCATGGCCTATTGGATGGGTGTGGATGTGGTAGCAGACTGGGTGGGCGTGGCCGGGGTGAGCATGGCCACTTTGATGTTGCTCATGGGGAGGGATGCCTGTGGGGACCAGGCAGAGTTGGGGGAGATGCAGGGGATCTCTGGCAGGTGGGACAGTGGGCAGGAAGCTCATCCTGTGGGGTAAGGTGAGAGGAGGCAGGGCAGGGGTGCCATTGCCGCAGGGCAAGGCCAGGCGAGGCAGGGGCCGGGGCGGCTGCTGCCTGACACCATTGGCCCCCCCACACAGCGAGCACATGGGGGCCAACTGTGTCCATCAGCAGCCACAGCCTGCCAGCCTCTTGGTTTTGGCGCAACGTGGCTGTTTGCCACTTTGCGCATCGCACCCAGTGTGGCTGCCATGAAGCCGCAGAACAAGCCGGGTGGAGGTAAGGAACCAGTATACCAGTTTCTTACCATTGCCTGGCTTGTTCCGCAGCCTCATGGCAGCAGCATTGGGCAGGAGGCGGCAAACAGCTGGTTTTGGTGGAACATGGCTGTTTGCCTCCAGCCACAGCCATTTGCCGCCTCGCGCATCGCACCCAATGGTAAAAAAAAAAAGTTCCATCAGACTTTCTAACTTCTTGAGATCTCGTGAGAAGTTAGAAAGTCTGATGGAACTTTTTTTTTTTTTTACCGATAGTCCCACAAACACACAGCAAAGGCTGAGAAGCAAACGGAGAAATGGAATGCAGCTGAAAGGCAGGTTAGTAAAAAAAAAATGCTTGGGGAGGTGGGGGCGGGCATGGCAACCTTACCCTGCATAGGTATTGATGCAGGTTGCTAATGGATGGGACTGAAAGCCTAGGACTGGGGCGACGGCGTGCATGCCCAAGAGAGGGCTCTGCATGCCACCTGTGGCATGTGTGCCATAGGTTTCCCACCACGTATATAGGAAATGAATTTTTGATGATATTTCTTTATGTGATTATCTGATGCATTTCGAGAAAAAAATCAAAAGGCTTTCAGGAAGCCCAGCAAAATGCCATAGATGGACCCTGCATGTTCTTGGCCTTGATAAGATTTCATTTAACACAAAGTTCAAAGAAAATGTGAAGATTCTCCAGAGCATTAACATTTGGAGGATTTCACAGGCAGACCAAAGCATTCAGCTAAGGCAAGGAAAATTCCCAGGGTTTCATATTTGCACATCCCTAATAACAGACCACACTAACAAAGCCATTCTACCTACTGCGTATCTTGTCACATGTTTTGTCGAAGCTACATAAGTGTGGAGGCATCATTTGACCTTGGTCTATAATAATACATGTTAGCTACAAAGCTCTATGAAATGAAAACAATGATCCTGAATTACAGTTTTGCAGGGATATTTTTATCCTTTGTAATATAAAAGTGAATGCATCAAAGGGCTTTAGTGCTTTCTAAGGGAGGGGGAAAAAATCAAGCGGTGCAGTCTATAAATGAAACATTGGTGACTGACAGTAGGCACTGCTTATTTACTTTCTGTTTATAAACCTTAATGTGTGTTTTCCATGCATTCTGCTTCATGCCGATGATCACTAAGTACAAGAGTTCCTTTAAATCAGCAGTGACTGTGGTTTGGCTTCCTGCAAACTATGTAAATTTATAGTTTGGCTGAAGGCTCCAGACTGCTGCTTTTCAATTTTGGAGACTCTTTTTGGAATTCAACATGCATATAGAACTATGCAGGCTTTAGAGCATTGTGAGTCAAGGACTGAAGGAAGGAGGAAAAGAGTTTATCTGTGCCTGATGTGAGAAACAGAACTTATTTTGATGTAAAGCCCTTCAACATATATGATATTCAGCCTAATGCAGACTCCTGCATGCTACATATCCAAGGAAATTGATTTAACATTTTCCATTATGTAAATATTTTATATGAATAATTTCAAAATTTCTTTCACAGTTCTGTACAACAGGCCAAGGTAACTGTGATTTCTATAGTATATTGCTGTTGGACAAATGAGGCTGCGAGAATACAGCATGCATAAAATTTGTACTTGTCATTAGAGAAGAAGTGATGTGAAATCAATTTGGAAAAGAGATCTGGAACACAGAGGCCATTCCACAAGGAGCTTTGCTCTTATGGAGGCTAATTCTGCATATAACTTGCTCTCAAAGATTTTAAATATGAAGGAAGAGAGTCAAAATTTCCTAAGATGAGGAAGGAGAATTCCTGTTAAAAATAACTGAAGTAGACAAGGAGTTATTTTTGAAATAATGACACATTTCATATTGTCCATTTGAATAAGGGCATATCCTTAAACTAGTCCTTGAACACTTGCTAGCTTGACTTTAAAATAGCATATAAATCAGTTTAAGAAAGTTCTGTTTAGACTGACACACTTTGGCAACAATTAGGCAGTTATTCCATCCAGACTGCAAGCTATTATGTTCTCCCACAGGACATTTCTTCTGCTGCTTCCTCCCTCAATATCTTTACCAGTCACCTTCTGTCTGCCTCTGGGCATACACACACATAAAATAAAAATTCTTTGCATTGTTTTTGTTTTCCTTGAATAAAAATTCAGATTCTGCTATAGAATGTCTTTCTTACATGGGAAATGGTTATAATATTTGCCATATCAAATGTCCCTCATTTAAAGTGTAGTTGATACATTTTTTTTCCAAAATCCTGTTTTACTTTTCCTGAACAAGAAGAAAGATGATGAACAGCTAAGGCAAGTGTCATACTCCTAGGGAAGATCTGCTTTAAGGAAATTTCCTGGCATAATTCAAGAAAAGCAGGAAAAAAAATACAGCGATGGGGGCATTCTTGTTAGTGGCATCCACTATTAAAGCCCTGTCACTTTTTAAATATATGTCACTTGTGCTGTAAAGAAGGGACAGGGCTTCAATTGCACAATCTGAAGGTCTGCAATGGGGTATGCCTCATGAATAAGACAAATACCATATTGTCTGTATTACAACTGACTATTCTAACACATTTACTAATTTCTTTACATATAAAATTATTTTATTTAGTCTTCTGGAAGTTTGGAACATGGTAGTACTGGAAAGCTATAAAAATGCTACAATATTTCTTTGCTATCATCATCATATCATCATCATTTTAGCCATTGTCGGTCCACTGCAGGATGAAGGCCTCTTCCACATGTTTGCAACCAATACGGTCCTGAGCTTTCCTTTGCCAATTGGGCCTGCAATACTTGCTGATGTCGTAGATCCATCTTGTTTTAGATCTCTTTTGTGGACCCTTTTTATCAAGCGAGATCCACTGTATGACTGCCTTGGTCCACCTGCCATCAGTTCTTCTTGCTATGTGACCAGCCCAATTCCATTTCAATTCTTTTACTCTCTTGATGATATCATATACTTTCATTTGTTCTCTAATCCAATTTATTTGCTATAGTTAGTCTAAAATAGAGTAATTCATTTGGTGGGGTGATAAGATTTGTAAGATGTAATAACCCCCTTGCACTCTATGTATGTATGTGTGCCTTCAGGTCAGTGTTGATTCCTGATGACTGCCTGGACCTCTGCCCACCATTTTCTTGCAAGATTTTCAGAAGGGTCTTCTTCTAGAGGTAGTGACTGACCAAATTACCCCAAGTGGTGTTGTGCCTAAGGCAGAACTAGAGTTCACAGTCTCCCAGTTCCTAGCCTGGTGCCTTACCCATTACGCCAAACTAGCTGTCTCCCTTGCACTTATTTTGAGCTTGTTTAATAGACTGATTCTTCCACTGTTTTCTTGGCCACAATATGAAAATAATTTACCATTGCCTTCTTCTTCTAGGATGCTTTTTGATTCACAGTTTTGAATGTCATCTGAATCCAACCCTATTTAGTTTTTTTTTTTTTAAGGACAATTAGATGTGACACTGATGCCCATATTAGACCAACTTCAGCCCATGCTCATTTCCTGCCAGTTTACTTAGTTAACAAAAAGTGGCTTGTTTGAAATGCAATGTCAGTGATTACCCTGTGCCTGCCCCATCACATTTCTAAGAATATGTGATATACAAATATATGTGCAAGAATACTCCTGCATTTTTCTGATTGTCCCAATTGCAATGAACCAAATACAGAAGAATCTCACATACAGGTTATTTATTATCTTGGTGAATTTTTGGCATGCCTCAAGATCTATAAAAATAAATGAAACTTGACCAGCTGGGGTTTTATAATTAAACATCAGATAATCTGATGTTTGAAGATTTGTAGTTGCTCAGATTGGTTTTAATTTTACAATGAATCTGAGGGCTCCCTATGGGACTAATAGGGAGGTTCATTTTTGTTTTTAAAAAATAGCCAACTAGGTTATCAAACTAATGGCATTAGGAAAGCATGTAAAGTACATTCTTGTCTAGACTGACTGTTCCTGTGATTAAGTCATTCCAGATAGAGAGAGATGGGTGGCATATAAATTTAATAAATAAATAAATACTAAAATGCAGCTGGGTTATCCTAAAATGCTGAATAGGTGCCCTTTTCCTTGAGACTGAGATCTTTATACTGTTTCATTATCATTCATTTCATAAACATGTCTGTCAAGGTGGCATTTTGTACACCATCTTTCATTATATGAACAAGGCACGATTATTGTTCAATGAAGAATAGTTCAAAAATTTGAAGTACATGTGGAGATGGTGCCATTTGGTTATTTTGTTTGATGGATATTCAGCAGAGGGTTAGAAATATCAGAATATGTTTAGGGAACATTTAATACTAACAATAATTTATGAATCTTCTATGTTGCCCAACCCTCATATACTAGATAGTCAGTCAGTCAGTCAGTCAGTTAGTTTTTGGTATTCTCTGTTTTCTTGCAGAAATTTCATTACCCCAAATAGATAATATCATCAGTGCTACTAAGGATTTTATATCCTAGTGGCTTACCCTGTCAGTATTGGTGGGGGTGGTCTTGGAGATGATGTTACTTAGTTTGGGTAATGAAACATCTGCAACAATACAAGCTCAGAGAGAACCAAGGACCCCTCATTTCAACCCTGAGCTATAAATATTCTCTTTATCGGAATACACACACACACACAATCGTACAGAGACTTTAAAAGAGAATATAAAAACTAGCACAAACTAGTGCAGCATAAAGAAAAAAAAGACAAAAGTGCAGATAGGCAAAATAAAAAGAAATAGGGAGAAGACACTTCTGATTTTCTGTGCCAAAAATATGTCTTATATTTATTTCTATGGTTATAAAAAAGTTCACGTTTTCTATTCAATTTTTTTTCTAATCATCAAAATCACAAGTACTTTTTTTCTCCCTGTTCCTTGTGAAAAGTCTATAAGGGGCATAGATATTATCTTTTCTCTAATCAAGGAAATCAATTTAACCATCTCTGCAAGATCCATCATCTTCATCAACCATTTCTCTATTGTGGGTAATTTTGAATTTTTCCAGTTTTGAGCATATAATAACTTTGCTGAAGTTGTCATATAGAAAAACAAAGTTCCATGGCATATTTGTAGCTATTTATCCTTTAATACCTCTCAAAACATCTCTGGTTTCAATTGTACATTAGTCTTTAAAATCTTCTGAATTATGCTGTAAGTTTAATTTTGATAAGTATAAAGGCAAGTATTTTTTTTTCTTGAACGCAACTAAGAATGAGCATTAGTAAATCAATTTCTCGTAGAAGGCTAAATACACATTGTTGCTAGGAAGCAACTATTTATGAGAAAATGAAGATCATTTGCAAGACTGAAAATGTGGAATAATAAATGGCACAGAGCCTTCTGCTAATAAGCAATGTTTTACAGCATATAAAATTAGAACTCTTGGGTAAATGAATAAAAAGACTGTGATTCTCTTGACTAATTAGACATGTCCTCACTGGGGATTGTGACAACAGTAAAGAAGTGCTTTGCCTTCAACGCCTTCAATTTTAACCTCCTAGTGTATCTACAGCCCTAAGAGGTGATATGTAAAATGTGTATACACTCTTGTTTTATCTCCTGCTTTTCTTGTTGCTGTTTCTGACTCCAAGGAAGTGCTAATTAAGATGCCAACCATTATATCTTGGGGGAGAGGGAGGAACATAACCTTTCTCTCTACCCTTTTGTTTACAAACGTATCTATATCATCTATAACTTTACCTTACTCCAGAGGAATAACATTTAAGTTTGCTTCATCTAGTAATAGTAATAGTAGTAAAGTTGGAAGGGACCTTGGAGGTCATCTAGTCCAACCCCCTGCTCGGGCAGGAAACCCTACACCATTTCGGACAAATGGCTGTCCAGTCTCTTCTTAGTGTTGGAGCATTTACTGCTTCTGGAGGCAGTGTTCCACTGATTAATTGTTCTTGTCTTTCTCCTTAGTTCTAGGTTGCTTCTCTCAGTTTCCACCCGTCTTCTTGTCCTGCCTTCATGCTTTGGAAAATAGCTTAATTGGCAGCCCCTGAGATATTGGAATACTGCTATCATGTCCCCCCTTGTCCTTCTCTTCGTTAAACTAGACATACCCAATTCTCGCAACCGTTCCTTATATGTTTTAGCCTCCAGTCCCCTAATCATCTTTGTTGCTCTTCTCTGTACTCTAATAAACAGGCAGACAGACAGACAGACTAGGGTAGACAGTGTTCATTTTCTTCTTGCATCCCCAGCGTCATTTGAATAAATTGGCTGCCAGTAGATCTGGAAGGAGAAAAAAAGACATGTTCATATGCAACACTACTCTTCTTTTCTGCTATGACAGCAACCTATTTTGGATTGTTCTCTGAACTGGCTCTTTAAAAGTGCTCTGGAGTCTGCATACTAGCAGTAGCTGTAGCTCATCCAGCATTGCTGTTATCTGTGGTTCTTTATATGCTTGCCCAGAGCCACAAGCCATTACATTTATTCCATAAGCATACACCCCACACATATATAAACAAAGAAGAAAAAAGAGTTAACCATGCTTAAAGTTGGTATGACTTGGCTGCTTAATTATGCCAGGCACAGGACATGCAGGAACAAAAATGAGAAAGTAACTCACCAATAGATCTTGTTCTTGATTGTAAAAAGAATGATAATATTGTTGAATGGAAGTTGGGGCTCATTATACATATTACAAATAAACATGATTCAGTAAGAGAACTAATAATTACCAGAGGGTATGGCATTGCTAAATAAAACCTTCAGGATAGTCACAAAGAGGGAATGGTTATTATAGCTCTTAAGCAAGTACAATTTAGAAGGAATAATATTGCAGTATTTCCTGAAGTCTAGTGCATCTCAGTGAATTGGATTCAAAGATCAATGAGATGAGATGCTAAATAGGGACTCTAAGTAATACAGCTCTTCATTACATATCAGAATCAAAGATGGTGTAATAATAGTGACAAAACCTAGTTCCTCTCCACTGGACACAATTCCCAATTCTCAGCAGTGACTACAAAGGATAAATGCCAAGTAATCTCCTTACTGAATCACTGAGGAGCATTATCACACTTCTGCTGAGTGAGGCAATGAAACAGCCTTTGGATTTATGTGCAATTCTTTTTTATCACATCAACACACCAAATGTGGCACCCTTATTTTGACAATGAGAACGGAGGAGAGGTAGAGGATCCCTTTCTGCATGCAAGGGAGGGACCAGCCTGAGATCAGTATTGCCTCTGTGTGCATCCACATTGCTATGGATCTTTGGGCAGTCTTTCATTACCCCAGTGTTTATTTGCTTGATTTGGCTTGTGAGATCAATTCATTTCCCATTATCCAGTTCACATGTCTCCTTGTCCTTGCTATGTAGAATTCTCCCTTTCCTACAGAGCCAAAGTGCCACAGAGTCATGCCCCCATGATTCACATGCTGAACAGAGAAGTGGCCCTAGCAATGGTCAGTTGGCTCCTCCCCATCTCCTAATTGCTGGAACTACCCCAGCAATTATCTGAAGGGAACCTTGGCTAACTCAAGTCTTTCTAGGCCAGTGGTTCTCAACCTGTGGGTCGGGACCCCATTTGGGGTCGAACGACCATTTCACGGGGGTCGCCAAACAACGCAGTCCACCATTTCCCCCCCCCTTTTCCTTAGCTGTGCTACTCCCTTTTATTCTATTGGCTTTTGAAAGCCAATAGAATAGACTCTCTTGAATAGAGTCTAATTCTATTGGTTTTCAAAAGCCAATAGGAATTGTTCAGGCTGTCTCTGCCCTGTTGAGCCCACCAAAAGTCCCATTCTGCAAATGGTGCTGCACCAGTTGAGTAGTCCTCGACTTACAACTGGTTGAGTAGTCCTTGACTTACGACCAGTTGGGGGTCGCGGCTTTAAAAAGGTTGAGAACCACTGTTCTAGGCACCTTGAATTGGCATGACAGTACTGTTGTGTTTAGATGGCAAAGCTGGTAGTCAAGAAAGTATAGAAGTGCTCTGATCCTGAATTATGACACATTTCTCTTTATTATGACAGTGCTTCAGATATCTATTTTGATTAATCTACTATTTCCCCATGTCTGTGGTGCCAGTTTTACATGACTTAATCAGCCAGCTTGGCCAGGCCTAAGCCAGGGGACATCCTTGTTGTGTTTCGCTAAGGAAACTTATTAAAAAGATGACTAAAATTAGTTGTTTCACCTTCATCAACATCTATTTCCTTTCATTTCAATCTGGCCAGAGGGCTTACACAACTCCTCCCACTAGCACCATCAGCTCCCATGCTGCATATCCAATGCAGGAGCCACTGCTGGATACAGAATTAGGACAGGAGATATAATGGAGCCAATCCAGGAATTTTTCATCTTAAAAACTCTACTGTCAAAGCTTCATTCAAAACAATTTCATTTCAAAGCCTACTGTGTTCTCTGCCAATATTGCTTTTTCAGCAATAGTAATGATCTGATGATTCTGATCTATTGCTATTGCTAAGAAGGCATAGGATATGAATGCTCTTTGGCTTGAGAAGCTGCATTGCAATGTTACAATTAGACTTTCTCCTATTAGAATTGTTTTAACATTTTACTACACTATAAGCATCTAGGGCATGAAAGTAGAAATGATTATTTCCGAGGAGAAAACAGGAACTCTAAGCATCTGCAGAATGCAACCCTCCCCAATGTATCATATTGGATAAGTATTATAACCTGATATCAAATTTATATGTGAGATCAAAAGGAAAGCAAATAGAATCTGTGAAATACTGGGTACGACAGATTGGGAAGAGAAAAGTAGTTTTCATTGTCTCATTATGAGTCAGCTTGTTGAACCATCTAACTGAAGTTTATTCTGAGGATCAGAGCAAAACACTTCCCCAAGTCTGCTGGAGATGTCAGTGATTGAAACTGAAAGCATTAGGTTGTAAAGCAGTGTTCGGCCTCTGAACTGCAGCCTTCTGCTTTCTCTTTTTTTCTGCCAAAGCATTTCTGAACTTTTCAGAATGACTATCTATCAATGGTGGTAGTCAAATATGTGAACAACCGGTTTTCTGTGTGGATGCCGCTTCCGGAAGTCTATTCTGGACCTGGGCAACAATAAATTAGCTACTGGTTCTGCTGAACTGGTGCGAACTGGCTGAATCCCACCACTGCTATCTATATATTTTATCACCCTAATCCAAACCAATCTCCACACATGTTCAACTTTGCACAGTTATGCTCTGAAACATCTGACCTTAAAAAATTGATACTGAGCAACTTAATCAGTTTTGTTCACTTCACTGTAAAATCAACTAGCAGTTCTTTCTTGTGAACAGGAAAAAGTGGTGAAGATGAGTGGTATCTGTCTGGTTTTTAAAAAACCCTTGGAGGTTAGACAGATATTTTAGTAAATGTATATACAGGAATGTAAAGTATTAAAGGTAGGACAAAATCTAATAAACAAACAAAATGGTTTATGTTGTGCAGGCTCAGGATGTTGCATTGGTCCCAGACATTCCAAAAGCTGCCCAGGACCAGACTGAGTGGCGCCAGCCTTGTGCGCATGCGCAGGGCGCGAAAACCCTCCGCTACTTGTTGCCATTGTGTCCGGGTCTCTGGGCAGATAAAGAGAGGCCTGTGTGTCGTTTGCGTTTTTGGGGTGTTGCTGTTAAATGAATAAAGAGCTGATAACTACACAATGAGTCTTCATCATTCGCCCACGATCAAAGGACTTAACACTGGTGACAAGGATGGGATGCTTTACAAGCTGAAGAAAAGAAAGCTTTAAAGACTTACCCAAGAAGTTCTGAAGAGGGGAAGACGGTGTTGGAATCAGCATCCCAGCCTGCCAGTATAGCGTCGCTGGAGGGTGAGCTCAGCTGAAAGACCCTTTCCCCAATAGAAGTTGCAGAGGAGCGAGTGGTGAAGGTTGTAAACTACAGGATGGTGAAGATTGGTCGTTTATCCAAATTTGATGTCTCACACCCAGAGAGATGGGAATCCTACGCTGCAAGGGTGGAGAATTACTTCAGGGTAAACCAGATTAGAGAAGATGGCTTGAAGGCTGCAATCCTGTTGTGTATCTGTGGACAGGAAGCTTTTGAAATTGCAGAGAACCTGGTGGCCCCTGCACCTCTGGAGTCAGTAACGTATACTGACTTGAAGAAACTGCTGAAGGAACATTTCCAGCCCAAGTTGTCTGTTATTGCTTGGAGGCACACATTTGAGCAAAGGGATCAGAGGACAGGTGAATCTGCTAAGGATTTTATTGCGGCCTTAAGGCGAGCAGGTGGGCCAAGCAATCTCTCCTAGTCTGAGGAGGTCGCAAGGGCTAAGTGCCCACCCAAATGTCTTAGGCAATTTGTAAAGTTGCTGTCAAGTTCAAAGGGGACTACTCATAAGGGCCCTGAATAAAAGGGCATGGTTATTCTCCAGCATGATTGGATGGAGAACCCACGGATGGGTTGTCTTAATCTATCTGCTCCAATTAGACTAAGTCTGAAATTGGCAACGCCCCTCTGTGCCAAGTGCACCCCAGTTTTAGACTTAGTCTCTTTGCTCTAAGAAGCGTTTTGTCTTCGCTCCTGGAGCAGAAGACTATTTAATTCTATTTATTTACTTAGCTCAGGCTATTATTTATTATTTATTGTTTGATTCAGAATTGATTATATATAGAAGAAAGATCAATCATCCCAGTCTGAAGCCTAATCAGGCTGACAGATTCACAATCCTCTCCCTCCGGGGGGGAGGAACTTTTCCCTTGTTTCTTTTCCCTCAGTTAGGGACATCAAGATCAAACCTCTTCGATCTCAAGTCGTTTTTCATCAAGGCGCTGCTCCGACGATCTTCCGACTGCCAGGTCCCTCGGCCCCGGCAGGACAGCAGGTGAGAGTTTGGGCATGGCCCAATTTTTCGGAGCCGGGTAGGCCTATCAGGCCTCGGACCATCTCAGCGCTTCCCAGCCAGCCTAATCACATGCCATCAGCTGCATTAGGAGCCCAGGCGATTCACCCGAATGAGGGCTCGTTGCAGCTTAGGCCCTAGGCCTCAAGGCCTTCTTCCAACGGCCATTTTTTGGGGCGCGAATTTGGCGGCTGCCATTTTGAATTACCTCCCGGTGGCCATTTTGTGTATGGCTCAAGCCCTCGGCGGCCATTTTGTGGGTGGCTGAGGCCCAGACTGCCTGGAGCGTTCTCCTGAAGGCAGTATTCGATCATCGGTGGCAAGCTCTTCGAGAGAACAGTTTCAACCGGGGAGGGCCTGCTCGCTCCCAAGGGACGCGGTGCCCACTAATTCCCCGCCCAACCCCCTCACGGGCTGAAGTATCTCTGTAGACTCTCTTGGTGAAGTACAGCGCTGAGGGGGGGCGTTTTGCCAAGGTTGAGACCAGAACAACTCGGAGCCTCATCAATGATGGTTATGGAACAAGCTGCACCGAATTCTGACATAAAAGAGCAAAGGATGACACGAGCTGCCCATAAACGTAAAGAAAAAGAGCAGTTGCAGAAGAGTGGTGAAAGTTTGGTTGTTACAGAGCCTGTGGGAGGGGCAAGACCAAAAAGATCTTCGACAGCAGATCTGCAGGCCATGCTCCAGAGGCTCCAGGCCGGTGGGGATGGTCAGGTTCCTGACCTGGAATGTTAATGGCTTAAACGTGCCCCAGAAACGAAGAAAGAATTTTCATTATTTGAAACAACATAATAATGATTTGATATGTTTGCAGGAGACTCATATAACTTTAAAGGATTCTAAATTTTTGATGAATTCCCGTCTGGGCACATATTTTATTGCTCCAGCCCCTGGGAAAAAAGGGGGAGTGGTAATTTATGTGAAGAAAACTTTTTCAGCTAAACTAATTGAGGCTGATTCTGAAGGAAGATATCTTTTTGTGGAATTATTATTACAAGGCCGAAAGGTTCTTATTGTGGGACTATATGCTCCCAATCAACAACAGAAACAATTTTATAAGTTGCTGCATGGCAAGATATCTCAGTTGGATTATAAATCGGTAATTTTGATGGGTGACTGGAATGGGGTTTTAGACCCAACTATAGACAAAAGAAGTTTCTCTAAAACTTTTATTCAAACTAAATTACCTATGACTTTCTTTGATTTGAAGGAAGAATTGGAGCTTATTGATATTTGGCGAGAAAGGAATACAAGTGATAGAGACTTTACCTTTTATTCTGATAGACACCAGTCATTTTCAAGGATTGATTTTTTTTTGATTACTAGTGACTTCCTCCCTAGAGTGAGGAAGGTGAAAATTTTTCCTAGAACATTGTCAGATCATAGTCCGGTGTGGATGGAGTTATATTCGGAAGACGGGAATAGAAGATCCTGGAGATTGAATGAGAACTTATTTAATCGGGAGGAGTTCGTACAAAAGTGTAAAGAACATTTAAAGGACTTTTTTACTATAAATATGAATAAGGGAACATCGATGTCTATGGTGTGGGACGCTAGTACAGCATATATGAGGGGAATTTTGATTCAATTGAATAAAGTTTTTAGGGAAAAAGGGTCACAAAGACGTAGAGAAATAGAAGAAGAGATCAAATCAAAAGAACAAGAGTTGGTTCTTAACCCTACTGATAATAATTTAAAGGTATCTATAAAGATGCTTAAGGAACAATTTAACATGTTGATGGCAGATCAGGTGGCTACCAATCTGTCGTATATGAGACATAATACTTTTTGCAATGCGAATAAGCCTGGGAGGTGGTTGGCTTATCAGTTACGAAAGAAACAGAAAGCTAGAATTATAGAGAAAGTAAAATATAAAGGTACTGAGGTTTTTCAGCAAGATTTGATTTAAAAAAAGCTTTTTGGACTTTTACACAAAATTATATTCAAGTGATAATATAAGGGGTTTGGATATAGATAAATATTTACAATCAGTACATTTTCCTAGACTTTCAGAGGAACAACAAAATGGGATGAATAGTTTAATTACTGTGGAGGAAATTGGTTTAGCTATTAAGCAGTTAAAGGTTGGAAAGTCTCCTGGAACAGATGGACTGACTTCTAGGTATTATAAGATTTTATCTGAAGAAATGATAGAGCCACTAAAGGAACTCTTTAATAGTATTTTGTTGGGTATGCAAGTTCCTCCTTCTTGGAAAAGAGCTTTTATATCACTGATTCCGAAGGAAGATCAGGATCTTACAGAGCCTAAGAATTATAGGCCAATTTCATTATTGAATGTTGATTATAAGATCTTTACAAAAATTTTGGCAAATAGATTAATGCAGGTTATGAAAGACTTGATTCATAGTGATCAAGCAGGATTTATAACAGGGAGATATATGAAACATAATGTTAGACAAATTATTAACTTAATTGAGTACTTGGATAAGAATAATCAGATTCCTGTGGCTTTTATCTTTTTGGACGCTGAAAAAGCTTTTGATCAATTGGACTGGCAATTTTTATTTTCTTTGGTAGAGAAAATGAATTTTGGGGATAATTTTTTACATGCACTTAAAGCTATATATCAGCAGCAATCTGCACAAATTGTTGTAAATGGGGGATTGACTGAGAATTTCAATATTCAAAAAGGGACAAGACAAGGATGTCCATTATCCCCATTGTTATTTGTTTTAACATTGGAAATTTTATTGATTCAGATTCGGGAATCGAAGTTAGTTAAGGGTGTAAAGATAAGGAAGAATGAGTATAAATTGCGGGCATTTGCGGATGATTTGGTTTTAATTTTGGAACAGCCGAATCAGGCGATTGATGGTTTATTAGAACTTATAACACAGTATGGGAATGTTTCTGGTTTTAAAGTTAATAATTATAAGACTAAGATATTATCTAAGAATATGTCAGTTAAAGAAAGGGAAAGTTTGATTAAAGCCACAGGTTTTCAGATGGTAAAAAAGGTTAAATACTTGGGAGTATATCTAACTGCTTCAAATGGAAAATTGTACAAGAACAATTATGAACCACTATGGGCAAAAGTCCAAAAGGATTTAATAGATTGGAAAAAATTGCAATTGTCATTGTTGGGGAGAATTTCAGCTGTAAAAATGAATGTTCTACCAAAGTTTCTTTTTTTGTTTCAGATGATACCTATTCTTAAAAAAGAGGCAAATTTGGAGGAATGGCAAAAGGGTATCAATAATTTTATATGGGCCGGGAAGAAACCAAGGGTTAAATTTAAGATATTACAGGATGCTCGAGAAAGAGGGGGACTTAAGGCACCCAATTTGAAATTATATTATGATGCAGCCGCCCTAACTTGGTTAAGTGATTGGCTTAATTTAACAAATATGGATATTCTTTTTTTGGAAGGTTGGGATTTAATATATGGTTGGCATGCATATTTAATTTTTAATAAGAAAGTTGATCGGACTTTTAAATCACATATTTTGAGGAATGCCTTACTTCGTGTTTGGAAGAAGTATTATTATAGATTAAATTATAAAATACCTATCTGGGAGATTCCCAGACATGCAATTGAGGGAACCTCTAAGGGGACAAATTTTGATAAAATTTCATATAAAGAATTGTTAATTTGTTCTGGTTCGAATTGGCATTTGAAATCCCTAGATGTATTAAGGCAGCAAAATATTCTACAGTCATGGTTTCAATATTTACAAATAATGGATAGATGGACTGTAGACAAGAAAGAGGGAATAACACTAGAAGATAGACAATTGGTTATTCAGATTAAAAACCAAGGTCCGGCTCATATAAAAAGAATATATAATGTTTTATTAGAGTTAGATTCGGAAACAGAATTGGTTAAAGATTGTATGATTAAATGGGCTCAGAATATACAGGAGCCGATCTCATTGGATTTATGGGAGATAATTTGGATAAGAAATGTTAAATTTACACAAGCTCAAAATTTGAGAGAAAATTTTTATAAAATGTTTTATAGATGGCATTTAGATCCTAAAAAATTATCTTGTATGTATTCCAACATACAGCCCAAATGTTGGAGATGTGGCAATAATGATGCGACATACTTTCATATTTGGTGGAATTGTAAAAAAGTAAAGGCTTTTTGGATTATGATTTGGTGGAACATTCAAAAGATTTTTAGAAAGAAGATAAAGTTTACTCCTCAACTATTTTTACTTGGTATTTTTGTTGACTTAAATGAAAAAGAAACTACTTTGATGTTGAATTTATTAACTGCAGCAAGGTTACTAGTAGGTCTATATTGGAAGAAAGATTCTTTGCCTACTTTAGAAGAATGGATATTTAAAGTATCTAGTTTTGCAGAAATGGCAAAAATTTCTGCTTATTTAAAGGATCATACACAAGAAAGATATATTACTGTATGGGGAAGGTGGATAGATTATATTCAGAAAAAATATGGAATTAAAAAGTTTTATTTATTTTATGAATGAATATCAAATATTATAGAGAATTGTTTTATAAGTTATGGAGTTAAAGGTTAATTATGATATTTTTTTTTCTTTCTCTTTTTTTTTCTTTTTTTTAATTATTATAATTTTCTTTTTCTTTTTTTTTCTTAACCCTGTATTCTGCTCTGGGAAGTGAAGGGAGGGGGGGTGGGGGTGGGAGGGAGGGTAAGGGGGGGGTTCTCTATTTTAAAATTTTATTGTATTTTTATAAATGATTGTATGTTTTTTTTAAAAAATAAAAATTTTCAAGATAGAGACCAGAGCAACTCATAATGGCAGAGAAAAACAGCAAGCCGGCCAAGAGGAGACGCCAAACAGAGGCAAGTGGAAAGAGCACCACCAAGCGAGCCCGGCCAAGCAGGGAGCCACAGAGGGAGGAAGAGTGCCAAAGACTGAGAGCGGCCTCCCCAGATCTGACAGGCACGATGGGAAGGTCTATTTTTGAACCCCTTTCTTCACATAGTGCCTCAGCCCCAGGGGCCTGGTCTCCCCCCAGGGGAATTCCCCAGTCAGATTCAAACTTAACAGTGGCTTCAGGGAGGGGTATAACTGGTCAGGACACCTCAGGGCCCCAGGCCACATTCCCCCTACTGCAGCAGGGCTTCGCCCTCCTGAGAACCAGGCCCTGAACCCGAACCTCCTCCAGTCCATGATAGCCCAGGCTGTGGCTCAATTTATGGCCTCCAACACTCCACAACCACCTTCCCAGGCCACGCATCATTCACAATCTCCAGATTGGATGGATGATCCCGCATCGGATTTGGAATCTACAGGAGCCGAACAATCTGGCCTGATTTTGTCTGAGGACGAGGGCATCGCCCCATCCGAACCCACCCCTCCTGTCGGTCTCTTTGACCATTCCTTCTTCAATTCCCTGCTTCTCAAGGCCTGCACCACTGCAAACCTCGCCCAAGAACAGGAGAACCCACCAACATCCCAGGGTCCCCATGCCATATACACTGAGCCCTCTGTCTCACAGAATCATATTCCCTGCCCTCCCCTTTTTCTAAATATAGTCCAGAAACAATGGGAGAACCTAGGATCCCCCTTAAGCCCTGGTGCGGTGGAGAGAACATTGTTCAATGTTGCTCCTTCCCTGACCTCCCTTTTGGAGATTCCTGAGATTGATGAGCCCTTGAACTCATTGTTTCCCAATTCCAACATCCCTGGGGTCATAAATGAGGCAATAAGGGCAGAGGACAAAAAGATTGAGTCCGCCCTACGCAGGTCCCACCAGGCATCAGCCTGAGCAACGAGGGCGGCAACCTCCATGGCCTTCTTTGCCAGGGCTTCGGTCCTGTGGTTACGGGAGCTCCAGGACATGATCCCTCCAGACCAGCTTAGAGCCCACCAGAATCTGGGTAAGTTGGTGGCCACGTCCCAGTATCTAGCCGATGCCTCCTTACACACGGCCAGATACACTACCCGGACCATCGCGGCAGACATTTCAGCACGAAGGCTCCTTTGGCTCAGAAACTGGCGAGCAGACACCAAGGCCAAGTGGCGTCTGGCCTCTAAACCTTACACAGGTGGACATCTCTTTGGTAAGGCACTAGAGCCATACCTAACCGAAGGTAAGGATAAACGCAAGACCTTGGTTAATACATCAAGGAAAGGAGATAGACGCTGGGGGAACTTATCGCAGAGTAACTACAGAAGGCAGTCCTTTCGGCCAGCGCCATCCTGGGACTGGGCCCAGGCTCCTCGCCCCTCCTTTCAGAGACAGGAACGACAACAAGATCATTCAGCATACAGAGGCAGATCACAGTTCCAGACCAAGCGGTCCTTTCGAGGCGCAGGGAGCCGTTCCTTTAAGCGAGGCAAGTGAACCTGCAGCCTCACCTCCCATAGGAGGCCGGCTGGCCCTCTATTCCAGCATTTGGGCGGCCACTACTACGGATGCATGGGTGTTAGATACAGTCACCCAAGGTCTGAGACTAGAATTTTGTTCCCACCCACCTGACAGATTCCGCTCTTGTCCTATTTCAACGAACAGGACCAGAGCTGAACTTATGTCAGAGGCAATAGCCCACTTATTGCAAATACAAGCAATTGAACCAGTTCCACAAGACCAAGAAGGACGAGGGTTTTACTCAAACCTTTTCGTCATTTCCAAGACTTCAGGGGGCTGGAGGGCGATCTTGGACTTAAAAGGTCTAAACCTTTACTTGAGATATAAAAAATTTAAGATGCAATCACTTCAATCAATCCTGGCTAGCATCAGGCAAGGTGACTTTCTTACCTCGATAGACCTGACTGAGACATATTTGCACATCTCCATTTTTCCTGGACATCGCAAATTCCTCAGATTCATTTATGCCCGACGCCACTACCAGTACAGAGTCCTTCCATTTGGCCTCTCATCTGCACCAAGAGTATTTACAAAGGTACTGGGTCAGTGGTCCAGGCAGGATCTAAAGAACAATACAATCTGGCTGGAACTAAGAGCCATACACATGGCCCTAAAGAGATTCAGCAGCTTAGTACAGGTGATCGCAGCCCACCTTAGGCAAATTCCCATCAGAGTTCAATGCTATTTAGATGACATTCTAATTCAGTCATCATCATGGCAAAGTGCTCAAGCAGACCTCGCCCTAGCCATCAAGGTTTTGCAGGAGCACGGTTTTTCTGTTAATTTCCAGAAAAGTCATACTGTACCAACAACTTGGCTCCTCCATTTGGGCGCAGTTATAGACACAGACAACTGCATGGTCTACCTATCTCAGGACCGATGGAACTCTATTCAGACTCTTGACGTCAGATCCGAAGGGACAGAGTAGTCACATTGGCATCCCTTTCACAGCTACTAGGGAAGATGGTGTCCTGCGTGCAAATTGTGCCATGGGCACGTCTCCATGCCAGAGAATTACAGTGGCTTCTCCTTCCATTTCAGAGACTTCATACCAGCACATCCCACCTGAAGGTCCGAGTTCCACGGTCAGTGTTGAACTCCCTTCGTTGGTGGGACTCTCTGGCACTGTCACCGGGAGCAGAATTCAAAGAACCAGACAGGATCACCATCACCACAGACGCAAGCCTATTTTGGTGGGGGGCACACCTCCACACACACTGGGCCCAGGGTCAGTGGTCCAGGCAGGATCTAAAGAACAATACAATCTGGCTGGAACTAAGAGCCATACACATGGCCCTAAAGAGATTCAGCAGCTTAGTACAGGGCCAGCACGTCCTGGTCTTAACCGACAACATTACAGCCAAGGCCCATATCAACAGACAGGGGGGAACAAGGTCCAAGCTTCTCATGCAGGAGGCCAGATTGCTGGGGTCTTGGGCGGAACTGAATCTTGCCTCCATCAGGGCGGAGCACATATCCGGAGTGGCCAACCAGCAGGCGGACTCACTGAGCTTAGCCACCGTGGACCATTCCGAATGGCAGCTGGATCCGAAGATCTTCAGAGAGATCGTGGACAGGTTTGGTTCCCCAACCCTAGACCTGTTTGCCTCCCCAGCCAACTCACAGCTTCCCAGATTCCTTTCCAGGTTCCCGTCTCCATCAGCAGAAGGAACAGATGCACTCCGCAGTCCCTGGCCCAGGGAACTGCTCTATGGCTTTCCTCCCCTACCCCTTCTACCTGCCACGATCAGGAAGATCCTTCGCGAACAAGCAGAGGTCCTCCTGGTCGCCCCGCATTGGCTGAGACGGTCTTGGTTCGCCGACCTGATGGAGCTCTCCGCATCCCCACCATGGAGGATTCCAGCCAATCGGATCTCCCTCATTCGGGGGAGTTACAACATCCGGACCCTCAATGGCTCCAGTTAACCGTCTGGCACTTGAGAGGCAGGCCTTAGGTCTAGACTCATATTCGTCAAGGGTCATAGCCATGATCCAGCAATCCAGGCGACCCTCAACGAATAGAATATACGATGCCACGTATCGTGGTGTTTAGCTCACAAAATTGAACCCTTACAGGCTGCAGTGCCAGTTATCTTGGAGTTCCTGTTGGATGGTCTGGACAAAGGGCTTTCCACAAGCACCATCCGTAGGCAGGTAGCAGCACTCGCCACGGTTATTTCCTGTGGCAATGAATCCTTAACACAGCACCCTATGATACGCTCCTTCCTAAAGGGAGCTAACAATGCCAGACCACCAACGGTACATAGATATCCCTCCTGGGACCTTCATCAGGTTCTACAGGCGCTTGTCTCACCACCCTTTGAGCCTATTGACACTTGTTTGCTCAAACAATTATCAATGAAGGTGGCATTTCTGGTTGCTGTAACTTCAGCCAGAAGAATCTCCGAGCTGACTGCCCTGTCAGTGAGAAAGGACCTGTGTATTTTCCATAGGGACAGGGTTACTCTCAGGTTAGATCCCTCCTTCGTGCCCAAGGTCAACTCCTTGTATCATAGATCCCAGGACATAGTTTTGCCGGACTTCTGTCCAAACCCATCTAATGACATAGAAGTTCAGTGGAACAGATTGGATGCCCGCAGGGCCTTATATTGCTGTATACAGAGAACCTCATCCTTCCGCAAGACTGAGGCTCTGTTTGTGTCATTTCACCCTTCGTCGTTAGGACAAAAGGTTTCCTCACCCACTATAGGCAGGTGGATTAGAGCTTGTATTTCTCTGGCATACCAGACTCAGTCACTACAGGCTCCCAGCCATATTACAGCCCATTCCACCAGGGGCGCAGCCACTACAGCAGCCTGGTCTACCCAGGCATCCATAGAGGAAGTTTGTAGGGCAGCAACATGGGCATCGCCCTCCTCCTTTGTCTGTCACTACAAGATGGATATATATGCATCTTCTACGGCTTCATTTGGCCGCAAGGTCCTAGAACACGCATTAACATTGGATGGGACCCAGGCCTAATCTAATTCCCCACCCTAGGGACACAGGGCTTTGGTATGTCCCATCCGTGGGTTCTCCATCCAATCATGCTGGAGAAAGGGGCGTTGTCTTACCTGAACGCCTTTTCTCAGCATGATGATGGAGAATCCACTCCCTCCCAGTAGGTCAGTTGGCCTGGTTCCCATTTGTTCAGATGCGTCGGACCAAAGTCTGGGTATCGCCTTAGCCTAAAACTGGGGTGCACTTGGCACAGAGGGGCGTTGCCAATTTCAGACTTAGTCTAATTGGAGCAGATAGATTAAGACAACCCATCCGTGGATTCTCCATCATCATGCTGAGAAAAGGCGTTCAGGTAAGACAACGCCCCTTTTTGTATTATTTCCTGATTTCGGATACATTTATTCCCAAAATAAAGTGGAGGGGTTTTTGCCTAAGGGTAGCCTCGAATATTCCACATTCTGTGCATTTGATTTATGGAACTATATATCACTTCCCCAATGTAGGACATACATGTATGTGCACAGAGATGTTCCATCTAGGGGGGAGGGGTGTTGTGTCCTGAGCCTGCAAAACAGGCTCGGGACGTTGCATTGGTCCTGGGCATTCCAAAAGCTGCCTGGGACCAGACTGAGTGACACCAGCCTTGCGTGCATGCGCAAGGTGCGAAAACCCTCAGCTACTTGTTGCCATTGTGTCCGGGTCTCTGGGCAGATAAAGAGAGGTGTTGTTTGCATTGTTGGGGTGTTGCTGTTAAACGAATAAAGAGCTGTTAACTACACAATGAGTCTTCATCATTCGCCCACAATCAAAGGACTTAACAGTTTATTTCTGTAATCTTAAATGAAAGTTTAGGGAGTATTAGAAAAGGACCCACTAATTTCAAAATTTCCAAAAATGTAATATCAGAATTTTCTGTGGAAAAAAAAGTTATCTATGTATTTCTCCTTTTTTACCATTTCTTATCTTAACTTTCCATGCTAATTTTAAATAGTAACAACCACAATAACATTTCAAGTTTGAAAAGTAAAACCAGAATGAGGAAATTACTCCCTTCTTCATTTCCATTACAGTATGCAAATACTGGAAAAAACTTACAGTTTACTCTGAATGCTGGTTTACATAAGTGCCCTTTTGCAGTGCCAGTTTATACCTCTGTGGGATTCCAATGAACTGGGGTGGATTGAATTTCCTCATTTCTTTTAGAGCTCATTAGATAAAACACAGCTGGACAGGAAAACAAATTGATTATAGGCCCAGCTAGTGCATTTCACAATTCTGAAAGCTGATGAATTGCAACCTGCACGTTTTCTAACCAATAACAGTAAACACAAAATCAGCATTAAAAAAAAAAAGGGGGGGGGAATTTCAGCTTATTGGCAACTTTCTAAAAATCTTAACCCAAAAATGATTAAAGGATGATTTAAATTTCCCAATGTAACAACATGAGAAGAACTGGACTGTCTCATATTAAAAGCCAATTGGAGTGATCTTACATCACTGTTAAATGTCATCCGTCTGTTAACTGCCTTATTCATACATTATATAGACAGGTGCCCATTCTTTTGACTATTTTTCAAAGGAAAATTAGGAACACTCAAGGCCACAAACATCACACTTGTCTTGCCAATTTTTTGAGGTAGTCCAGACCAGAAAACCAAGACATGAATACTCATTTTATTGTAAGGTTACAGTAACAATCTAAAATCAGTTCTCCTTTCCCCTGCCTTTACTTTCCAGAGAACTAGGGAGGGTCCCTTTCTGTGATGCTTTGTCCATCCACATCCACATCCCTCCCTCAGATTTAGATTTCATTTATCAGACTGTTTAGTCTAGGCTGTGGCTCATCTTCTTCTATCTCAAGGTTATTTTCACATCCCATTGCAGTTTCTGAGTCATTAAAGCTACTACATCTGTTTCTGGGATTAAACAGTGCAGTAGAAGTTCTTGCAATATCTCCATCATCCTGGGAAATGATGCCACATGTCAATATTTGTATCTCCATGTGTCCTGAAGAACTTCTTCTGGATCAAATATGAGACGTTGCATTTCTTTAATACTTCTTTCAGAACCCTTCCCCTGACCTTCTATTAGGAAATTGTGGTTTCCTATGCTTCTGAATATCATTTGTTTCAAAATTGCACTTCTATTTATTTATTGTATTTGTTTGTTTATTAAATTTATATGCCACCCACCTCACTGTGAAGCATAACTCTGGGTGGCTGTCAATTTCACTTGTGGGAGGTTTCTCACCTCTAGATAAGATGGGTGGTATATAAATCTAATAAATAAATAAAATAAATAAATAAGGTTGCTAAGAGAAGAGGACTGCTACATAAATAAGGGATTGCAGTTCGGTATAAAGGAGAATATTAGGGTTGCTTTTGAATTAGGCATATGAAATTAATAGCCAACTAAGCAATTATGATTTGGACTTGTAGCTCCTGCTTCAAGAATAATTGGAAACTGGGGCCAAGAATCCAGCTGTGATCAATTTGGTCTTCACACATGTCCATTGGTATCCCAACTGTATCCCTTCTTAGATCAACAAGACTTTCATATGTTTAGTCCCTTTTAACTGCTGTTGGGTTGCCCTTGAAAGCCACTTGGAAATTTCAACTAATTGAGAAGACAGTGGCACTGGCAGTGATGGGTATGTCTCACTATGGTTCCATGTGCATTCAAGGTGCTGGTTACTACCTATAAAATCCAATCTGGCCAGATTATTTGACATGCTACTTATCTCTTATCCACCAAAAAAGTCCACGCAATTCTAGGCTGCATTAACAGAGGGATAGAATCAAGATCACCTGTAGTGTTAGTACCGCTTATAATGCCTTGGTAAAATCATACTTGGAATACTGCAGCTGGTTTTGGTTGCCACAATATAAAAAAGATGTTGAAGCTCTGGAAAGAGTGCAGAGAAGAGCAACAAATATGTTTAGGGGGGCTGGAGGCTAAAACCTATGAAGAATGGTTACAGGAATAGTTGCAGTGAAGAGGAGGACCAGAGTGACTTGACAGCAGTATTCCGATATTTGAGGGGCTGCCACAAAGAAGAGGAGGTCAATTTTCCAAAGCACCAAAAAACAGAACAAGAAGCAATGGAAGGAAACTAATCAAGGAGAGAACCAACCTAAAACTAAGGAGAAATTTCCTGACAGTGAGAACAATTAACTAGTGGAATGGTTTGCCATCATTGGAGGTTTTAAAGAAGAGATTGGACAGCCATTTGTCCAGAATGGTATAGCATCTCCTGCTTGTGCAGGGAGTTTGACAAGAAAACCTCCATGGTCCTTTCCAACTCTGTTATTTGTTATTCTTATGATTTCTAATCAGCTGGTATATGCTGATAGGGTTGACATGCTTTGGGTCACTTTGATTAAACAGAGCGATCCATCAGATTAGTGTTAGATTTCTTCTTTGTCATGGCACCTGCTTTGTGGAATGAGATCCCTTCTGAAATCCTTGTGGCTCCAACCTGTTGACATCCTGTAAAACTCTGAAGACCAGTTTGTTCTCTGAAGCCATTAGTTGAGAATGGTGGGGTCCCTTATTGGGGTGTCTTTGTTATTTTTGTTGCAAATATTTTTTGTTGTGTTTTGTTTTCCATCTTGTATTGGAATTTCTTTTAATGGTAATATACAAAGTGCTGCCCAGACTCAGTTGGAGTCTGGCAAGACCTAAATTGGAATAAATAAATGGGCAAGAGTTTGGGACCAAGAAAGTATTTATCAGATGGTCTGAATCTATAAATTCAATGAAGATACAATGAAGATATCCAGCAGTAAATGAACTATGCAGTAAAAGTGTCTGAAACATTTAAATCTTAAATTCTCACAGTTATAGAACATAGAATAACTGGGCTAGAAAGGATCTTGGAAGTCTTCTAGTACACCCACTGCCCAGGGTAGCTGCTGATTTATTGTTAGGTATAATAACTAGATGCTACAATATTGTACCATCTGTCACATAGTCACTGAGCTCCTATTGTAGTTTGAAAAACTACTTTCTCTGTGATGAAAAAGAAGCTTTGAGAAGCTCTTGATTAGGCTGTGAGTGCCCTAACACTCACTAAAGTTAGGATTTTTGTTTAGTATGCATCAATTTACTCTGGCTTATATTGAACTGCACTTGCCACTTAATGACTATTTATTCCATAATTTGAAGTGCTCTCTAATCCAGTGTTTACGGGAGATCATGGGAACTGCAAACAGTAAGTGAGCCAAGACAATTCCAAATTAAGATTCCAGTTAAAGGCCCTTTTATTATTTCCTCAAATCTTACTCCAGATTAGTACGCTTTCTCTCCATGCTTTCTTTTTATTTAAAAGCTTACATATTACAACTATCAGTGAAATAAAATTGTATGTAGCTTAACCTTCAGAATGCCATTGGTGCATTTTTGTCTTCCTTCTCGTTTATGTAGCCAATTTCAGTACAGTATGCAGATACCTCAAAATCACCAGCACCATTTCATTAAATTATTGCTTCATAGTGCCTGTATAATTTTTGATCCATGATAGAAAAGTACAAGTAAACGAATTCCATAATTGAATCCAAAACTTGAAACTTGGTAAGTTAGCATACTGTATATGTGTATGTATATCTAATTGGAAGAGAGAGAGAAATGCCATAAAAGGTTAATGTATTTTACTTCCCCCACATGTGCACACACAGAGACACAAATACACACATACTACTTTCGTTAGTTTCCCCAAATCTTTGGAACAATGAGCTTCTGTTTCTGCTGAAATGAAAGAGGAAGAGATTTGTGTGTTTCCTGTTCATTTGTTTTCCCCATTTAAACAGAAGCAGTTTCTCACTTTGCATCCATAAATAAGTAGGAAGGCAACATCATGTTGCCAGCACTTACATTAAGTGCTCTTCTCTGGAAGGGTTTAGTAATTTGTTCCTGGAAAATATATTTGAGCAGCAAGATCTTATAGCAAGATTTAATCATGAGCCTATCCTTAACACATGTGGAAGCTTTAGTGGGTAACCCTTGGAGATTCAAAGCCAATAACAGCAGGAGCTTTATCCACTTAGCAGGAGCACCATTCCAAAACAATTCTATTGGGGCAGCAGTGACGAATTCTGGACAGAGCCAAGATGCCTGACAATGCTTTCCAGAACTGAGAAGGGACTTTTTCCAATAGTCTTACAGTAAATAGGAATTTATCACCTTTTAGGATTACAAGCGGAACTAAACTATTTAATAGCTCTTGGCCTGCAGGATGTTGTGCTCAGGATAAGAAAATGGATAGTAGAATATAAAATAGCATCAGACTTAAGTTTGCTTGAAGCAAACTGTCCCTTCCTTAATTCTTCTCTCTTTAATTTAAGGCAGAATGGTTGCCTTCCTGTGCAACCCTGCCTTCATTTCTTATCCCTTTGCTTTTTTTAGAGAACCATCAAATAATCTTGATTTATAATGGTAAAAAATGGATGGTTTCCAGGTTTCAGATTTCAGCTTTCTTCATTCCTAGCCCATTGTAAAAGGTAGAGCTTGAAAAATTTAGGAATAATAGCTTGTTTTTCCCTATCTTTACCTCATAATAAAAGTGAATAATAGGATATATGGAATCATTGCAGTTCAGCTAAGGTTGTCAGTACAAAAATTCCTTTTACACTAAGACATAGTTGAATTGCAAGGATTTTTTAAAAATCCTTTTTTTTTTTTTTTTGGTATACCAGGATATGTCTATTGCCAACAGCGCTTCATTTTTTTGTTGGGCAAAAACATTTGTACTTTCCTCTCAGCAAATATGTAAGAGGTACATTCTACCTTATAGTCAAGACTTTAAGCAATGCCTTTAAAAGCATTGAGTGAGATTCCATAGTCCCATCAAACATTAACACCAAATTAACATTGACCCATGATCAAAATAGCTTGGATGATCTTATATCAGAGATATAATAGGGCAGTGTTTCTCGATCTTGGCAACTTTAAAATGTGTGGATTTTAACTCCCAGAATTCAGCTAGCCACCACACATCTTCAAGTTACCAAGATTGACAAACACCTTCTGGCAAAATAAGCAGGAGACTGGAGTAAATGAATCTAAACTGCTTTTCCAATACATTATTTTATGTAAACAGGGATATAATGAATATATTAGGAGTAATTGTTAAAACTGATTTAAATTTACTTTTAATAAAGGGAAAGCTACATTAAACAATATTTTAAGTATTTAAGAACCCACATTGTGGAGTGAGGTCCTAGCATGCCACTCAAAACCCAGCTATATGCATGTAGTTCTGTATGCAAGGCGCAATATAAATGAAGATGGACCATATTTTTTCCAACATATCCATGTCCATTCAGAGCCTAATAGACCATCCTCCCATGCTTTTATGGGTGCCCCAAAACACAAGCTAGACATACCTCTCTGGCAAATTGTATCATTACCAGGACTCCAACCTACAACATTGCTAAATAATTCACAATAAGCTTGGACATCTCACAGAGAGAAGTAAATACTCCCAACAACTCCTCACTACAGTGCCTCTAAAATATCAGAGATCTGACCATAGATGATGATGAAATCATGATCTCATCCAATCTCATTCATGAGCTCTCTTCACTTCCATAGACCTAGAACTAGCAAAATAATATACGACAGTATTACTACACAGTAAACTAACCAAATACACAAAGATTGAAATAGCCAGAATCATGGCTCTTATCAACTTTTGCCTGACTAAGTGCTTCCAGTTTAATGGACAAATATATCAACAAATAAAAAGAATACATGGGATTCATGTATTCAGGACTCATAGCTGAGACTGTAACGCAATGCCTGGAATCCACAGCATTCCCACACATAGAACCAAAGTTTGGATTAGGTATGCAGATGATACCTTTGTCATATTAAAAAAGGACCAACTAACGTAGAAAAAAATATGCTGAATGATCAACATTTTCAAAAGAATCAAATTCACGAGGGAAGAAGAAAACAATATGCCCCCCTTCCTAGATATCCTCATTAGTAGAGACAGGGATGGCAAATTAGAAACACAAGTCTATCTTAAAACTATCCACACTAACCAAGTGCTTCACTACCAAAGTAATAACCCAACTTCCCACAAGAGAAGCTGTGTAAGAACATTTTTTAGACAAGCACAAACACACTGCAGCAACCCTGAATGTTGGAAAAAGAAAACAGAGCATATATACAATATTTTCCAACAAAATGGATACCCATGCAACTTTATCAAAAAGCTGCACAACCAACATAAGCTACCAAAAAATAACACTACCTTCATCAAAAATATCTCAAAAACCACAAACAGACTATCACAACCACATGACATCACCATAGCACACAAACCAACTAAAGCCTTCAAAACATCCTAAGTAAACCAAAGGAGCCATCAACCTCAGCAAAAAAAAACCAGAAATCGTTTACAACTTGCCAAGTCATGTGGAGTGTCACGATCAATCTTGACTTCTTTTGCACCTCCGCATGATGCAATTGGCCCACGGGCCGGCAGTTTGACACCCCTAATCTACAACATACAGTGCAAAGGTTGTAACAATTACTATGTGGGACAAACAAATAGAAGATTAGCAGAACATATCTATGAACACCAACTAGCAGTCAGAAGACATGATGAAAACTCCTTAATTTCACAACATATGGACAGAGTCAAGCATAGTTTCAAATAGGAAACTGTGAGCATCCTAGATCAAGCCAAGTCCTAAAATGCCAGAGAATTCCTAGAGGCCTGGCACAAATCGGCCATCAACAGGCACATAGAGATAAGCCACTAGCATATAAGAGGAAACCCCATTTCCCTTTCAGCACTGAGGATGTGACTAAGTTTAGTAATGAAACATCTGTAAGAAAGCCACCAAGCGCAGAGAGCGCCAAGGAAGGAACCCCACCATTCAGAATCTTTCTGACTCCAATTTTTCTATATTGCATGGAAAATAGCTCTTGAACGTTAGAAAAAGTAGTCCTATAGCAACAATGAGCTTCCAAATGTTTTGGAAGGTCTTACATATATTTACTTATTACAGAAGCCATTAAAATTCTTGGACAGGCTAGATTGGAATGGGAAAGATGAGCACTCATATGAAAGGTATGCAGGGAAATGCAAGCAACACTCTGCCTCCTATAATGACTGATGTTTCATCTTGATATATAATGCCTCAACAAGTTTATTTTGTGGCTGTATGCTCAGTCACTGCCTTTCTTCTTTGATTGTTCTCACTGTACCTGATAAGGACAGATGGCTATTTACAGCAGAATTGGGTGTGTGCACCTTCATTGTTTACACAACCATGAACAATCCTGTTAAAAATCCACTCCTTCCATTCACAGAGATGCAGAATTGAAAACACAAGCTCTTGGGAGACCTTAACAACACATGAAGTCATATTAAAACCAATTTACAGATGTTTAAAGTAAAAGTGTGCTTCTCCATCAGCTTGTTCTCTGCTTGATGACTTTTCATTTTACACCTTTTGAACAATAGTGGATTGGATCCAAACAGCTTGAAAACTTTTTCCTTAAACAGCTGCAATATTAAATGGCATAAAAGATAACTTCATATAACTGAATAGCCGTAGGGAAACAGCAACAGTTGGATATTCAGATGTTCAGTAAGGTATCTACCAGGTGTCTGTTATAAGAGGACGTGTCATATGCAAAAGACAGCATTTCAAATACAACATTTAACACATACACATTTTTGAAGCAGTCCATAATCATTTACTTTATTAAGATTAGGCATTTGACATTCTAGTCTCAGTTGATTTTTGCAGAAAAGCGGCAATGTAACTTACATATTGCAATATTTAAATATTAATAACAATTATTTCAGGCAATACCCAATAACTGAGATATAAAAACACAGCATTGAAGTTCTTTGCACACATGTCTTTAAACAAACCCCTTGTGAATATTTTTAACAACCTATTTTAGTAAGAAAATACCACAAGAATGGGGCTATAAATAAATAAAATACAATAAATACAATTAAAATTCTGGTGATTCATAGCCAATTATATAAAAATAGACATCTCAAATAAGATTTTGTTTGTCATGCTGATACAGCTGCCCAGCTCACAATCAAGTGACTCTGGTGGTGTATAACAAAGTTAAAAACATTCATGCATATACTGCATAGAATACCAGTATACCTACTTGCATATTTTCTGAGAGTTTTTCTGGGGAAGGGTGGGGAAGAGATTTGAGGTTGTAATACTGACTGTAGGCACTCTATTGACCTACAGCAACTGTTTTACCAGTTTTATGCATTATGGCCTTGAAGAGTAAAGTGACTACAGTAATTAAATTACTTTAGTGATTGGGAACTAACACTGATCTCTCTAGCAATTCAGTTGGGTGGAGCATTGGGGAAAGAATATTTTTTAATCAACTAAAAGCTGTAACTTTTTCCTACTAGCTTCCAGGAAAACAAACAAACAAACAACAAATAATTGGGTTGTCAGGGGAATTCCCTGGAAAAAGGGAGGTTCAGTTTTGCAAATGATATGAGCTGGAGACTTCACTGGCTCTTAAAACACAGAAGACTGAATGAGTTTAGAAAACTATAAAACAACAGGGTAGGGATGATAAACAGCAATAAGCATGGAGATGAAGAAAGATTAGATTTGAACAAAGCACAGCACTGAAAACGTCATAGTAGGATTTGGGAAAAGCTGAGCCTGTCAGTCCTAGAAGAGATCAACCCCGATTGCTCTTTAGAAGGCCAGATCCTGAAGTTGAAACTCAAATACTTCGGCCACCTAATGAGAAGGAAGGACTCACTGGAGAAGAGCCTAATGCTGGGAAAGACTGAGGGCAATAGAAGAAGGGGACGACAGAGAATGAGGTGGCTGGATGGAGTCACTGAAGCAGTAGGAGTGAGCTTAAATGGACTCCAGAAGATGGTAGAGAATAGGAAGACCTGGAGGAACATTGTCCATGGGGTTGCAATGGGTCGGATACGACTTAGCAATTAACAACAACGAGGTAGTCTTTAGTCAGATGGATTCTACCTATCCTTTTCTTCTCTTAAAAAAAAAGGCACCAATGGTCATCTAGGCCAGTGTTTCTCAACTTCAGAATTTTAAGAAGTGTGCATTGAGGAATTCTGGGAAATCCACATGTCTTAATTTGCTGAGGTTGATGAAAACTGATCTAAGCCAATACTGATCCAACTTTGAATTCAGCAATTCTGATCCTTTGCTTTAATCAGATGAAAATGAGTGGCATATTTTTGGCACACAAACTCCAGATCTCCTGTTGACTATGCTCAGTGGTTTAAATAAAATGTTAAATATTAAGGGAAATTATATGGGACAAATGAGAGCAAGAAGCAAATGCCTGAGGAACCACGTCCACAAGTCCCACTCAGATTCTGTGGTTAAAAGCCCTGAATGTCACATAGATAGATGTCCAAGACTATTAAGAGATCTTTTTTCAGTATAAAATAGTTTTTTATACTATTGTGGTGGCAAAAGCAATTCCATATTAAAACCTGACCTGACCTGATGCAGACATTATTGAAAAACCAATTGTTACATGATACTCTGTTCTTTAAAAAATGTTTTAGAACTAAAACCACATGAGATACAATAGTTACCTTTCCCAAGGCTAGGAAATGTGTATCTTATGTTAGTTCTTAGATCAAAGAAAAGATAGCAGGAAATAAAACAATCATAATAGTGTGTGTTTGTGTGTTTTAATAGAAACAGGAGTTTGGAAGATAAAGTTATAAGGTATTTCCTATTAATAATAGCTTTGTTTTCAAACTATCTTTCCACAAATTCTGCTCTACTAAGCAAAGCACAAAATTCCAGCTGTTGGGCGATTTAAATGCACTCACAGAAGAATTTGTCTGCTGATATCTCTAAACCAGTATTTCTCAATTTTAGCAATTTTAGGATGTGTGGACTTCAACTCCCAGAAATCCCCAGCTAGCCATTTTGGGAATTGAAGTCAATACATCTTAAAGTTGTCATGGTTGAGAAACACTGCTCAACACTGCACCACTTCATTAAAGATGTGAGAATTGGATACCATGGTGAGAAAGTTAGATAGAATTTTTTCATTCATCACTTTTCTCCACTGAAAACATCAAGTAACATCATCTGAACTTGTCACCTTAGGCTGTTTCAAGGGTTTGATGAATCATCTAGGCCAAAGGGAAAGGTTAGGCTACATTTTCTCCTTTTCTCAGAGATTTTTGTATGACAAATTAGTCATTGACATCCATTCATTATTTTTGCAGCCTTCTTTTTTCCCTGCCTTTTTATTCCTTTCAATTTACTCTTCATTCTAATGCATCATAATCTTACGCTAAGAATTTTGAAGTTGCAAGCAACAAGTGTGATTTGTGATACAGCAACAGAGAATTATATTAATCTCAGAGAATGGACATTGCTGTGAAAGGTGGCTGCCCTCAATAAATTCTACTGAAGTTCAAGATCTATACCAATATGAGCCTAGACCAAGCCACATCATTGCACGATCTGGGGATATCCTATTTATTTGGATTGGATTTTGAAAGCAGGTTGAGCTGCAAGATGGGGTACAATTTTATCCAGAGCAGGCAACAAGAAGCACCACCAATAATGTTGTCATGATTTTTTTATTTGTATTTAGTCTACACCTGACCCAAATCTTCATTTGATCTAATGAAAAGTGATAAGAGTTGGTGTCTCCAGCATATTGATTTGCATAAGTTCCAGTTGTAAAGATGACTTTATACATAGCTTTTTAATGTAGACAGAGTGTAATAAGGAAAATCAGGTAGAAGGTGGTAGAATCCACTAGAATAGAAATGAATCATTGAAGGTTTGTAATTTCCATTTCAGACAAGCTGTCAAGAGGAATATCATGGTCAATATTACTAAAAGGCAGGAGAGTTCCAGGAAAGTTAATATTGTTGCAGCCATCCTGTACATAGAATGAAAGCATACAAACATCACCGTATGTCAGAAACTAAGGAACCACAGACTTATCCTGAGAGACATCTAGCCAGCCAATGATAGATTTATTTTACAAATCTCATCTCTTGTTTTTTTTAAAAAAAAAAACAGAACAAAACATGAGAAAGAACATACATACCATATGAAGAGAAAAGACTATTATGTTCCATATCAAAACAAAACAAGATAGAAATAATTCATGCCATAAGCAAGTAAAACGAAATGTAGTTTGCTTTAAATCTACAGTAAATACTTAAGGTTTCTAATTTAGCAGAAATGGCAAAAATGTCTGCTTATTTAAAGGATCATACACAAGAAACATATATTATTGTATGGAATAGATGGATAGATTATATTCAGATTAAATATGGAACTAAAAAGTTCCATTTATTTTATGATTAAATTTTAAATAATAATAATTATTATTAATAGCATTTTATAATGGAAATTATTTAGTTTATTTATTGTTATTATGGTACTTTATAATAACTGTTTTAAAATGGATTTGTTTATAATATTATGATGCTAAAGTTTAAAGGGAGTTAAGGGTTAAGTATGAATTTGGTTACTGTATAATTTGTTAAAGTTAATTAGATTTTGTTTAATATGTTTGTAATAACCCTGTACTCAGCTCTGGGAAGTGGGGGGGGGTAGGGGGTGGGGATGGGTGGGTTTGGAGGTTAAAATTTTTTTGTTAATTGTTAATAAAACCTTTTCAATAAAAAAAATCTACAGTAAATACTGTAGCATGGAAGTGCATGCAATGTGTGAATGGAGCTCAGTCATTTTCCTAGAATTCAAATTAATGACATCCCATTTGGACATAGGGCATGGGCATGCACACTCCATTTATTTATGACATATCAGTTCAGTAGTATCAGAAAGGACAGCCAGTTTGGTCTACTAAGGCAGGGGGCCCTAACCCCCAGTCTGTGGGCCAGTATTGGGCCGTGGCATGCCAGCAACCGGTCCGCACAAACAAGCAAAGCCCCATCTGTGGGATGCAGACAGCACACAAAACCATGCACCCTCCGGGCTGTGAAAAAAACCTCTCTCCATGGAACCAGTCCCTGGTGCCCAAAAGGTTGGGGACCTCTGTATTAAGGCACCAGACTACAAACCAGGAGACATTGATTTCTTGTTCTGCCTTTGGCATAAAAGCTGGCTAGGTGACTTTGAGTCAGTCACACTCTCTCAGCCCACAGTATAAGGCTCAGGCAACAAGCTGATCAGGTTGATCAGTTCCTGAAACAACTAATGGATCAACTGAGTGTTGATTTTAAAAAAAAATAAAAAAAAACCCAGACTCTGTCCTTATGAGAAAATGGAAATAAAAAGGTTCAGTAGTATCAGGGCAAGGACTGGTAGGTGAAACTATGCCATAGAAAATTAAGAGTATGATCCCACTGCTTCCCTTACATGTTTGCAACCTGCAGCAACAAGGAATGGCTGTACTAGGAATAATAATGGCTGAAGAAGGATGCCATCTCCTATCCCCTCCCTTGTATCTATTACACCACAGACTAAACTAGTACTACTAAATCACATTACTCTGTGCAGGTTGCTCATTTGAGAAAGATGTGAATTAAGTCATATAATGGTCTCTCTAGCCTTCTTCAGATGTTACTAAAAGCAGTCAAAGCAGCTCATGATAAGGATGAAGTCACCACAATAGTTCCCCTTTCATGAGTACATCATGTAGCTCCTCCCTTAACCATCTACCTATACAGGTAGTCCTCAACTTACGACTACAATTAAACCCAAAATTTATGTTGCTAATTGAGAAGTTTGTTAAGTGAGTTTTGCTCCATTTTATGACTTTCCTTGCCACATTTGTTAAATGAATCACTGCAGCTGTTAAGCGGATAACACGATTGTTAAGTGAATCTGGTTTTCCCATTGACTTTGCTGGTCAAAAAGTTGCAAAAGTTATTACATGTCCCCAGGACACTGCAACTGTCATAAATGTGAGCTGGTTGTAAATCCAAATGTAAATCACATGACCACGGGGATGCTGCAATGGTTGTAAGTGTGAAACAATGGTCATAAGTCACTTTTTTCAGTGCCGTTGTAACTTCAGACGGTCACTAAGCAAACTGTTATAAGTCAAGAACTACCTGTATAGCATGAAAATCGGCAGACGGACCTTTGTATGAGCAACTGGATGCCAACAGACTGCTTTTCCAGAGACTTCAGTGCATGACAGATAAAAGAAGGCCAAATAGAAAAACAGCAAGAGGATGAAAGTCACATCAGAGAGCAAGTTAATTTGCATACTCAGTGACTTTATCTCTTGTGATAAGGTCTGGAGAGCATTTCACTCATTCTTTTTTTTTTTTTCAAAGATAATTTTTATTAAATTTTTAAAATTTTACAAAACCAAAACAATCTTCCCCCCAACCTCCCCAACCCTCCCATTCCCTCCCCCGACCTTCCCAGAGCTGAATATAGGCTTAATTAAAATTTCACCAAAAAGTCTTAAAAAAAGAATATAAACCATAAATGAATCTAACATTAGTTAAAAATCTAAATACATTAATTAGAAAAATTATAAAGTAATTAACAATAGTATATATATATAAAAAAATCAAAAAATAAATGTTTAAAAAGGAAAAGAATAGAGAAAAAAAGGGAAAAAAGAAGAACAGAAAAAAAAGAGAAAAAAAGAAACAAAATATTCCATTTTGCGTATAAATTATTAAAAAACTAAGTAATATTTTTTATATCCAACTTATGTTGTATAAAATCTATCCATTTTTTCCACAACATACTTCTCTTGCGATTGATCCTTCAAGAAAGCCGAAATCTTTGCCATTTCCGCCAAGTAAGAAACTTTGAGAAACCACTCTTGCAAAGTAGGCAGAGATTCCTTCTTCCAAAATTGCCCTACTAACAACCTTGCAGCTGTAATTAAATTTAACATCAATGTAATCTCCTTGGTATCACAATCAATAACAATACCTAACAAAAACAATTGTGGGGTAAATTTTACCCTCCTTCTAAAAATTCTTTGAATATTCCACCATATCTTAATCCAAAAGGCTTTTATATTTTTACACAACCACCAGATATGATAATAAGTAGCATCCAAACATCCACATCTCCAACATTTAGGCTGTAAGTCAGGATACATACGAGACATTTTTTGTGAATCAAGGTGCCATCTGTAAAACATTTTATAAAAATTCTCCCTTAAATTCTGGGCTTGTGTGAATTTAACATTTCTCACCCAAATAGTTTCCCAAGTATCTAATAAAACTGGTTCACCAAAATTTTGTGCCCATTTAATCATACATTCTTTAACTAATTCTGCTTCTGAATCCAATTCTACTAACACCCCATAAATTCTCTTAATGTGAGTTCGTCTTTGATCTTTTACTTGTTTAAAAAAATTCTCATCTTCTCTAAGCAAACCCACATTACAATCTACCTTCCATCTATCCACAATTTGTCTGTACTGAAACCATGAATATATAGTATTTTCTTGTGCTAAATCTTCCAAAGATTTTAACTGCCAATTTTTACCATCCCATCTGAGTAATTGTGCATAAGAAACACTATCCATCTTAACTCCTCTCCTTATCCCCTCTATCGCATGCCATGGTATGGCCCATAATGGAATTTTAGAATCAGTTCTATAATATTTCCTCCAGACCCGAAGTAAAGAAATCCTTATAATATGAGATTTAAAAACCCTATCAACCTTTTTATTAAAAATTAAATAGGCATGCCATCCAAAAAGTAAATCCCAACCCTCCAAGAGGAGTATTTCTACATTTGTTAAGTTAATCCAATCACTAATTAATGTTAAAACCACAGCATCATAATACAATTTCAAGTTCGGTACCTTGAGTCCACCTCTCTCACGAGTATCTTGTATAATTTTAAGTTTTACTCTTGGTTTTTTCCCTGCCCAGATAAATTTGTTGATACCTTTCTGCCATTCATTTAAGTTAACCTCATTCTTTAAAATAGGTATCATTTGAAATAAAAAAAGAAACTTTGGCAGAACATTCATTTTAATCGCCACAATTCTTCCCAGAAGAGATAATTGCAACTTCTCCCAATTTTTCAACTCTCTTTGTATCTTGACCCACAGCTTTTCATAATTATTTTTATACAGTTTTGCATTAGAGACAGATAAAGTAACCCCCAAATATTTTACCTTATCGGCGACCTCAAAATCTGTCAAATTAACCAAAGTCTGCTTATCAAGATTGGTCATATTTTTGGGTAATATTTTAATCTTATTATTGTTAATTTTAAAACCTGAGACCCGTCCATATTGATGTATCAATTGTAGTAACTCTACTACAGAATGAATAGGTTGTGATAAGGTAATCACCAAATCATCTGCAAAAGCTCTTAATTTATATTCTTTTTTATTAATTTCTATTCCTTTTATTTTCTGTGATTCTCAAATTTTAATCAGCAATATTTCCAAAGTTAAAACAAACAGCAGTGGTGATAATGGACATCCCTGTCTAGTCCCTTTTTCTATTGTAAAAACCTCTGACAAACCTCCATTAACTATAAGTTGTGCCATTTGTTTTTGATAAATAACACCAAGAGCTTGTAGAATTTTTCCTCCAAAATTCATTTTCTCAATTAATCTTAACATAAATTGCCAATTCACTTGATCAAAAGCTTTTTCAGCATCTAAAAATATCAATCCTGCGGAAACTTGATTATTTTTATCTAAATATTCTAATAAATTAATGATTTGTCTGACATTATTCTTCATATACCTTCCAGTTATAAAACCTGTTTGGTCTGTGTGTATAACATGATGCAAAACCCTCATGAGCTTATTGGCTAAAATTTTCGCAAAAATCTTATAATCTACATTTAAAAGAGATATAGGTCTATAATTCTTTGGTAAAGTAAGGTCTTGATCTTCTTTTGGAATTAAAGATATAAAGGCTCTACCCCAAACAAAGCAGCCATATATTGCAATCTATATATAAAGGAGTGTCAGTTTAAGGGCTGCTAGGGGGAGTCAAAAGATGGTGAACATGACTATGTGATCAAAGTCTTGCATTTGGACATGGCATTAATCTATATATAAAGTGGGGAAGGCAATAATGCCTGCTCTCTTGATGTTTTTGAATCTCCTTTCACACACAAACTTCTAGTCAATTTTTAAAGCAGCAAATTAGCCCATAAATAATAATATTATTAAGGCTTTTCATTTCATCAGTTAAGGGCCCTATTCATAGTCAATTAAGCCCATATTTTCCATTCTGAAAAGTAAATAAAAAATGAGAGTGTATTCCCAGAAAACCAAACTATACTTTATAAATTCCATTCTTCCTAATTGATACATTCCAAGTTCTTAGGGCATAACATCATATTAACATCTTTAAAACTTACTTCTTTTTGCAAGAGCATATTAAAAATAATTTCAATATGAGTCCAAAGTGGGACTCCTCTACAGCAAGCCCAAATTGTATGGTTCAAATACACCACAACTCCAGCATCCTGAACCTTAAGCTAAATGTTTGGTCTATGATATTGAAAAGGATTGGGTACTCAGTAAAAATATAATCTGCATGAACATGATTTCAAATTCAAGAAGTTGATGCTTTAAGGATTTAAGAGCTGGAAAGACTGCCATTATTCTGAAAAAATATAGACAGTCAAGAATCCAGAATGCTGGATTAGCTGTACCAATGACCTAACTTGGGAGAAAGCAGTTTCCTGTGTTCCTATTGTCCTTGTCAATTTACAATTTACAATCATCTGGAGAGTGTTTACTCTGACTGCAACAGAAGCCAACACTGAGTTTCCATTGCATGCTTCATGCATTATTGATCATCCATGCTGGTGGCCAAGAGTTTGATAGCAGCTTTTACCCATTACACTGTAGTCCCTCACTGCAAGTAGATTAACTGCAAAACTCAAACATAGGCAATATAAGCACTTGTTTGGGTCTTTTCCTTGCCATTTGACACAAGTGAAATTGAACCCCATAATATTTACTATGCAGGATCTTTTATAATGCTTAGCAATGGCTTGCATCAAGTTCCTGGTGTTCCGAGATAGTTTGTTAAATCAAGTGAAACATATGGTAGCAAACTCTAAGGTTAGGAACAAAAAGTAATCATACTACATGTCAGCTATAGACTGCCAATGTTTTGGCAGATTTTCAAGATTTGAATGTCAGCCTTCATTCCTTCTGTTGCTGCTATGAAAAGATGTGGAAAGAATACAAGTTTTAATGGAACTTTGTTTAATGGACATTTCCCATACTCTATTGAAGCATTTTTCAATCTTGGCAATTTTAAGATGTGTTGACTTCAGCTCCCAAAATTCCACAGCATGCTGAATGGAGAATTCTGGGAGTTGACGTCTGCATATGCTGTTTTCTCAACAAATTGTTTCCCCAAATGTCTATACAAAAAGAAAAAAAAGATTCACAAAAGTATACATATTGATGAAAATATCTGAAAGAAATACTGAGGAGAAATTTGAATAGTAACTACATGCACTTTCAAGACTTTTTAAATTGATAAAAAATAAGACAAAAAGGAGATAAAGAGTACAATCTTATGTGAAAGAGTGAATTGTTTAGTACTGTGCTTATTCACTCAACTCAAAATGTGTTCAATCCACAAATTAAAAGATCTCATCCTACAAATCCCAATTTTAATCCAGAAGTCTTAAATTGATTCCATCATTGGTACCTAGAGTGAGACTCAGAGTGGATTAATGGTGAAGGCATTGGACTGGAATTAAGACCACTTGAAAGCCACACCTAAGATGTGAAAGTGAAATCTCTGGCAGATCTTCAGCCAAAAGGTTTGTGATTGTGGGAAAAGTGTGAAGGGAGATCCCCAGGAAAATTGTCTTGAGCTTTTTGGAGGAAAGGTAGGCTATAAACATAATCAATTAATCAGCCTCTCCAATCATATAACATACAAGATCCACTACTACCTGAGAACATATTTCTAGATGCAAAATCTGTTCCACAGGGCCACTAGCTGCTTTCAAAGTCTACTGATTTTAAACTTTGGAAAAACAACAACTTCATAGGAGCCAAAATACTCAATCTGAAGAAAGCAGAATGGGGTTTACACAATGCAAGCCTGTCTCTTTTGTATCTGCATCATAACACTGCATACATATCCCAAAGGGGAGGAGTTTGTAGATCAGCTAATCTTGATCAAAACAGCCAGAGTTGCAGATGTCCATGCTCTGGAGATACTAAAATGCCATCCATTGGTAGAAAAGCACAACATCACTCAATAAACAAACAAACATAGGAGTTTATAGGTGATTAATATCCAGGCACTATCTTCACACTGATCCAACACAAGTTATAGTATATTGATGTCATGGTGGAGGTGGTCTTAATGCCTACAGCATAACAGTCTTCACTGTGAAATCTCTGCACACTCTTGAAGTAGAACTCACCATTATATGGATTCCAGTTCATGTAAAAGCTGCCCCTTGCAGAAAACCATTGTAGTGTGGAAAACATATCTTCATTCATGTCACTCAGCTAAGAAAGGGAAAAGTCTATTCACTCTTCATGTCTTAAAATGAATAGGAAAGCAAGACTTCTATTTACATAAAAAGTATGTAGAAATATCCACATAATATTTTGGTACCACTTAATGTTCGTCATAGCGACACATTAATTGTAATAGCCCCTGGTAGATCTGTTTCATTGCTGCAAGACTGTGATTTGTAATGTGCTTTGATATCAATCTCCAGGAAGTAAAACCTGCTGCATAGATCATAAAAAGACCTGTGCTTCTCACAACCACCTATACTTTGTGGCTGATCAAAGACAGCCCATCTGCTTGGAATTCAGGTTGTTAGTCTTCTACCTTTCATGTCATGGGGTGAATGCCTTAATTGCTTTCATTGTCCCAGCAACTCCCCCTTTGTGAAAGCACAGCCAGGAGAGGAACAGGAAAGGAATTACTGTTTGCACTAGACATCACCTTGAAACACAATGTTAAATTTTTGTTTGATTGTGGCAGACGAATATTTTATGCTAATAAATAAAACCATCCACTAGGTCAGAATGCCTGCTTTTCAATAGAGTTTTCATGGTCACTAACTAAAATGTACTTAAATACCACTTGCTTGAGTAGGTTTTGCTGAATAACTGCCAGGTCACAACTATTTTGTATCATACAGTAGAATACCATAAATTCTCAAAGGATGATGAAGAGCTAGGGCAGATCTTGGTGACTCACAGGGACAGCAAGACAAATGGGGAAAAGTTGACCTGAACTACTATCAGGGTCCATACAATTCCAGATTCCAATTCAAACACCCTGTGACATCCAAACACTCTGTTGCAAGCTGCGAAAATACTTGTCTTGAATAGTTAGTCTGACTAAAGACCCAAATCTTGTTCATATCTTTCTTTTATACAGCTTTTTTCTACTTTGACTGAGCCTCGGAATTGTATTATTCCTTGCTTCTGCTTCATCCCCCCCCCCCCCCCGTTGTTGTTGATCTAAGAAAAAAACTAGCAACCCTTACTCATCAGTGTATCATATTCATCCCAGTGTTGAACAGGCACCAGAGAGACCCAGGTTTACCAGTGAAACTCACTGGAGGACTTTGGCCAGTCTCTCTGAGCCAGGCTCCCTTGCCTAGTTCTAGTGGGAGAAAACAGGTGACTAGAATGTTGTGTACATTGCCTTGAGCTTGTGTTGGAAAGGAGGGCTGCAAATAAACAAACAAATCTTCCTGTGCAATGCATTAATTCCTAGGGAGGAACAGGATGTTGAATGCTTAAAATTTGCAATTGTTTAAAGCAACTTTTATTAAAACTTTTAAACAAGGAGATAAAAACTAAAACAAACTAATAGGCAGTTAGCAGGGGGAAAGAAAAAGAAAGAAATAAAAGAAAAGGCAAACAGTGTAAGAAAAGAGAAAAAGTTAAGAAAAATAGAGAAGAAAAAAGTATACTGTAAAGAAGTTGCTTTGGATATTCTTCAAGGCAGTTATACGTACAAATGTATGTTAATCTCTCTCTCCAAAGTTACATCATATTAGTCTTCTTTCTATACTGTATTGTGTCTAATCATCAAAATCTGAAGTCGCAGGTTCATTTTTATTTTCATAAGAGGCTTCCAATTCAGCAATATGCAAATATAGAATTTTTCTGCTGGACAGTTTTCTGTTGAACATTTTTTTAATGAATTCCTAACTGCTTCCTAACTAGGGTTCAGTGCTTTTGATGGATCGTTGAACTTGAGTTAATAAATTGGGTATAGTTTGAAAAGAGCTGTGACAATGAGGAAATTGTATGCCACCTGAAATTTGCTATTCCTGGTTGTTATTCCTATTTTAAAATACATATACTAAAATGCTATTGGCAAGGGGGTTGCACATGTATGTCATTAACTGACACAATCAGTCAAATATTACCATTTATATACCTACTGGTATATCAGATTCATGGCACAAATAAGCAATGCTAGCATTTACATGATTTTATATGCACATTGAAAACAGATTTTGTTTTAAAAAGAAAAATATGAAGGGATTTATATCCATCACAAAACAAATTTTTTTTGCTAAATGCTCTGTACTAAGATATGACACAAAGTGAAAACTTTTCTAGATATCATATATAACCTGCAAAGTTATTATTATCTCAGTTGTTCCCAAAATTTTCATACTTGGAATAATTTTTTCTTGCATAAAAAGGCGTGACTTTTTATTTTCCCCATAAGTTAAAAGTGCCTTTTTTAGTCAGCCTAATGAATAATCAGTTATCCTTGCAACTGCAGTTCAGTGAAGTGTGCAGTTATTAACTGATTTAGCTAGTGTTACTTCTCTCAGGGAAAACCAGATACATCAATACATTTTTAAAAAACATATCATGCAGTTTCTTGGAATGCCAGTACTGTTGGAAAAAAGAAAGACTGTATAATACTATGGGCTAAATGCATACATAATTATGACATTCATTCACACACATAGAATGCCAGAACCGCCGATCATCTATCCTACATATAATCAAATAAACAGGTAATAAATTGTGAGCCCTTTTCATTAAACCAATTATCCTTTCTGCCAATTTTCTATAACCTGCAGCATTACTCTTTCCAGGTAAGAGTGTGTTCCATAGTTTATGCAGATCCGTCCATTACTCTTTTAATCACCTCATCATTATGAAGGAACAAAAGAACAGAATAACAGAATTGGAGATCTTCTAGTCCAGGGGTTCTCAACCTTGGCAACTTCAAGACTTGTGGACTTCAATTCCCAGAATTCCACAAGTCTTAAAGTTACCAAGGTTGACAACCCTTGGACCCGTGTCCTTCCTGGTTGGTCTTGGCCGCCAAGGAGGTGACACGAGGCTGGCTCCAGGTGTTGATCAACGCTTCATTGAGGGAGGGGTCTTTCCCGCAACCCTTGAATGAAGCGGTTGTAAGGCCCCTTCTCAAGAAGCCTATCAGGACCCGGCTGATTTAAATAACTTCCGCCCAGTCTCCAATCTCCCCTTTTTGGAGAAGGTTGTAGAGAGAGTGGTGGCACTCCAGCTCCGACGGTCTCTGGATGAAGCGGATTACCTAGACCCTTTTCAATCTGGCTTCAGGCCCGGCTTCAGCACAGAAACTGCTTCGGTCGTGCTGATGGATGATCTCTGGCAGGCCCGAGACAGGGGTTATTCCTCTGTCTTGGTGCTACTTGACCTCTCAGTGGCTTTTGATACCATCAATCATGGTATCCTTTTGCGACGACTTGGAGGGGTGGGAGTGGGAGGCACCATTTTACAGTGGTTCTCCTCCTACCTCTCTGGCTGGTCGCAATCGGTACTGGTGGGGGGGCAGAGGTCAACCCCGAAGCCCCTTGAAGGCGGGGTGCCACAGGGGTCGGTCCTCTCCCCCCTCCTATTTAACATTTACATGAAGCCGCTGGGTGAGATCATCAGACAGCATGGGGTGAGGTTTCATCAGTATGCTGATGATACCCAGCTATATATCTCTTCCCCGAGCTCTCTCAGTGAAGCAGCTGATGTGATGGGCCGTTGCCTTGAAGCCTTGAGGGTCTGGATGGGAGTTAACACACTCAGGCTCAATCCTGACAAGACCGAGTGGCTTTGGTTGTTGCCTCCCAAGGATCATGTTAACTGTCCAGTGTTGACTCTAGCAGGGGAAAATATACCCTCTTTGGAGCGGGTTCGCAACTTGGGTGTCCTCCTTGATCCACAGCTGAAATTGGAACATCATTTGATGGCTGTGGCTGGGAGGACCTTTGCACAAGTTCGTCTGTTGCACCAGTTGCGACCCTATCTGGACCGGGAGCTCTCCTTACAGTCACTCATGCCCTTGTCACCTCACGCCTGGACTACTGCAACGCGCTCTACATCAGGCTACCCTTGAAAAGTATTTGGAGACTACAGTTGGTCCAGAATGCAGCCACGCGAGTGATAGTGGGTGTTCCTCGGTACACCCATGTTACACCTATCCTCCGTGAGCTGCACTGGTTGCCTATTGGTCTCTGGGTCCAATTCAAGGTGTTGGTTATTACCTTTAAAACTCTATATGGCTCAGGGCCAGGCTATTTGCGAGACCGCCTACTACCTCATAGTTCCCTTCCTCTGGTTAGATCCCACAGGCTGGGCCTCCTTCGGGTCCTGTCGGCCAAGCAGTGCCATTTGGCGGGGCCGTAGGGGAAGGCTTTCTCTGTGATGGCACCCATGTCTTGGAACCAGCTCCCCCCGGAGATTAGGACCGCTCCCACCCTGTTGGTTTTCCGCAAGCTGCTTAAGACCTGGCTTTTCCGGCAGGCCTGGGGTTTATAAAATCTGACCCCTGGATGAATGTTATTGTATTGTTTGTTTTGTTAAGTTATATTGTGTTTTTATTGTTAGCCACCCGGAGTCCTGTGGGAGTGGGGCGGTCTATAAATTTTAATAAATAAAATAAAATAAATAAATAAACCCCTGTTAAATCTAGTCCAACCCCCTAATTGAGCAGGAGACCCTATACTACTCCAGACAAATGGCTCTCCCGTCTCTCCTTAAAATCTTCAGTGACAGAGCACCCACAACTTCTCAAAGCAAGCCGTTCTCCTAATTAATTGTTTTCACTGTCAGAAAATTTCTCCTTAGATCTAAGTTGGATCTCTCCTTGATAAGTTTTCATCTATTACTTCTTGTCCTGCCCTCAGATGCTTTGGAGAATAAATTGACCCTCTCTTCTTTGTGACAGCCTGTTAGATATTGCAAGACTGCTACTATGTCACCCCTAGTCTTTCTCTTTGTCACATTAGACATACGCAGTTCCTGAAACCATTCTTCATATGTTTTAGCCTACAATCCCCTAATCATCTTTGTTGTTCTTCTCTGAACGTTTTCTAGTTTCAACATATTTATATATATATATATATATATCATGGTGACCAATACTGGATGCAGTAATCGAAATGTGGTCTTACCAAAGCAATATTTAGTGGTACTAACATGTCACAGGATCTTGATGCATCCCTCTGTTTAATGCAGCCTAGTACTGCATTGGCTTTTTGGAAGCTGCAGCACACTGCTGGCTCATATTTAAGTTGTTGTCCACTATGACTCATAGATACTCTCCCAGATATTGAAATGGAGTCAGATACCACCTATACTATGCCTGTGCATAGTAATACTATGACTGTTTTTTTCTTGCCAAATGTAAACACTTACTTTTCTTACCACTGAACTGCATTTTGTTCAATAGTGCCCAGTGTTCTAGTGTATAAGATCCTTCTGCATCTTGAGTTTATCTTCTAAAGTGTTGGCTATTCCCTCTAGGTTGCTGTCATTTGCAGATATGATGAGTTCTCCTTTTATCCCCTCATCTAAAATCTTTTATGAACACTGGAGGATCTGAATGCACATATTTGACTTCTTAAACACTAAAATTCCTTAACTGATCATTCGAGATGGAACCAAGATCTTATTTGATTGTAATGGAGATCAGAGAGAGGAGTATCAAATCAAATCAACCTTTATTGTCAAAGTACAACATGTGTACAATGAGATTGGCTAAGCCTCCTGTTGTGTCCTGGGCCTACTGAAGCAATTCAGCAGGCCCAGAAATGTTGCAAATGGTCCCAGGAAACTGAAAAGCTGCCCAGGACCAGACTGGCTGGCGCTGGACTTGTGCGCATGCGCAAGGCACGAAAAAAGGTTCTTTCTTATTGGCTGGATTTCCTGGGTTTGGGAGACTATAAAAGGCCTGCGTGCCTGCTTGGTGCAGAGCTGAGTGAGTAAGGAACGAATAAAGAAGTGCTTAATTACAACATGTGTCTTGCTTCAATGCCCAAACTCCAAAACACAAAACCTCCCTTCGTGCACCCATCCCGACACAACTCACAGTGACAACAAACACACAATCTTATTACACCACGTGAACTTATTGCACAATGTGCCGGCCCCGCAAGTCTATTATACATGGAGTTATTTCCCATTCAGGAGTCTGACAGCCCGAGGGTAGAAACTGTTCTTTAGCCTGTTGGTGCGCTGGCTATGCTTCTATATCTCCTGCCCAATGGTAAGAGAGTAAAAAACTGCTGACCAGGGTGTGAGTCATCCCTGAGGATTTTCCTCACTCTTCTAAGGCAGCAGGCCTAGCGATGTTGTCTAGTGGTGTCAGGGAACAGCCCACAATATTTTGTGCTGTGCTCACCACACTACATCTGGCTTAAGAGGAGCATGTCCAAGACCACATTTCCACAAGTAAATGTTAAACAAAATGAAAAGTCTCCCCAGAGAAGATTGGGTACAGCCTTTTCAAGCAAATATCAAATAAAATGCTAAGTCATGAAAATCGTTGATACATGAGTGTGGAACAGCAGGCTGCAGAAAAAAATTGCAGACACCTGTGTTGCCTTTCTCCCCTCCAATTTGATCCTTCTCCCCAGCTTCAGCATGGCAGAGTTGCCTATAAAAGCTTAATCTTGAAACAGGTGGGAGAGGAGATCCACCTGTTTTTTGAAGCTCAGTGACAATGGCTACAGTAGTTGCAGCAACTACAGTGAAAATAAGCAGCTAAATAAACTAAGAAACAGAAAGCCCTGGAAGACAAAAAGGTCAAGCTAAACACAATGTTGGAAAGGTGCCAATGCTTTACCTGTTGCTCAATAATAAGGAAGAAAATAGCAATAGAAAAAAATCCCAGTGAGAGAGAAAGATTTTAAAGGCAGATCATAGTCTGCAAGAAATCACTGTTTTATAGTAACAGTAGTATAGTAGCAATGGCATTAAAATGCTAGTAGTAGGAATAATATACAGCATAGAAGTACAAATACCAGAAGTATAGTGTACAGTAATAGAATATAGAATAGAATATATACTACACATTGTATAGTATCAATAGTAAGAAATAGAATATAGTATATGATAATAAACATTGCGAGAACTCAGATATGTCTGTATATTTGACTTTTGTATATTGGATTTTTTTTTCAAAATGAAATATCTCCCCAACGCTTGTTGGGAATATAAAAATCCAGTTGTCTAGGGTTCAGTGCCATTGATGGATCTTTGAACTTGAGTTAATAAATAGTTTGAAAAGAGCTATGACAATGAGGAAAGTAGTTCCTGGTTGCTATTTCTATTTACAAATACATATACTAAAATGGCTATTGGCAAGGGGGTTGCACATATATGTCATTAACTGACATAATCAATCAGATATTACCGTTTATATACCTATATCAGATTCATGGCACAAGTAAGCAATGCTAGCATTTACATGATTTTATATGCACACATTACACGTGTGCCATTTTTACATCACCAGGTGTTTTTTTTATACAGATGCTGTTTATCTCTCAGAATGGCCAAATCAGTTTCTTTTTCTGCCACATTTACTGTAATTTTATTTTAAAAATAATATTTCCTTATACAGTAGTGTTTTGATCCTCTTGATGGAAGAAAAATCTCAGTCATAATTTCTTGTGAAAAGCAAAGCAAACCAAACCAAATTTTCAGAACTTTGCACTGTCTAATTTAGTAGCTACCGTTGCTGGGTGACTTATGTTGAAACAGGCTGGTCAGCTGTAATTAAAAATGACAAGCCTGCTACATGCGGTGGCAGCTTTCATTCAGTTGCTAGAAACATGGCTGAATGAGTTCAGAGAGAGTTTACAGTATAAGCAAATAAATCCCACTGCCCCTAGATAGATGAGTGGACAGTGTCACTTTCTTCCAAGGTCGCATAAACTTTCCCATCCGTTTCTGAAGAAATGTATCCATTTTGGGAAATTATTATTACTTTAAATGAACTTGGTCAAATTTCCCATCATTCTTATAACTCAATTCAAGCTATAAAAATCACCATGGGAAAAGCAAGGCAAGTTGGAGATGTCCCAAAATGTCCTACTTCAAACTGGCTCTCAGATCCTCCTGGACAGTCATCATGCTTAAGCACTACAGCAATTAGGAAGAGCACTCAGTCTTGGAATGGATGGATCAATTGTAGTTAATATAAGTGTATATACTGCACTGGCTTAGATAATGTCATGTATTGCTTTGTCAAGATTTGTTTTATGACCTTGGCATTCGTTGGAAAAGGAAAGAAAGAACAGCCTTACACCTAAACATCTGCAAACTGGAATAACTTTTCATAAATTTCTTTCAGCTGGGCTTCCCCCAAGAATTCAAAAGTCCTAGTGTCTGCTCAGAAAGTGTTCCTCTTCCAAACTCCTTCAGTTTTCCTATTTTCTAGCCAAGTTGGATTTGCACATCATAAATATAGGACAGATTTCCAATTTCTGCAATGTTAGTTCTCTGTACTGATTCCAACATCAATCTGATGAATTCAGTGGATCCTTTTGCCTCCTCTGCACACACACCCCCAGCACAGATCATCTGCAGCAATGGAAAATGCACACTGCATGTATTAAAGGAACACTTAATTATCATTCAGCTGCTAATAAAGGTTTTCTTCCTGAGAAGACTTAGATGTCTTCCTACAGGCTTTCATAATTAAGGACAAAGGCATTCATTTACATGAGAAGAACTGATGCGAATTACTGTAGGTTTCAAAAATCTCATAGATAGGACACATTTTTTGATATGGAAGATGGTACAGAAGAAAAAAAACGCGAAGAAAAGGTATACATTTAAACAACTCTTACACTGCTGGCATGTGACACTTAACTGGATCAAGGGGAAGTTACATTCTCACATGTCTAGCTGGCACAATTTACTCTGAAAACTGGCCCATAGGTTAGGTAAATGGTGTCATGTGAATTATATATCAGTTACAACTTTGAAACACTGGCATCTCGTGCCAAAATATAAGATTCATCCCAAACTGTGCTTCTGTTGATGAAGATCTGACACCCAGAAAGAAAGACCTCAATAATCCTATTGAACAGAAAACACTCTCTTTTCAGACACAGACAGACAGACAGGCAGAAAATTAATTTCAGTTATTGATCAATATACATGCATTTATAAAACAAAGTTAACTTCTAAAGTTAATGACTGCTAGTAACCATCTATGGGTGAAGTTTAGATAGATTTATCCTAATGATCTAACAAGCAATACAACTAAAAAAATATAGGAGTGCTCCAGAAATGTAGATAAAAAAAGAGAAATAAACTGGTAGCAAATGCCATTGTAGAACTGGCAAGTAGAAAAGAACATGAGTGTGGTTTCTATAGCATCTGTACCTTAGGTCAGGGGTGTCAAACTGCTGGCCCAAGGGCTGGATGGATCATAGCGAAACCACAGCCACACCATTTCTGGCAATGGCAAAAAAGTCACAATATGTCGTGACATGTCACATGACATTGCGAGTTTGACACCCCTGCCTTAGGGGCTGTGTTGAGTGTCATAAAGAGTTTTCACATATCCCTTCCAAACTTAGCTAAAGATAAAACTTTTCTGAATTTGGGAAATATGATACACATAAGTATAGCAGTTAAAATTAGATTATTTACAAATATGTTGTGAGAGAAAGCAACAGTTTCTGTTTGGCCTTATATTTCTAAGATCCTTTGCCTTAATACTAATGTAGTTTGATCCAGCCCTTAAAGTTAAGATGGCATTACTGGAAAAGCCATAGTGTCACCATTTTTTTGGGACAATCATTTCCCAAGACAATTTGAATTTGTCTGCCAATATTAGATGAGTCAGTCCATGAGGATTATGGTAAAGGTAAAGGTATTTATCCAGAGATTGGATTCAATTTTACTTAATTCTGCTTCCTGCCAAAGTACTGCATTTGGGATGCAGAGAATAACCTGAAAGATGCTTCTTGAAAATTTTCATACAATGTGTTGCCCAAACCAATGCATGTTTTTTCTAGGGCCATCAGATATGAGATGCTAAAATCCATATGGCCATGAGATGACAGCAAGAGACTAATGTGTATAATATTACATCTCTTTGCTGCCATCTGGTTGTTATCTGAATTTTGCAGTCCAAATCTGGTAGCTCTAATTTTATATAACTTTGAATTAAGAGACCAGGTCCTGCTATGTTTGCAGTAGAAAGCATCTTTTCACATGACAGAAGAATGTATATGTGGGAACTGGAACTGAGAAGCAACTTTTAAAATATTCCCATCTCTTCTTCAGCCCCTGAGCTAAATGAGAAAAATCTAACATTCCTCAATAATTGTATCTTGCTTGGCTCTAGACATATGGGTAGATAAAGCAGTACTTTTGATGTGGATTTTTCTTTGCTTCTTAATTAGCAATTAATAGCCCTCAATTTGTGCCTAAGAGCATATTGGACTGAGGCTGAAGCAGCTTCCGTTCATGTCTAATGTCTAATTCTCTTTTTATTTTTGGAGAGGGGAGGAGGTGAGCAGAGGCATGTTTTCAAATATGTGACTCACATAACAAGTTCACTCTTGTGTGACCAACATTCCCTCCACCCCACTCCCGGCACCCATGTGGCATGTCATCAACCAATGATTTCATTTAAGTTTCCAAAGTCAGCTTAGATTCCAAACACCATAGCTTGAACTACTGAAATAAATATCCTTAACAAGCCAACTCATTGGGTAAGCAGAAGTACTATTTCAAGGGAACTGCAGACCAGATTTTAAAGACATCAAGTGAACATACATTCAGCAGAAATGCTTTTGTTTCTTAAATCTACTTCTACGTAGCTTAACTTTCCACTGCAGTCTCATTTCCACTTTGTGTGCTGGTCTCTTCAAGTTTTTAAAAGTTTGGCTAGATTGCCATGTATAGGATACCCAAGGAGATTGGGGAAATAGTTTATGGAAGGGAAAATTTCACAGGATGGTGATAGCTATTGTTACTTATCATATTAGAAATCTAAGTATAGGATACATCTGAACATAGAAATCACATGACATGAAGTAACTAGACAAGAACTGAAAATTGAATTCTGAGTATTTTAATAACTTGTTTTAAGAAATAAGTGGTATATTCTTCTACACATCAAAAAAGTTCAGAGAAGGTTAAGGTATAAAAAAAAAACTGACACTCATGTAAGAAAAAGCCTAAAATAACATTAGTTCAGAAAGCTGTGAAGCTTAAAGATTCAAACAAGCCCATTGCATCAGAGTTTAATAGCAACACAGTGCTGGCCCTAGGTTCATGATTCATAGAATTCTGTAATTTGGCTGGATGCACTCAACATCATATTCCATCTATCTTATTGTGGAACATATGAAGATTATTTTCATTGTGAAACAAGATCTAATTATCTCCACCATGTTGCAAAGAAGTTTTCTCTCTATGGAAAAAATATATAGAGGTGAATGTTCTTAGATTCCAGGGGACTCCAAACTTGGCAAATTTAAGACTTGTGGATTTCAGCTCGCAGAATTCTGAAGTCCACAAGTCTTAAAGTTGCCAAGTTCTTGCCCAGCTGCTAACTCCTATTCTTAGAGAAAAACAGCAGAGGAACAAAGCAAAGAATAAAGATAGACTGGGATATATGATCCCTAAACAATGAGAAGGCTTCAAATTGCAATAAGACTTATATAAAAAAGTACTTTTTTGTTTGTACTATTCATGCATAGAGATGCCACAGTTTATTTGCAGTTATTTACTGAAGCTGTTATGCCATTTCTTTTTCCTTGAAAGTCTTCGGTGAACAGCTTGAAACATTCTGTATTTCTTGCTGTCCTGTGATTTATACATATAGCCTCCCTTTCTCAGCTTGATGTTACACATTCAGGGTGGACTTGCCTTAGCTGAAGGGAACATTCTGCAATCTGGAGCAAGGAAATCTAAAACTCCATGAGAAAATCCATGGGGGTGGACTCAGTTTAGAAAACAGTGGTAATATTTCACAATATAATTCTACATTGGTCTGTTTTGTAACAACATGTTCTTAAGCCAGGGAAAAGAACCCCATGTTCCATAATGAATTGTTAGCTGTTCTTCTGGAAATTGAATTTGTATTTCAGTGAAGTCATGATATAAATTCATAGTATCATATTCTGTTTTCTATCGCATGCTCTTTCCTGTCAGACAGTTGCTTGAGCAATTATTATTGTGCTTCATTATTTCAATCTTCAGCAGTGAATCAATAACTAAAATAAACTGTATTACCATCTAATATCTTCTTCTCTTTTTAAAGATCAAGCACTCGATCACATCTGTTTCCTTGAAAGACCCATTAGGCATTTGTGTGTGCTTACCATGTACATGGATTCAAACACTGAAAGAGGTGTGAAGTGAGTGGGTTCTTTCCAGGATGACAAATGGATTGCCATTTTCTACTTCTACTGCCCCACATGCACCCAAGCCTGCTCAAAGTGGGCTAGAGAAGAAGCAGCATTTATTCTACAAGCCAATGCTATTCTACAAGCCAATGCTAATATTGAATATTCTTGCTTTGACACACTCACAGTGTAAGCACAAGGGTGAATACAAAGCAGAGCCATAGCTTGTGCTAATATTATCTTTTCAATACATATATAACTAGAAACAAACAACTTTTGAGAGTAGCAGAGGGCTTCTTGCTTCTGATGAACTGTATAACTGTATTTGTTACACCTCAGCAGGTAAAAGTAGAACAGCAGACCTTGTCATCACTGGTGCTGTTTCTACATGACCCTTTTTGTAACAATGAAAATTAATGTACCAGAAAACAGCAATGAGGTTTTTAGGCCAATTTATTGTTCAACCTACCATTATCCTACTGTATTTGATTGGCTTCCCCCTGACCCCACTTTTGTGTTCCCATGTAACTGAAAGTTTAAATATAAAATAATGGAATAATATAGATAAACAAAAAAATATGACTTCCATTACATTTTCATTGCATTCCTAGAGATGATTTGGTTTAGATTTAAAAGCAATAATAAGATAGTCTGCTGGTCCTCTTCAGTACTAGGGATAAGGCTAAAGTAGATAAAAATGATAGAGTTTCCTAAGTTCACTTTGAAAAGTTTAATTTATTTGCATTTGACAATAGTTGCAACACAACTAAATACAAAAAATAAAAGCAAAATTAGAAAAGCAAAATGCAAGACCAAGCATAGCAGTTCATATAATTTAAAGTTCCTATGATAGGCACTCTCCTTAGGACCAATAACATATTAGAATAAGAGATTTTACCTACTTACAAAATGGGGCAGTACATACCTACTTTGGATCCAGAGGGGGGGAATCTCACAATTTGTTTGCAGTAATTTGTTTGGTCCTCACCTCAAGTGTCTGGAGGAGGGAATTCCCAACAGGCCCCTTTGGGATTGGATTGGATTGGGTTGGGTTGGAATGGAATGGAATGGAATGGATGAGAAATTAATTCTGGCAAGGAATTACCTGGTATTATCCCTGTGCTACATTTTATAGAGTTTTTAAAGGGAAAGACCAGCACTATGAATGGGACAAAGATGTCTATTAGTACCCAAAGCAGCAACTTTAAAAGTGATGGTTCTCCCTTTGGAAAGTTTTTCCTACCATCATCCAGTAGATACATTTTGTATCAAATACAGCCTCTGAATCATCTAAAAAGGTGGCCTTTTGTAGAATATGTTACACTCATCAAACTGAGGAACACATATTATAAATTACCAACAAAAGGCATCTTGATTTGGCTAGGTTTGTAGGTTGGTGTGTCAGTCAAAATTAGGCAAAGGAAGCCTTAATTATGGTTTCTACCTGTTGCTTGAAAACTTACCAAGAGTCCAGATGAGTCCCCAAGCAATGAACTATCTCCTTCATGGATAACATGAGTAAATATCAGGGTCAAGATCATTGAACTATCCAGGTTCTATTGACAAATGACAACTCTCTCTTGATAGGATTTAATCTCAAATAGTTTTGTCCCATGTTCATTCTCAGCCTTTTAAGAGCAGATGGCAATAAATGCTCACATCACTTTTGTTCTAGTATACTATTCTCCCTGATCCCTAGAGAACTGAAGTTTGGCAAACAGCCTATGGTGCCAACAGATCTTAAGGTGGCCCTCTTACTAAATTGATAACACTGGCCATTTCATAAAATCTGTTTTAATCTGTGGCATATAGCCCAGTTTTCAAATTAGGATCTGAGGGTGGGGATTTAAAACCCACATGTTACATTACCTTCTCCCCTCCCTTCTCTGGACTCTTATTCTAAGCTAGGACTCTTTTTTATCTTTAACTACTATCTTAAGAAACCATTAAAGTTAAAATAAATCATGTTTGAACCAAAGTGTTGGCATCCACTGTGGACTCTTTTTCCCTCTGCTTTTTAATATTCCCTCTTGCAATCTCCTTTCTCAAATGCAGGGTTCATGGAAATGACAATCTGAAATTAGACCAAGAGAAAGTTTAACTAAAATAAATACCATAAATGGTCCTAGCATCAAAGGCTTCCATTTCAATCTAAGTTAAGCTTACTGTTCTTATATTTAAGCATTAGAGTCTCACTTTTGTCACATCTACAGATATAAATTAGTATAATATTTCTATTCTTCCTAGGTATTTCCGACTTGGCCTTTGGAATTGGGAGCAAGTAAGAAAATGTTGGATAGATCATTACTGAAATGATGATTTCAGTGATGGAATAAAAGGTGTATTAAGTAAAGGGCCCAGGTTGACTAATAGAGCTGTGCAAGTTATTCAGAAATACATTTTGCTCATGATCACAGTTAGGTTCACAGCTTGAAACTATAAAGCTAAGATGTAAACACACATGCCCAGAAGGGGTTAGGAGGCTTTTGAAACAGCAACTGTATAGATTTCCATCTTCTAGAAGCAAATCCAGAGGAATGCCAAATGATTTTGCACCATTTTGTCCTAATTGTCCAGTATACAGTGAATCAATGCTTGACAATTAATAATCATTTCTTGATTGTCCATTTTTTCCTTTCTCACATCTTATTTAATTGCCCTACTTCTTTACTTTTTAAAGAAACACACACTTCTCATTTCATAAATTCTGGGTTTGTCTTGTTTTGCTCAGTCACCTGGAATGAACTAAGTTGTTCCTCTGGGATGAAACTGGGAAATATGTCTCTAATGACGGAGCTTGAAGCCAAGCTTCTAACTTCAGGTGTCTAACCATAAAGTTGCTCATCAGAACTCATGTTTTCCTTTGAGTGATTTATTCACTATCTTGCCATCCTGTTCCTGACACACAAAAACACACACATGCACACAGATGCACACACAAAACACATGTCCAAATAAAGGTAAGTGGACAACACAGCATTGAAGTGCTAGATTTTCCCGTTAGAATGTTTGCTGTACAAGAGGTAATCATATCTTCCATTTGGGTTTACACCTTTTTTCCAAAACAAACCCTTCACTGGAGAATCAACAGCGAATCCTGGGATTTGGGGATAAATGTATGTGTCATCTGACTTCCACCTGTGCCATAATATTGATGTCATTATGACAATGAGTCAATGGGTGTTGACACCACTCCTTATGAATCCATGATAATCTCCCTAAATGTAATAAAAGCTTTATTTCCACCACGTAATAATCTTGTTTCTGTTCTGTGCATTGACTCTCTCTCTCTCTCTCTCTCTCTCTCTCTCTCTCTCTCTCTCTCTCTCTGTGTGTGTGTGTGTGTATGTGTGTGTAAACATATATAAGTCAAATTTATTAATTAAGCCTTTCATTATTTTTAAGTTTTGATTTCTCTCCCCTTTTAAAAGGCAGCACTTTTTACCACAGGGTGAAATACAAACAATTTATACTGTATGTTGACCATGGAAATGTCTGCTTTATTCCATGTCCCTGTTGGGCTAACACAGAATCCCTCAATTTAGCAAATAACATGTTTGTACTGGCAGTCCTTAAATGGGCAATAATCCCATCCAATCATTTGGAAGGGAACAAAATGGGAGAAAAATATTTGCTTATTACTGTTATGTCTCCTACTCAGATTAGTTTTTTGAACTTGTATTTTTTAAGTGATTGGTACTGCACTATGTAAATAATTTGGGCAATATTTTTTTTAATGAGAAGAATGTGTGACCATCTTGAAGTACCATGGAATTGAATTTTTATCTTCTTCCTACTTTTTCTACCTCCATATCTACCCAGGTGATGTACTAAGTCGTTCTGAAGACTGACACATTTATTCTTATCAGCAACCATTCAACCCCTTCTGCCCTGCCAAATAATGTGTCTTGCTTTCCCTGAGCAAGTGGAAAAAAAGTAGCACTGTACAAGAAATTAGCTCACCAAAATTCCTATTCCAGATTGCCAAAAATACTTTCTCTAGTCAAGATGGAAGTTGATTTTCTATGAATTACTTGAAGAAGGATTAATTTCATTTCCCAAAATAGTAGTTCATAATGCTGCTTATCACACTTAATCTTATGAGGTGGCCATTTTTAAAAAGCCCTCGTCTCCCAGGAACACAAGAAGTGTTTACCACTGGCTGCATTTCCTGGAATAACCTAAGGGAGCAACAATGAGTTGCATCAGTCCAAAATTATTCCAGAAGTAGAATGCTATAGAGAAATTCTTATGCTGCTTCTGATTGATTGTGTTCCATGGAATATTGTGGGAATATACAATCTAATTAGGTAGGACATCATTGCGAGGATTATGCACAATTCAAAAGGAGGTATTATTTCAGTGAGAATTCACATAGTACTTCTTCAAAGCTGATTCACAGATAATATGACCTCTCATTACATTGCTTCTAAAATCAAAACAATCATGTTGCTTCATGTTGCTCTGAGCCTCTTGTCTGGCAGTACTAGCTGATGGAAGTAGAAGCAAAATTTGTAGAAAATATCTGGAAAACCAAACTAGAAGGTCCTTCTGTCCATGCAGAAGGTAGGCATAGAACTTATTTTGCTTATGGAAGTACTGGATGAAATTTGAGGCAAAGCAAAGCCTTGATTAGAGAACTTCAAGCTGGCAGGAATAGCCAGCACTCCAGAAGACAGGCTTAAGATACAGGAGGACCTGGACAGACTTGAACACTGGGCACTGTCTAATAAAATGAAATTCAATGGTGAAAAAAGTAAGGTTCTATATTTAGGCAAGAAAAACCAAATGTACAGGTATAGTATAGGGGGGTACCTTGCTTAACAGTAGTAACTGTGAGAGGGATCTCAGGGTCCTAGTGGTCAATCACATAAATATGAGTCAGCAGTGTGCTGCAGCTGCCAAGAAAGCCAACACAGTGCTGGGCTGCATTAACAGAGGGATAGAATCAAGATCACGTGAAGTATTAATATCACTTTTCAATGCCTTGGTAAGGCCACACTTGGAATACTGCATCCAGTTTTGGTCACCACAATGTAAAAAAGATGCTGGGACTCTAGAAAGAGTACAGAGAAGAGCAACAAAGATGATATGGGGAATGGAGGCTAAAGCATATAAGGAATGGTTGCTGGAATTGGGTATGTCTAGTTTAATGAAGAAAAGACGAGGGGGGACATGATAGCAGTGTTCCAATATCTCAGGGGCTGCCACAAAGAAGAGGGAGTCAAGCTATTCTCCAAAGCACCTGAAGGCAGGACAAGAAGCAATGGATGGAAACTAATCAAGGAGAGAAGCAACCTAGAACTAAGGAGAAATTTCCTGACAGTTAGAACAATTAACCAGTGGAACAACCTGCCTCCAGAAGCGGTGAATGCTCCAACACTGGAAGTTTTTAAGAAGAGACTGGACAGCCATTTGTCCGAAATGGTGTAGGGTTTTCTGCCTGAGCAGGGGGTTGGACTCGATGACCTCCAAGGTCCCTTCCAACTTTACTATTATTATTATTATTATTATTATCTTCCCACTCACGAGAATGATGTTCCTGGATCTATAAAATGCCAAAACAAGATGAAACATAGCAGACTTCCACAAGCCAATGATGCCATGCCAAAATCTGTCCACCAGTTGAATACTATTTCAAGCCTCATAAAAGCAGCTTTCATTTTCACATGTAGATTACACAGGGGTTTAGAACTGATTTCTATTTACCTTTGACATGATCTTTGCACTTTCCATTGTGGCAAAAAATTATATAGGGAAAGGAGGGGGTGACTTCTTTTTAATGACAATTTCTTCTATTGTCCTGCTGCCTCCAAATCTGCCACCACTTTTTGAGATGGAAAGGATCCATGGGAGAGTTTGAACGAAGGAAAGGAAAGCAAAGAGACTGAAGACTCTATGAAAAAATAATGGCACTATGAAAAACAGGTAAGCCAAAAGATTTGTAAAAGGCCCTTCCACCTGCCCATCACAATTTTACCATGTTTTTCTTCTGCTATATTTTGAAAGAATTGCTTTGATTAAACTAACTAGAATGGGTGAAAAATTGCAAAACAGAAAAGCACAGCACTACAAGATTTATGCAATTAATAGGAAGTTACAATAATCTCATGCTGCCACTGTGAGCAGTAAGAAGCTTTAAAACAAAGGAATCACTGTCCCTGGATTGTCACCAATAATACTAATAATATACCAACGCTGTCCCCTTCCTCAACCAAAGAAAGCTGTTTTTATATTTGCCTGAACAATCTACAATCCTCTAAATATCCAGTGTCATTACTGGGCAAAATTCCTAGTTGTACAAAGGATGGTCATTGTGTCTTTTTTCAGTCCTTCCATACCAAAGTGAGATGACAGGAAGACTAGGTCTTTGATTGTGTCCCTATCTATTTTGTATGCTTATACCAGATGCTTGCAATAAAGTACTGAGCACTCCTTGGCCCTGTATTATACAAACTGACATTATTACATTCTGCACTAGAATCCACTAGTGAACAATTCATAGAGAAAGATATGAATCCATGCTTCTTTATATTCTCACGATTCAGAGTGTGGGTTGATGTACCAGCCAGATTGTGACATTTGGGGGCTGGTCTCCTAAACTGCAGCTGGGGGAAGAACCCAGAAAAACCCATCTCCTTCTCAGATGTACCCTGACTGTGTCATAATCTTCTAAAATAGAATATTGGCATCCACATTTTCATTAACTGACCTTTTAGAAATGACACATTACTTGGGGTTTTCTTCTTCCAGAAGACATGAGGCTTTTCACATCTAAATGAAACACACTATGGGTGATGATTATTGTAGCTAATTAAAATATGTAAACAGACTGAGGGATATTAAAGTTTTATACTTTCTTGCCATCTGCTTTCCCTTCACATTGCATGGAATTGTATATCTCCCTCTCTTGTGTATCTAAATCAATAGCAAAAGCACTGTGAAGCATACCAGCAATGAGTCAACTAATTCATAGAAACAGCCCCCATGTCTCCTGTTGTAGTCTTGCTTCTTCTTGTAAGGATTTGGGTTTGTTTAATTTAAAACAATTAATCTCACTCACGCTACTCCATGGGAAATGGAACAAAGGTGTTTGTTTCTGTCCTGGAAAAGCAATTTGCCAGGTTTTATTTAAGGGAAGAACTGCATGTTAACAGAATTAGGGATGATTCCAACAATTGAACATGTTTGGAAACAGGCTTTCAATAAATGGTGAGCAAGGATTGAAGGTCATAGTCTTAAATTGAATGTCAAGTATTTCTTCAGGAGTTTGCCCTCAGAGCAAGCTTATGGCAGTTGGTCTCATCGGCTGAATTTGCTCAGCATTCAGTTCTGTTGTCCAAGGGCTCCAAAAAATGCAAATAGGAAAAAAGTGAAAATGTGTCTGTTTGGAAATAATGTGCTCCAGAAATTCTTTCTCTTTCAACATCCTGGGAAAATTACCTGTTTTGTCATAGCTAAAGGAGCTTTCTGAAAATAAACTCAGATTTTTTTCACATATCCTTAGCTATCACTAACGGAACACTAGAAGAATAGGTAAACTTATATCTAATTATATTTTACATGCACTGACAGTTGTGTAAAAATCCTAGCCCTTACTTTTGGTTATTATTGGGATACAGCTTATTCCAAACTGAAAAAGCCCTTATCTCACGCAATGGTTTTCAGCTGAAAAGCTTCTTGCTTTTTTCTTCTTCATATTTCAACAAGTCACTTGGCACTTCTCAGTTTCACCCACTTCACAGAAGTGCTGTAAATACAATAGACACTATATCCCATTCTGTAATTAACTCAAGAGCATGACACTTTCTCTACTATTTTCTTTTTCCATGTAGCAAATTTGAGACTGGATTTTGAGATCAAAGACCTGTAATCATCCACTTTATAAACCATCATGGCCTCTGATAGCTATATAAAGAACAATATCAAAATAGCAGCAACATGCAACACTTTGAAATAGACTGTGTAAATAAGGCCTGCTGCCAGGTGATAGATTCTCTTCAGCAGCCCTCCATCCTTATCCCAAGTTGCATTCATTGCCCAATAGATATAAATGAAAAACAAAACTAACTTGATTTCTTTTGGGGGAAAAAATCCCAATAAATTTTCCCTATATATTATATATGAATTGAAATGGAGTCATATAATGCAATGATATAAGAATTGAAATGGAACTGGGCTGGTCACATAGCAAGAACTGATGGTAGGTAGACCAAAGAAGTCATAGAATGGATTCCACTTGATAAAAAGTGTCCATGAAAGAGACCTAAAACAAGATGGATCTACAACATCAGCAAATATTGTGAGCCCAATTGGCAAAGGAAAGCTCAGGACTGAATCTGTTGGAAACATGCAGAAGGGATCTTCATCCTGCAGTGGATAGACAATGGCTAAAATGATGATGATGATGATGATGATGATGATACATCATATGAAAGAATTGAGAGTTAGAGGTCTGAATGTGGGAAAAAGAGAATGTAATCAATTTTTCTATTTTGGTAGAAAGCTTTGTATGTTTAATTGTTAAAGCTCTGGATTTACCTCTTCAACAATCTTTGGGAACTTGACTTCAAGTTTGGATTTATTTTTATTTTTAGCAGCATCTCACATTGCATTATGCATTTCAGGCTTACCTATGCATGGCTATGGTCTTAAAGTGGATGAGATCAGTAAGAACATTGTTGATGGAACACATGCCAAAGTGACATGTCTGGGAGATAGAATAATTCATCCATATCAAATTGAAAACCAAATCCAAAGACTTTAGAAGTCTGTGGAAAATGAGGAAAACATTGACGCTCAATCATTCTCAGCCTAAACAAGAAGTGGTTTATTTAGTTTTAATAAACTTTGTGGTTGCAAAAAGGATTGATATTCAATTTGGGTTGGCAGGAAGTCATCTAGAATTTAACAAAACTTCATAATCCCTCTCTCTTTGCACAGTTCATTGGGGGGGGGACACTTTAAATACACTATAGGCATGTTCAAGGTTTCTAGCCCATGTTGAAGTCAATTCTTCCATTACTGCTACAACCCATTTATAAGCACTCCAGCAACTTCTAGGAAAAAATCAGCATATAATTTTTAACAGTTTTTTTCCTTCCTGACATTTTCCCCACAATTAAAAGCTCTGCTTTTTTTTTTTTTGGATCAACCTAGTCTTCATCCATTGGTTACCAACAGGATTTGTCTGACCAGCTTATTGCTGGAGACTGATGTTGTGAATTGAGACAGAGAGTGACTGGCTCAGTCACCCAGTCAGCTTTCATACCTAAAGCAGAAGTAGAATCTTTTAATAGTTATTGGCTTTTTAACAGTTTATAGAATAGAGATTTTATATAATATATTTAAATTCTCTCCTGTCTTCTGTCTTCTGTCTTCTTCTTCTTCTTCTTCTTCTTCTTCTTCTTCTTCTTCTTCTTCTTCTTCTTCTTCTTCTTCTTCTTCTTCTTCTTCTTCTTCTTCTTCTTCTTCTTCTTCTTCTTCTTCTTCTTCTCTCTTCTTCTTCTTCTCTCTCTCTCTCTCTCTCTCTCTCTCTCTCTCTCTCTCTCTCTCTCTCTCTCTCTCTCTCTCTCTCTCTCTCTCTCTCTCTCATATATGTCTTACTTCTGCCTAGAAAAATCATATAAAGAAATATTTGTGCCCAAAATTTGCTACTAAGATATTGTTGGCTTCTACTGTTGAAAATGGCCATTGGTCAGAGAAGATTATTTTTCAAATATATATTAGAATAACATGCATTTTCAGTGATTGGCTGGGCTCTGTTAATTGTCTGCTGTTTAAAGATCACTGGCATATCAATAAACCTGCTTAATGAATCATGTTAGATGCTTATTTGTGCCCTGCTGTGGCCCTATTACAAAGTGTGCCTCATCCGGCTCTAAGTGCTTAAGTCTGTTGACAGCATTGTGTTGTTGTGATTATTTTAGCAACAAGACAAGGTAGCAGAGGGCAAGTCAGATTGGCAAGTGGATCAGACTGGCCTACCTATGCTGAAAGAAATAGGTCATTTCATCTCAAAACTGATGTGCATCTACTTTGCTTTCTGCATACCTGGATCAAAGGATGAACTTCAAAACCAATAATTTTAAAGGAAAGACAGAGAGAAAGAGATAGACAAGAGCACAATCATTTTTTCTGTTAACTGAGTGAGTTAGCAAACAGGATTGAATAAAAATAGGACAGTAATCATCTGCTGTACAGGCAGCAAAGCTGTTTGTGGCTTAGAGCGGGCCATTCACCTTACCGTCATTTCTCATTTACTATTTGTTGTGTCTGCATTGGAGTCTCAGTGAACTTATTGTCCCATTGGTAAACTCAGATAAACATCTTATTCTCATCTCTCTGGCATTTTGTACTCCAAACATCCTTCCTCCCTCCAGCAAATCCAAACAGACTTCAAACAAACAAAGAAAGCAACAGCCAAACATATTAATAAAGATTTAAGATGAATGTGTTTTGTTAGCACACACAGAGCTCCTAGGCCAATGCAACTTGCAGATCTTAGGACTATTGCTGATAGGGATCCATGGGAAAGGACCTCAAAAGTAATTTTGAGAACCTGAAGACACTAGGCAGTATTAACAAATGGACATCCAACCATCATATCCCAAATGAAGCATAAATTGGAAGAATTTGTAATTAGCTGGGAACTCATGAAACTTTTGTACCCCTTCTCATTATTGATTCTAAGTGATTATTAGGACAGGTAAGCAAAATGTGCTTACTATGCTAATTGGCAAAACATTAGATAGACTAGCTGTCAGACCTGCCACAAACTAATCCCTCAGGGAAGAAAAACTCTTGACTCCATTTTGGTTGAAGTGAAGGATACTTTTACTAAGAGATGCTAGTTGCAGTAAAGTCAGGAAGAGTTTCCTATGCATCAAAACATAATTATTTCCTTTATTCCTATCCCTCTCCCCATGATCAGCCCAAACCCAGCCCATGTGATACCACTGAGATGTTTCACGAATGCTAAGATGTTTGGGTCAGTAACTTGAGCTCATCAGATTTGCAGATGATACTAAACTGGTAGGAATAGCCAGCACCCCAAAAGACAAGTTCAGGATCCAAAAAGATCTTGACAAACTTGAGCAATGGGCCCTATCCAACAAAATGAGTTTTAATATGGAGAAAAGCAAAGTTTTACATTTAGGCAGGAAAAATCAAAGGTTTAAGTACAAATTAGGTGAGACCTGACTCAAAAACAGCCACTGTGAGAGGGACCTTGGAGTCCTAGTGAACGATCACTTGACTATGAACCAGCAGTGTGCAGCAGCAGCCAAAAAGGCTAATATAGTCCTAGGTTGTATAAACAGAGGCATAGAATCATGATCACGTGAAGTATTAGTACCACTTTATAAAACCCTAGTAATACTGGAATACTGCAACCAATTTTGGTCATCATACTACAAAAAAGATGTTGAGACCTTGGAAAAAGTTCAGAGAAGAGCAACTAAAATGATTAAAGGCCTGGAGACTAAAACATATGAAGAACAGCTGCAGGACTTGGGTTTGGCTAGTCTAAAGAAAAGAAGAAACAGGGGCAACATGATAGCAGTATTCCAGTGTTTGAGGGGCTACCATAAAGAAGAGAGGGGGTCAAATTATTCTCCAAAACAGCAGAAGGCAGAGGACAATGGTTGGAAACTGATCAAAAAGAGAAGCAACCTGGAATTAAGGAGAAACTTCTTAACAGTGAGGACAGTTAACCAGTGGAACAGCTTACCTTCAGAAATCATGGGCACTCCATCACTGGAGATTTTTAAGAAGAGGCTAGACAGTCACTTGACTGAAATGATATATGTTCTCCTTCTCGACCAGTGGTCTGGACTAGAAGACCTTCCAGCTCTATTCTATTCTATTCTATTCTATTCTATTCTATTCTATTCTATTCTATTCTATTCTATTCTATTCTATTCTATTCTGTTCTGTTCTGTTCTGTTTCCACACTCATGGCAAATGGCCTTGAAAATGCCTGACATTAACCAGTCCCATGTTGCTTTGCTTTCCCTCAGTTGTCATTCCCCGTTCCAAATTCCTACACAACATGCAAACAGGCTTATTGCCCATTTGTCTCCCCATCCCTCCTTCCTAGTCATTTGATGGCAGGATGCCAGCAAGGTGCCAAGCTGAAGATGGTGGACCTGATACTAGCCTAATTTTAAAATGCATAGCTGATTAATACAATCTGGATTTGGACTGATCTCTTTGTTTCTATAGGAAATTTTCCTCTAATTTTCTTCCAGCAATTTTGCATCCTCTCTGTCCCCTACCTTACAGATTTCCATAGATTAGAAAGTCCTCTATCCCATGCAAATATCTTGTATCTTGACATGATGACATCAAAACTTTATTCTGTACAGCTCACCCATGCTCACATAACTTATTTATGCACTACATAAAGAAATGGAAATATGTGCCAATCATATGCAAATTTATGACAGGGTCATAGTTTTTCATCATGTTTTGAAATATTTTATCATTATGGACACATTTAGATATCTTTAGAAGAGCAGAACACAGATGAAGGGAAAATAATGCTATGTTGACTTTATTATAGTGTATTCTATGTAACTTCAGACCTCAAACACACATATGTAAATTTAGTCATTCTAAATTCTGAAAATCTATGTTGATATTCAAATGAAAAATGTTGGAAGCATTATGCCGAAATGAGGGCTGCATCACTGTCATTCATCCCTTTCAAATGAGGAAATAAATGAGAATGAGTGACAATCTTGTTACCTAATCCACTTGCCCTTCACCCTGAATTATTTGTTGGTAAATGGCATGAGATGCACATAAGGGCAAATTCTTGATAGAGGACACCATTCAAGCAGAAAATTGTCTTGCTGGGCCAATAATTATATTTCTTGCTAATCAGCTCCTAAAAACAAAAAGTCACAAAAAATGTAACAATTTTTCAGCTAAAACAAGGGACATCTATCAACTATCATTAAGGTATTCGGGTCTTTTCCCATGTAAGATTGAGAGTATTTCGTGTCTATGAAATACCATGCAAAATCTGCCCAGCCACATACATTGGACAGACTAATAGGAGAATAAATGCACGCATCGCAGAACACAAGAACGCAGTCAGAAAAGAAGAAAAAACTTCCTCCCTCTTCCAGCACCTTAGAGCTACAGGACATGAAATTGATTTTGAAGGAACCAAACTAATTTCCAAAACTGAACACCACAACAAGAGAATAATTATGGAAGCCATTGAAATAGAGAAACACCCCGACTTCCGGTTCCGGATCACGGTGCTTGCAGCTGTGCGAGGAGACTGCTCTCCTCCTCAGCTGAGTTTCCGCTGCCGGTAGACCCTCAATCGGGTCGAAAAGCCACCCTGGAGGGGCGGCTAATGCTGAGGAGGTCCTCATCGTTCATGAGAGAGCAGCAGCTTCTTCCACAGCCCAAGATTGCTCCTTTGGGCCGACGGTGGAAAGACTGGCCAGTAAAATGGCCGTTCACCTTGCCACTGTAACCAGAAGTCAAATGAACATCTAAGCACAGGCATAAAAAGTGACTTGTTCATTGATATAGAGGCATTGTTATGGAAACCTGTTTGGCAAAAAAGGAAAGCTAGAATAAGATTTAAAAGTGTGATTTAAGGCTTTATGTAATGGGTTTAAAAGACTTATTAGATATGGACTAATTTATGGCTTAAGATAGTTAAATAAAACGTTAGATTGAATAAAATCAATTAAAGGTTTGAATTTAATAATAAGATGTTTGTTTATGTATTAATATGTTTTGGATATAGTGATTCTGGGAGGAGGTTAAAGGAATTTGATACAGATATTGAGGGATTGATTGATAGATTATAAAGTATAATAGAAATAGAAAGGTAATTTTCTTTTTTCTCTTTTCTTGGTTTTGTCTTTGTTTCTTGTTTTTTGTTCTTTATTCTTTTCTGTTTTGAACTAATATTTTTTCTTTATTAGAAATGATAGCTACTTTGTAGTGGAAGAAGAATAAGATAAAAGAAGAAATGATACTAATAAATGTTTATTGAATATGTTAAGGAAAAAGGCAATGGGGAGATACCCAAAGTGTTAATTATGCATTTAGATTAGAAATATGGAATATAGCAATTGAAATAGTTAAGCTTAATACAGGATTTGGATTTGTGGATCTATTTTGATGAAAAGTTGTTAAGGATTGTTATGACTGACTTAGTTGTATTGAAATATATTAATTTGAATATAATATGTTACTAGAGGGAAAAGAGAGGTGTTTTTTTAATGATTTAATCTGAACTTTCTGAATATGACTTTGTTTGTGGACAATTGATTGCCCTGCCACCACGTTGATTCTTAAGCACTTGTTTGTAAAATAAAAAAAACAATAAAACTTGTTTTTTAAAAAATAGAGAAACACCTCCACAACATGAATAAATGTGATGATACCTCCCACCTACCAGACATCTGGAAACAAGCCCTAATCAACAAACGAGTCCTAGCCATGAAAACTGACTCCGGAGCCAGAACAACACAGTACGCCACCAACCATTCACCCTCACCAGACCCAAACCCAAGTCCAAACCCATCCCTCAGACGAAATGCAACCACCATCCAGAAGCCAAACCACGATGACATCACCAGCTGCTGCATCTCCTTCCGACCCCCCACACAAAGCAAATGGACACACATCATGAACACAGAGCTAGACTGCAAACTCGGAGCCAAACCAAAGCCTGGTATGTTACATCACAGCCTTTTGCTCCGGACATCACAGAACCTGGGAGGTTACAACGCTAAAGCTCAGGATGTTACAACACAGCCAACCACCCAGGATGTTGCAACACAGAACTCAGGATATCACTACACTAGATCTCAGGATGTTACCACACAGCCCATTACCCAGGTCGTTACAACACAAAAGACTAATGGGCACACAGCCAGCACCTCAGCTACTCAGGATGTTACGAAACAGCCAAACAATCCACAAACAATAACTCCAACACAGCCAACCAACCCACCTACAGCAACTAAGCCAGCACTCCACACACCCCCACCAATATATATAGAGAGAGACAGTAGCTCCGATCACACTTTGCTCGCACAAGCACAAAGCCGAAGACCCCAGCCTAAAGATGATGAGTGGGACCTCATCGAAACGTCGCCAAGATACTCTCAATCTTACACGGGAAAAGACCCGAATATACCAAGACCTGCATATATATATATATATATATATATATATATATATATATATATATATATATATATATATATACATACATATACATACATACATGTATGTATGTATGTATGTATGCATGCATGCATGTATGTGTGTGTGTATATATGTGTGTGAAAGATGCAACCACTATGAATTGACTGCAATAAACCATAAATAACATGGTTTATGGATCCAATATTTGTTTATGGTTTAATGGATCCAATATTTATCAAAGATTGTTCTTAATCACAGATTCAAATAGCAGTAAAAAGAAATCAGTAGTAAAGCATAATGTCATATTCAGAAATGCCAGGAATCATTTATTCAAGTGCTGTTGCTATATGTGTAGACAGGCACTAATATGATTGGAATTCATTCTTTCAGTATTGTTTTGAGGATTTATATTGGGAGGGCTTTATGACTTGAGCCTCAAATAATATACAAAAAAGTAAAATGTTAATCTTAGAGCATTCTTATGTTTATTTTTATGAATTGTTCTTCTGTCCCAAGAGGTTCTTAAAAAGTTTATCCAGCACCATAATTCAGAGTCATCTATTTGTCTTTATTCAGCTTTTCTGAGGACTACAGCTTTGCTAATATGTACCTTTTAGTCAGTGTTATGGCCTCTGCATTTAATATTTTGTTTAGACTTGTTATAGTTTTAGTTTATAGTTTTCTCCCAAGCAGACAGCTCTTAGTTTCATGGCTATAATCATCATTCCTATACATATTTGAATCTAGGAAAATGAAGTCTACCAAAAAAAAGTCTACACATTGTAGAAATGCATGCTGTGATCTTGATGAAAATGCTGATTTACTAAGACTGCATATTTAAATTTTGCCTGTCTTTTTTAAAAGCCTCTCTTGACCCCAGTTATATCTGTGCTAGAGACAACTTCCAATCTGCATTGTTTTTGTAATATCTCATAATTATCACAATGTGCAACTTGGTACTACAAATAGAGTGTTGCCAGGCAGTTGTTGATATGACATTTAGTGCACTGTTGCCACTTGACACAGACCAATTTATGGGTTTGCATGTATGACTATAGCCATGTTTTACATGTACACAATTGAAAAACTACCACAGGGCTTTTCTAATACATAACATCCAAATGCACTTGAAAGTATAAATATTTATTATTTATTACAATAAAACCCTAACCCTTATTTTTTAATTCCATTCTAAATTCTAGGCCCAATTCCATGAAGATTTTTTTTTCTGGCCAAACAAATCCAGGAATCTGTTCACTCAAAGCACAAATACTCATTGGGGCTTAATCTAATCCCCTGCAGTTAGTGAAGAATTCTCAATTTTCAACAAGCTCTTAGGAGTCGTAAATTCTGGAGAGCTTTCAGTGTAGATACACAAGATCTTAATTTACACTTCTAAAACTAGAATCTGATCCCAACAGTATTAATAGCAGCTTGCAAATCCCTTAACCTTAGTAGTGTGTGAATGAGGCACAGATAACTGTGCTGGATGCTTGCATGCTTGCTGAAAGGGAATATCTATAAAGCTGTCAGGATTTATGGGAATTATGTAAAGTTCATCTATGCTATTTAAGATTGAAGAATACAGAGTAAGTCTGGGCAGATACATAAAGAAGTGCTTTAGTTTGAGAAAGATTTGGGTCAAGTGCTCCTCTGAAATGCTGTGAATTCTAATAAATGATTAGTGATGGACTTTTATTTTGCTGCTCAAAAGAAATGTCTTTGCATATGCAGAGCTCCAATAAACTAAAATGGCAAACTGAGGGACAATTGTATACCTTCATTACTTCTTGGAGACAAGTCACTAATTTCTGCTAGGTTCTTGACTACATAGACGCAAAGTACCTATCACATCCTATCAGCTCTTAAAGGAAGGTCAGATCAGAGAACAGATTCCACAAGAACTACTGAAACACCATTTTATTGTTAAGGAGTATAATAGCAACATCTTAAAAGCCTGATTGAGATTCTCTCTTCCCCTCTTATGCCAAAGAGAATCAAAGTGGGGAAATCTTGAGTCTCTTTCTCATTCCTCCCTTCCTTTTAAAGGTAACCTAGTGTTTACCTAACAACTATTGAACTCTTCCTTCAAGGTAATTTCTTACTTTTCTACAAACATTTAATATGTAGCACTTTGTCCTTTGTTATCAATAGCTAGTATGAGTGTGCTTGTGATTCTTTACTTCTACCAAGTGGGAATGGTATACCGTTGAACATAGCTTTTACTAGTGCTTTAATTACATCATTTATTAGCTTGTTACTATATGATATTGAAGTGCTCTGGCATACATGATGTCTAAAGAGTGATCATTTAAAAGTCCCACCAGGAAAGCCATAAGGAGTAGGGAGCTGGATGATCAAAAATATTAGCATGGAACTAGTGAAGCCATATTTGGAATACTGCATCGAATTCTGTTCACCACAATCCAAAAAAGATGCTGAGACCCTAAAGTGGACATAGAAGAGCAACCAAGATGATAAGGGCCTGCAAGATCAATTATACGAGGAAGGTAAGTCTAGCCTAATGAAAAGAAGACCCAGGGATGACATAATAAATATCCTCCAGTACTTGAAGGGCTGTCACAGAGAACTGGGAGGTTGACTTATTCTCCAAAGCTTCTGAGGATAGGACAAGAAACAATGGGTGGAAGTTCGCTAAAGAGACATCCAACCTGAAACTAAGGAGAAACCTCCTGACAGAAGAATTAACCAATGGAATAGCTTGCCTCCTAGAGTTGTGCATGCACCATTACTGGAGGTTTTCTAGAAATAATTGGACAACCATTTGTCTGGGATGATATAAAATCTTCTGCCATAGGCATGGGGTTGAACTAGAAGAATCCCAAGGTCCCTTCCAGTCCTGTATTTTATGATTCTAAGCCAAGCTTTGCCTCTTTTTTTTTTTTACACACGTAACACATGAGGTGCACATTCAAAAGAGAGGCACATTACACATCAATTGTACAATCATGCCTTCTGTCTTGATTTTTTTCTGACAACTCTTCAACATGGACATTTGACCCCGCACTCCTTTTCCTTCTTCATTTTTGTACTGTGCAGTATCATGCACACCAACTTATGAAATAGTATTAAAAAAAATCTGTCATCACAAGTACAGTTTTATTGACTATAGATAGGTGATAGCATTGTTTGATTCAGTGCCAAGGCATCATGCGATGAAATGTGTACTTTGAAGCATACATTCTATGGTTCACTTTTAACCACTGTATTGCTTTTATGGCTTCATTATTTCTAATTTTACACTTGGCACACCTTTAACTACTATGCTGCTTTTATTGCTCTGTAGTTTCTAGTTTTATTTCTTGTTTTAATTGTTGGATATTACTATATACTTTCATCCTGGGAAAACTGGGTTTTGAATGACAGCATGTAATTTTTTAAAATAAATCAATAAATGTTATAAATATATGTATTTCATTGCTTTCATTATTCATAGCATCTAAACTGAGTCTAGGGGTCAATAATGCCCTAAATTATTTGGAAAAGACTACAGTGAAAGACATATTTAAAGGGCATGGAAATATGTTACGTAAAACTCAAAAAAAAATAATTGACAGAGGTGAGGCATCACCAATGTGCTTCGGATACTAAGTATGCATCATTCCCAAGCCAATTAAGTGACAGCATCAAGATACTGGCTGGAGCAAATGGATGTAGTGTAAAGGTGTCAGCTTAACCCTGATAAAATGAAATGGCTGTGGTTTTGAGATGTCTTAATTTTGAAAACATTCCATCTTTATCTTGAATGGGGTAGTACTTCCTTAGAGAGTCAAATTGTGCAATTTGGAGTTTCTCCTGAACTTACAGCTCCTACTCAAAGAGCAGCAGGCAGGCATGGCTAGAAGGGCCTTTACACTGCTTCATCTTGTACACCAACAGGGTTTATTTCTGGACCAGGAGGCTTTACTCATGCTTAGTAACTCCTGACTGGATTACTGTAATGCACAGTATTCTACATGGCACTAGTCTTGAAGAACATTCAGGGTGTTCTGCGCCTGGTCTATCCAGCAGCAGCACATGACATTTTAGGCACTTCATTTTTTGCCTACATAATGCCTCTGACTTCCAATGAACTTTAAAATAAAATTCAAGGAGCTGGTTGGCTTACAAAGCCCTACAGAGGTAGGATACTTAAGGGATCACCTGTCTCTGATCGATTGTGCTTGTACCATGTGATTCAGCATAGTTGGTATGCTCCAATCCTTTCTATTAAGAAATATCAACCTGTAGATCTAAATCTTGTGTCTTTTTTCTTATAGCATCAGCTCCATGGAACAGTATTCCCCCTGCCCCTCCCCCCCCAAGATCCAAAAGGACCCAAACCTCTTGGCTTTCTATAAAGCATTAAAGACGTTGGATGCCTTGTTCTGGTCTTTTATCAATTGAAAATGAAACAATTATCAGATGCAACTGAAAAATACTACTATTTTGGAAATTAATTTGGGGTATTTATTCTATTTTGCCATTTTTTTTAATCTAATCCTTTGTGCCTTACCTAGAATCACTACTGTGAGATGGGCAGCTATGTAAATTGTTTAAATAAATAAAAATAATCAAAAGATATAAGCCAGTTCTAAAAAAAAAAAAACTCACCAGAATTCTAATATAATTCTGTCTAAAGCTTCAGTCATTTAGGTTTAACTTACTGAACTTTTTAATGGAGTTTCTTGTTAAATTCTGTCCTTTGTCTAAATATTGTTCATTCATTTTTTTCTTTCTTTCTAGGAAATGTTAGCCCTGCATATCAGTACAATTCCTAAGAGGATATTCAAAATGCATAATTCATAAGCGTGTGTAGGAAGTAGGACAAAGACTCTGGGTATTGAAATATCTGTCTTCTATGGATACCCTTGACTGACCTGAAAATCCAATATTTGGCATTGAAGTTTCCCTGTGGTTGCCTTCTCAGTGGGTAACTTAATTAAATTTCAACTGAGCATAAGGGGTCAGACTCCATGTTTGGTGTTTTTTTGGAGAAGCTCTAGTAATTCCTGAAACCTTGAAGCAGATAGTTTCAAGCAAGTCATAAAAATGTCATGTGTCAGCTGTTCTAAGGCTCCAGCTGCCACGCATAACTTTCCTGCCCACCCTGAAGAAACACAATTGTATTTCAACTATTATGTTTAGCTTGATGTATTCTTTTGATTGCCTTGACAAAGGCAGCACAAAACTGGAGTGGAGCTTTTCAACAATGCCCTTTCCCAATTTTAGCCTTAAGGAAACACAGGAGGAAAAATATCCTATTGAGTGCTTTGATTTGTGTTTCTCTCCAGGTTCTGCAATTGACTTTAACAGGTCTGATTAAATATATTTGAAATTATGTGCAATGCACCTGGATAGAATATTTACAATTTCAAAACCCACATTACTACAATATACTGTACTATTGAGATGATGCAACTAGAATTATGTATTTGTTAACTCTCCATTGATTTTTTAGTAAGTCTATGCCTCATCTAGAAATCAAGTCAGCTCAGTTTCACTCAATCATAACAATTCATTTTATTATTTATTTGACTCATCCTTTTATTCTTTCCATAGGGTAAAATCCCCAGGAGATAGAAAACCATTTAAAGCCATAATGTGCTTAATAAAAACAAATGAATCCTAAATAAAATTGCCTAAAACAAAGTAATAAAATAATTAGAAATCAAATAGCACTTCACACAGAGTACATTTGAGAGGGGTCTAAAACTCAGTCTGGTTGTTTCTCATAAAATGCCTGGGGAACTTCCATGTCTTCAGTGGTTATTTAAAACTAGACAATGTAGAGGTCAGCTTTATTTCCCAAAGAAAAGAACTGGAGTACCACCATTGGCAAGGCTCTACCCCTCTCCACTGTAAGCTACACTTGCTAATAATGAAAAGTGCCTCACAGATGACTTCTCCTTGCAGTGGAAATAAGGGGGAAAAGGAGACAGTTTTTTTTAAAAAATCCTTCAGTCTTGATTAGATCCTTGTTTGTTATTTCTGTTGGATCATCGGCAGAAGATGGCACTTGGGATTACTGTCTGACATTTAGACTGTTGGTCTCTACTAGCCCATAGGAACCCATTTGTTCTACAGACTGTTCAATATCTTTACTGAACTTTTGCAGAAGAACATCCACAAATTAGGAGACAGAAATCATTTGAAGATGCCTATTTTTACCATCCACCTCCGAGATTTTTAATGTTCTGGTTTTGGTTGTGATTTTAATTTTTAAAATTACATTGAAATTTTGCCAAAACAGAAAGAGAGAATTTAATTTAAATGAACAAAAGATAAACAAATATCATAGAAAAACCAATGCTGATGTAGTTGAGCCATATTCCTTTCATTGCTTTAGATGCTCTTCATTATTTGTTTTGGATTGAATGGATTGAAATTTGCAGCTAAATGATTCTTTTTATGAGGAACATTTATGAAAAGAATAGAAGAACATAATCAATATCTTGCTGGATAAAACCCCTGGCACATCTGGTCCAGAAGTCTGTTCTCACAGTGGCCAACCAAGTGACAAATAAGCCAACTTGTATCTAAGTAGATGGACTTCAAAGGCCGTCATGCTGCCATTAAGGCTAATAGCCATCTTCCCATCTTCTTTTGAAGCCAGCTAAGCTGGTAGTCAGCATGAAATTTTGTGCCACTAAATCCCAAAGTTCAATTATTCATTGTATAACAATAAATACATAAATAAATAAATAAATTCCATGTATGTATGTGACATCTATCTTTTAATACTGTATTGTAGAAAGAACATGCATACAAATGTGAATCACTTTAAGCCCAGCACTCAAAATTTCTAAAGTCAATCTCTCACTTATTTTGATATGAATCAAGGCCACTTTCCCTGACTGACTGACTGCTTGATTGATTGACTGACTGACTGACTGCTTGATTATGTGCCATCATGTCTTTTTCAAATCTTAGCAACCTCATAGATTTTCTTCCACTCTGATCTTTCAAGTCTCCCACTTTAATTGGATACATCCGTTATTTGCTGGTGGTTATCCTCTTCTTCTCTTTCCTTCCTTCTTTCCAGCATTTCCAGTTTTTCCAGGGAGCTGGATCTTTGCAATGTATGTCCAAGGTAGAATAATTTGTGCCTAGAGTGAAAACTCTGGGCTGATTTGTTTGATGATACCTATCCGTTTGTTTTCTTCAATGTCCATGATATATGTCCACCTTCTCTAAGTGGCCTTGTTTTTTAATAACCATGTGAAGAGGCTATTTCACCTATAGAACTGCACCTTGGGCTTCATGAAGTGAAATGAAGATGGTAGAGAAAGTTTATTGTAGCAGCCTTAGAGTAGAAAAGTGATTTTCTGCTCTCTCTCTCTCTCTCTTTCTCTCTCCACATATTCAATGTACAAAAGTTCAAATGAACAATTTATACAATATGTATACAATAATCAAGTGGAAATCAATTAATTGTTGTCTGTAAATGTGCAAAGTAGTTCCAAAATGTGTTTTGTAATTCCCAGCTGAGCTTTATGGCCATCTGTGATTCTCTGTACAGTAGAATGCAAATTTGTCTCCACAAATGAGATCTTTTTATTGCCAATGTTAAACAATCTCATGCAAAATAGATTGTACAATCTACCTTTTTTTCAGACAGCTTTCCATTTTTCCACAGAAGTGATAAAAAGCTAGGAATTAACAGTTCATGGCTTCAGTTTTGGAACTTACAGAAAGCTAAGGATTTCTCTTCAAATGAGGGTGAATCCTTTAAAACTGCAGATGCACAATTTTAAGAGGCAGATTCACTATTTTAGCAAAATACTCCAAGTTATTTGTTTAATAGTATTGTAAGGGCCAAAGGCATAGGAAAATATAATGGGGGGGGGACATTTGAAATTGTGATGATAACCAACTGACTTTTTAAAACTACGTCAGATGCCTTTTGCATAGAATCCCACTAGATTGGCCAAGAGATATTAGGTAATTAGGAATTACCTATATAGAGGTCATTCAGGAAGCTCTCAGTTCAGTTTAGGTATTCATAACAGGAGTAAAAATCAACAATTGAAGCGAGAGAGAAATCACAATGTTTGACTCCATATTTGTTCATTATTTCAGGCTCCAATACCAATTGCCTGGAGGAATTCACCCATCACTAAATGCAACTGTCAAAAACACTGTGATGTTTCTTCGCAAAGCACTTCAGAATAACCTGGCAGCATGTTTATTCAGAAATAAGCCTTAGCAATTCAATTTGGACTTATTCCCAGGTAAAGTTGCACTAGGCAGCAACTGAAACTGTGTTTACATTAGTTGTTTTGAATTTAAAATCCCCTGCTTTTCTGTTCACTGTAAGAGTGATCTGCCTTAGGAAATACCAAACATGAACAGCAACCGAAAGCACACTAAATACAAAACAAAAGTAATTCTGTAGAATCAGACAAACTACTGTACATATCCCAGCCCTTCATCACTACCTAGATGGAGAACAGAATTTCAGGAACATTGGGAAGCTGCAGATTGCCCCTCTCTGTGAAGATTTAGAAGAGGAAGGGTTTATGTTACTGATGTGTGGAAGAGAATAATTTCACACAAAGATGAGGGGCAGAAAAATGTATAATTTACAAAGATAATGGGAGGAAAAAAAATCTTGAATAAGAAAAGGGATGGAAAATGAAAAAGAATTCAGGGGGAAGATGGCTAAATGATGGGAAAGGTACACATTCCTATTAGATTGTGTAAGCAAATTGAATAAAAAAGCTTAACCTTCCCTGTCTTTGCTTATATATCAGGAGGAATAATATAAAAATTTAGCAGCATTTTGTATTCATTCCCAAATGCAGCTGTTCCATTTCGAAAATATTAAACTTGGCTTATTCAACAGAAAGCGCAAGGGTATGAAACAAACCACCTGAAGTGTAGATTAAATTGAAGGCTACAAGGAGAGAAATCTTTGGGTCTGAGACATATTTAGAAGCAGCAAAGGAAGAAAATATCCACAATATCCACTCAAAGAAAGAAGTAACTGAATTTGATGACATAGTCTAATCATGAAACAACCCTGCATTATTGCAACAATGATCCACAAAAGCTCACATACTTGAAGGTTTGCACTTCCTGTGTGATATTGCCTCCAGCAAAATGAGACAGGGTCTGAACATGTTAAAATAAAACACACTAGCGTCATTTACAACTCCCACTATCATCACCAAAGAGTTGGTTTTATAAAATGCACATTTGGAATGTTAAATCACTGTTCTCCGCCAGCTGTCCAAAGACTATGCTGGTGTAGCAATAATATACAAAAATAAGATTATTTTTATATACTTAATATTGTATCGCATTAAGCACAATTAGGAATACAACTTGTCTTTGGCTTTTTTTCTATCCCTGTTACTGCTACTTCTTGTGCCTTTAGTTCCTTAGCAGTCAAAGCTGGCATTTTATTCTTTAGTCCATTGGGTAGGATAGAAGAAAATATAGTGCTGGAATAATATTAGAAATTCTACTACAATCATGAGCAAGAGATTTAATATACCATAGGGATGACCTGCCAGGCATGTTCTTTGCTATCTGCTGAACCATGGCATAACTAAATCTAGGGAGAGTGGAAATGTTTTGTTGTTCCAGGCCAGGAACTGCAACCGGAAGCTGGGAAGAAGAATTGCTATTGTATTATATAGAAAAAGAAGGCCAAACCTCTGGTATTTTTATTGCATTAGTCAATCTAAAGCAGTGGTTCTCAACCTGTGGTCGGGACCACATTTGGGGTTGAACGACCATTTCACGGGGGTCGCCAAACAACGCAGTCCACCATTTTCCCCCCTTTTCCTTAGCTGTGCTACTCCCTTTTATTCTATTGGCTTTTGAAAGCCAATAGAATAGACTCTCTTGAATAGAGTCTAATTCTATTGGTTTTCAAAAGCCAACAGGAATTGTCCAGGCTGTCTCTGCCCTGCTGAGCCCGCTAAAAGTCCCATTCTGCAAACGGTGCTGCACCAGTTGAGTAGTCCTCGACTTACGACCGGTTGAGTAGTCCTCGACTTACGACCGGTTGGGGGTCGTGGCATTAAAAAGGTTGAGAACCACTGATCTAGAGATTCATACTGCCTACCAGTTGCAGATGAAGACATTACAGTTCCCACTTCCTTCTGCATATAAAGAAGATTCTCTGTATATCTCAGCTGTGAAATAACATTTGAGTAGACCTCATGATTAAATCTGAGTTCCCTAAATACGATGAACAATCTAAATTCAAGCTAAAATATGATGAATAATCTGGCTGCGCATGAACCAAAATTACTTTTTTATAATCCTGAAGTCTTTGATGACCACTGTTGATGATTATCCTCCTCCTATTTAAAATGATCTATGCTCTGTCCTTTCTAGTGCACACATATGGACAAGCACTTATAATCATAGCACAAAGGGAGAGCGGAAACGCATAGAAAAACAGATATATTGGATTATGCAGAAGCTTCTTACAGCCAAGATTGCTACTGGGGGGAGAGGCAGTGATGGGATTCAAATATGTGAACAACCAGTTCTCTGTGTGAATACCGCTTCTGGAAGTCCATTCTGGGCCTGAGCAACAAAAAGTAGCTACCTGTTCTGCCAAAGTGGTGCGAACCAGCTGAATCCCATCACTGGGGGGAGAGGGTTGGAAAGAATACCATGCTCTGTTGTTCCTGCCTTGTTTAGATTTCCTTCAGAGAGGTTTTTTTTTTTTTTTTTTTTTTTTTACTGAAGAAAATGAATGGATACAATCTTCTGTGGAAGGTGTGGTTTGTAGCACATTAGGTAATGTTGTGGACCAAGAAACTGCACTTCTTGAGACAGTCCATCTGCCAAATAGAAACCTCGTTGAACAGTGTTAGTTGTTTTGTTTGGAATTACAAATTGGACTCAAAAAAAAAGAAAAAACCCAAAAGATGAATAAAAAGCAGAACTGAAGAACATTGTCGAAATGAGCAGCTGAACTATGCAGTCAAGAAAATTTTGAATACTCATACATCAGCTGCAAATTTAGTATCTAGTATTTTTGAATGCAGCCACATTTCACTAAATACAGCGTCAAGAGACCATAGCTGTACAGTACTTAGTAGTTTAACTCAGCAAACTATGTTTAATAAATAAGTGGGGCTCTGTTTAACAAAATAGGAAGGCATATTTGCATTTATACATCAATATGTTGATTATAGAATTATCCTACACTATCAGGATTAGACTGAAAGTATAAAAGAAAAATGTGTATGTGAAATAACACTATATACAGTGCATCATCATTATTCCATTATCCAATTCTTGGAGACTGCCTGGACAAGTCCCTGAAGTTTTCTTGGCAAGGTTTTTCAGACTGGTTTGCCATTGTCCTCTTCTGTAGGGCAGGGAGAAAGTGACTGGCCCAAGGTCATCCAACTGGCTTTGTGCCTACATCAGGACTAGAATTCATAGTCTACCAGTTTCTAATCTGGTGCCTTAACCACTAGACCACAGGTGTCAAACTCGCCACATCATGTGACGTGTTGCGATGTTTCGTGACTCTTTTTGCATTGCCAACAATGGGGTAGGCACAGCTTCGGTATGATGAAACCAGCCCGTGGGCCGGCAGTTTGACACCCCTGCACTAGACCAAATTGGCTCTCAAATGCATTGTACCTGATGTAACTCATTTTGATTTTAAAATGTCTTATCTTTTCCTACACACAAATGATGATTAATCCCAAATTAGCTGGGTGCTTTCCAGCAAAAATAAAACAGATGCTCCATAAGCCTTATTCTAAAATTATCCAGCTCCTCCACAGGCAATGTGTCCTGTCTTGGGAGAATCTTTTCCCTTTTCCATCCATCTCTAGCACAACAGGTTTTTCAAATAACAGGAGGTAGCAAGAAGTTACTCCTGTTTGTTTGTTTGTTTTTGCTTTGGGCCCTTCCAACTCTTTCCCAGAACAAGTGCCAATTTTAAAATAAACACATGGCATTTGGGGGCATGCTTGCTGCAAGGGGAGGCCATCAAAGTTACATTATAAAGCAATAGGTTTAGGTGGCAAAGTTTCATTGAATTACCAGTCTGATAGTTTTGGAACTTGAAATTCTGCTCAGCTAGGCCTCCCTGTAAAATCCAGTCAAAACAAACATTTCTCCAAAAATCCAGCCAGTTGAGCTATTACAGATATGATGAGCACATGTCTGGATAAAAGCAAATGTCTGCTAACTATAATAAGGAAGAGTGCTTTTTAGCGCTCAAATTAATAGGCATGTTGAGCATTGCCTCTGCTTGTCTTTTTGCCAAAGCTGGCAGGAATTTTTACTGCCCCATTTACAATCTACAGTAAGAGAAATGGAGAAGATTTTACAGGCACCTAGAATTCTGGAGCACACTTCCGGTCCTTATCTTTGTTTTGATCACCTAGCAGACTATTACAGTAATGCTGGATGAAGGAGAGCAGGAAGCAGCATTCTACAGGATGCTCTCCTTCTCTGAAAATGTCACCTGGTATAAAACTGAACGCAAACTTTTTATTAACAATTCTCTTTAACACTAAAATATAACATAAATTTTGAGCTTTTCAATTACATTGTTCTATTTTCAATTCCCCATTGTTCTGTTTGTATATTATAACTAAACTTTTTAGCCCATTCTGTCATACATTCTTTCACTTTCCTACTTCTGTCTCAAATTTCAACAAAAGTTTATGTGTTTTAGCAATTATATGCTTATCATTTTTACCCAATTCTTAATCTTTACGTTGTTCAAAACCATAAAACCTCTCATCTGCTTTGAGGCTTTCTGATAACTGTACATAAGAAAACCACTGGCAAGTATGTCCTTCTGTTATCAGATCTCCTCTGGATTTTATTTTACATTCTTCTTAAAATAATTCTAGCATGTCATGATAAGTTAACCATTCATGTTTACTCAGGGCTTTTTTTTTGTCATAGAACGCCCAGAACAGAGTTCCGGCACCTTTTGGGGATGGAACCTTGTAGGGTAGGCAAGGCGGGTTGTTTGATGTGTGTGAGTTCCGGCACCTTTTTTTTTTTTTTTTTTAACAAAAAGAGCACTGTGTTTACTTATAATTTCTCTTCTATAAATTGCTTCTTGTGCTGAAAGCCACAAAGATGTTTTCAGTCAAAACCTAGGTTTGTTTTTTACATATTTTCAATATGGCATGTGACATAATGATTTTTAAAATCTACATGAACCTTAGCTTTATTTTTACTTTTTTATTTATTAACAAATATCTTTCCACATAAAACTCAAATCGTGTCTTTCTAATTCCAGTAGCCTTGTTTCTCAGCAAACCCACTCCATCATCTAAGCTAAACAGCAAGCAACAAAGTATAATTTCAAATCAGGTAGACCCAATCTTCCTCTTCTCTTTGCATCTTGTAATAGCTAATATTTAAATCATGTTTTCTCTCATCGTATAAATTTAAAAATACCCTTCTGCCATTGTTTAAATGGTGTATCAGTTGTTAAAACAGGTATTGTCTGAAACAAAAATAACATTTAGAGTAAAACATTCATCCTAATCACAGTAATTCTCCCTAGCAATGAAAATTATATTTTCTCCCACTCTAAATATCTTTTTAAACTTCATTCTATGAAGTTTAATTGTTTTGAAATAACACGTAGTCTGTTTGTTTAGTTTTTATTATATGTCACCCATCTCATTGTCTAGGAATTCTGGATGGCCTATAACATCTTAAAAGCATAGTAAAAACAATGAGGCCATTAAAATATTCAGCGTTAAAATAAAAATATTAAAAATTAACAAGAGATTAAATAAAAAGGGACCAATATGTGAACGGGGCAAAGGTGAGATTGTCTCCTGATCTACTAACCATCTTTGGGGCCCCAAGCCATTGGTAGATCCAGGTTTCCAGGCCTTTTGGAAGGCCAAGAGCATGGGGGCAGATCTCACCTGTATCAAGTGCAAAGAATTACAGCCATACGTTAAGTTGCAGTCAAGCTTATACACAAAAATCAAGTCAACAAATGTACAGTGCTAAATTGATGGTAAATAAGAGTAAACAGAATTCAAGAGTGACTGGGCTTAGAAAATTTGTGGGAATGTAATGACTCTAGTTTGATAAGTAATTAACTCTGGCCCCGGCTCTGCCTGTTCTTCTATACCTTGATGGGCATTATATTTCAAAAGGTGGGAAATCTTTCTTCTTTTCTTCTTCTTTTCTTTCTTTATATCAGTTCTTGTTAGTTTTTATCTTTTTAAAAAACTGTATAAAATTCATATAAATATAAAAAATAAAATTGAACGCAAGCTATAAGGAACGACTTTATTGATTTTTCCATTTGTCTGGGAGTCAATCTTACTTCATTGGGCAAATCTTGATAATTATATGTTATGCCTAAGGACCTGATTCCCACTTTTCCCATACCTTGATGTAAGAGATGATTAGATTGGTACAATAAATAAAGAACTCTTCCAGGTTACCTACATCTTGTACATCATCTTAAGGCAGGAGGCTACTTTAGGAGCAGGGCAAGGGATATAATATTTGCTTCCACTTCTTATGTCCAACCCAGCATCTCACTAATGGCAGTTCTTCCCTTGTACCAAAGAATTTTTTTGGTAGGAGGAAGAATCAAGGATCACCTTCCCTAGTTATTCCCATCTTAAGGGTTATCACACCAACCCATAGATCTCCATAATGTTTAGTTACCAAAAAACTGCAGCATGCAATTTGTCTACATCTGATCAGCCTTTCTTCCCCAGGCTTTTGTCTTACATCATACAAATCTATGACAATTCCCTTGTTGCCCACCCTACTTTTAATTCTGTCTTGTAATATTTAGCATGTTTCAAATCCAGTGTGGAATAGCATATTATATACCACTGATTGCTGGTGTCATGTCCTTTCATGTGTGAAGATGCAATGGCAAATGTTTTTCAGCTGGTATTTTTCATATATAGGTACCTTCTCTCAGTTAATCCTTAAATCTGCTTGGCTGTTCCTCCTTCTAAATAACTTCCCCCAACACAGAGAGAAAATCGTAAACGAAAATCTATTTTGACTCGTTTTAACCTGTGGAATGCACAGTTAATTGTCTCAGGAATCCTCTTTCAATCCACCTATGATCAGTGAAGAGATCAAAGACGCCAGACACCAGCTAAGGACCAGAGAGTCCTAAATCAATCTCCAGCTACTGCTTTGTAATGGTTTGTTTTGACTGAGAGGCCAGTCACGTGGCAGTCTGTGGAACTAGGTCAGCGAAAGCTTCTCAAGGGAGAGGAAATCTGCTGGCTTAAATCTCTCTTTTCTTTGCCGGCCTTCCTTCCGTCTATCTTGTAATTACCTTCAAAGTATAAAGCATACAAAAGTGGATGGGCGAAGAAAGAGCAGGGGATCTTGATTTCCCCCCCCCCAAAGTGTGTTACAGCTCAAGAATAAAAAAAAATGAGAGTCAGCACAATGCTGGGCATGACATGTCACAGAATAGAGATGCTGCCAATGAGCAGATTGGAAGGGATAAAAATAAATGATTTTGCTTCCAGCCTCTCTTCCTACCTGATTATTAGCTGAGCCAATTGCCCTTCAAATGCTGGCAGGCTTTGTAAAAAATGATCTGAGCTGCTTTCAGCTCCTTGGCTTGATTTGAGAGTTCTATTGAGGGCAGCCCTCCAAAAGGTAATAGAAGGGGACATCACAACAACGATGTCTGATTTATTCCTTGTTCAAAAAATAATACATTTTTATATACAATTAAGATTATGATTCACTAGTTGTGTCCAGAATAATTTCCCCAGTTACAACCTGGGGACATCTCAGAACGTGGCATCCAAAGTTTGGAAATTAAGACTATACATCTCTTGCCTAGTAGCCTATAGAGGAGATAAGTCAATTTCCTACAGCAGTGATGGCCAATCTTTTAGAGACCGAGTGCCCAAACTGCAACCCAAAACCCACTTATGCATCGTTGGGTGCCGGATGGGTGTGACCCATTGGCTCGGTGTGGCCAATTGGGTGGCGTGGCCCATTGGGTGGGCCTGGCTGTCGTGGTAACGGCAGACTGGGTGGCACTAAAAAGTTCAATCAATCAATTCCAACTTTGCAAGTTCTTTTTTTTCCCATGAGAAGTTGAAATTGACTGATTGATTGAACCTTTTTTTTTTTTTTTTTTTGCACATGGCAGTGGAGGCCTAAATCGAAAAGGTTTTATAAAACCCAGCTGAAGTCCTAGGACTGGGGTGATGGTGTGCGTGCCCACAGAGAGGTCTCTGAGTGCCACCTCTACCGCTGCCCTAGAGATCACCCACTTGACACTGTACAAAAACCAACTAACCCAGATGTTTCTGTTCTGAGAACAATCCAAGCCACCTTGCACTGGTGTGAAGAGCAGCTTATTCTGAATCATTCCCAGTTGTGGGACGTTATTTGGGAAGATTGATATTTTTATTCTTCCCTTCTCCCATTTTCTAGAATAAAAAGAAAAATCTAATGGATTTGGGTTTTTAAAAAATCATAATACACCACAATTTTCAGCTTAAACATTTAAGAGGGATGAATTTCATAGATCTCAATCCAGGAATTATTGTATTGTCCTCTATTGCAGCCATAATATTTTTGATAATTATCCAAGTTGAGAGGAAGGTTTGAGGAAAGCAAAGTCATTACACAGGATGAAATCTAGTACATTTCATAGGAATCAGGGCAGAGATTTTCAGTTTCTAGACTTGCTGACAGCAAGCACTTTTTTACTGTGATTTGTGGCGAGATCAAAGAAAAGAGGACTATATGGTTTTTTAAGTACCAGACAAGACAAAAAAGTTTTTGTCTTCTCTTTAAAGAAAAGTATATGAATATGTGAGGAAAACAAGGAAGGCTGGGATGAGAGATGAAAACAATGAAGTTTGGATGAACAAACTCTGGATTTGTATCAGGCAAAAATTAGAATGAGGATGACCAAAAAATAAATCAGATGGTTCTTTTCAAAAGAAAGAAGGACAAGGGGGGACATGATAGCAGTATTCCAATATCTCAGGGGCTGCCATAAAGAAGAGGGAATTAAGCTATTTTCCAAAGCACCTGAAGGCAGGACAAGAAGCAACGGGTGGAAACTCATCAAGGAGAGAAGCAACCTAGAACTAAGGAGAAACTTCCTGACAGTGAGAACAATTAATCAGTGGAACAGCTTGCCTCCAGAAGCCGTAAATGCTCCAACACTGGAAGTTTTTAAGAAGAGACTGGACAGCCATTTGTCCGAAATGGTGTAGGGTTTCCTGCCCGAGCAGGGGGTTGGACTAGATGACCTCCAAGGTCCCTTCCAATTTTACTACTATTACAACCGAATAAAAAAGAACTATGGCAACAATGCCATGTAACTGCAGGAACACATACACACCCCTCTCCCTCTATCGCCAAACCAAACCATCTTGCCTTCCATTCAAAATAGTTGCCCCTTTTTTGGTGTGCTCTTTTCTGAAGCCCAGATACCTAAATAGCCCAACATCCAAAGTGAAGCTCCATAGAGAATTATGACTCAGAGACAGGGCCATTTAGATATTTCCATTCTTCTTGAATGAGTTAAAAAGATCCATACTAAACAGCTCCATAATGCAAGAGATTGAGGATTTTTGCTGAGTTGTAGCACAGCCCTACTTAGCACCATGGCTTTAGCAAGATCTTGGATACTTTCTGAAGATGTTCATGGGAGAAAGGAAGAAAGTGTCAGTACGGTATGGGGTGTACACTGTCCTATTTTAAATTTAAATTGAGCTTGGCTGTTTCAGGCTGAGGCAGCCTTTGCATCCAGTCATCCTAATGCAAATTTTCCTGTAGATAATCTAACTAAACATTTTTAGACTTACTCTTGATCAACCAAGTATGTTTAAGCCATCTGTTAAACAAAGAGTTACACAGCCTGTTACATTTTGCCTGATTTAACTATGCTTTAAAATTATGTGGCTTTTATCTTTTTCTTCTTTTCCATAAATGTAAGTAAAAAGAAACCCAATTATCTAGGGCTTTTGTTTTAATTTTATGTTCTGCTACACAATCATCTGCGTATACTAATATATTTTAACTTAGGGGCTAGCCATTATTTTTCCACATGTTTCTGATAAATAATCAAGGATTGCATAGGGGTGTGAATAAAGGCACATTTTTTAAGAGGAAAAATTAATCTATGACTTGACATTCCCAGTAATGAAGTGAGGAATAGGTTGGAAATAGTATGGATGTACTATGATGGTTGAAAGGTAACGCTTTAAAATCACCTTGGTGTTAAAATATGGGAGTTTTCTGGGCATTCTTGCAAATTTGTCAATGCAACATAAAATTCCAAGAAAATGCACAAAGATTTGAAATTATCTGCCGATATTAGGTGAATCAATACAATATTGGGTGGAACAATCCAATCCAATACTGCTTATATCCAATAAGCAAAAACAAACAAACAACAAAAAAATACCCCAAACTGCTTTTAACCTGTGCTTTCCACTGAAATACCAAAGTTGAGACATAATCTGCAACCTAGAAAGTACTTTTCAGAATTTTAGTTTGAACTCTGTCTACAGTAGCCATGTTGCTTTAGGGTCCTAGTTGAGCCTCGTATAGCATATAGCAATTAGGTTGGAGCTGTCAGTTGAAAGCAATTAATTGCAGTTTCAAGCAAAATAATAAGCTTCTATAGCTAAGGCTTATCTTTGTGTATTTTAGAATACATAAACTAGTGAGTATTTCAGTTTACAGAAACTTGAAAAACTATTTCTAAATATTTAAAATGCTTGACCCACTCAATGGTATGCCCACCTAACTTCCAGATTTGCCATTTTAGATGTCTGGTCAAAATAAAGATCTTAGTTTTGACAGATTTTATTATTAGTTCCTCTTCTTTTAGAAGTAGCTGAATGATCCCAAGATTCTTCGAAGACCAGCAGAGATCAAGGGCACAATTATAGCATTATCAGCATACAAAAATATACTGACAGGCCTTGTGTGGAAGACAAAAGGCAGAATGACTAAAGAGAACACAAGTGATTTTTTAAAAATACTTCAATACACCCGAAGCCAACACACATACCTGTCTAACTCTCCTCTTTATTTGGTATTTCTTTTATGATGTCTCCTTGGTTACTACACCTGACCTTCAATCTTGAATCCTCATGACTTTTAATAAGCAAAAGCAGCAGACATTTATCTATTGTAAAGTGTTTAAATTGATACCACAGTTTAGATCTAGGCACTGTGTCAAAAATAAATCTAAAATCAATAAAAGCTGCATAAAGGGGTGAACCAGCTGGGTGGGTATAATTCTACTAAATGTGTAACACCATAGCATGGTCTTGCATTGAGCAACTTATCCTAATCCCAGCCTGTTAATTCATCAAAATGTCTTCAGATTCAATCCAGTCAAGAAATTTGACTTCTAAAGGTTTAGAAGACATTTTGCTATTTTTTGACTCAACAAATTAATAAGGCTGACGTTAGCAGGACCCTTTCTCTTCTCTTCTCTTCTCTTCTCTTCTCTTCTCTTCTCTTCTCTTCTCTTCTCTTCTATTCTATTCTATTCTATTCTCCTCTCTCTCTCTCTCTCTCTCTCTCTCTCTCTCTCTCTCTCTCTCTCTCTCTCTCTCTCTCTCTCTCTCTCTCTCTCTCTCGTACACACACACACACACACACACACACACACACACAGAGAGAGAGATGTCTGTCTGTCTGTCTCTTAGAAACTGTCCATCTCCCTCACAAACAGACTCTTGGTATTGCACAGATAAAATGTTAAATGTATAAAAACTGAATGTAAAAATTTAAAATAAAGGCAAGGGCAACAAAATTCAACATTAAATGTAATGAAAAGATGGAGGAAGAGCCTTCAGGGTGCTGAGCAGCCTCAAGGCTGTATGTTGCTTTGTGAGCCCCAAGCGAGATGGCAGAGACAGGTTTTTAAGATATTATTTTTGCCTTTCTTGTATATTGGCATTATAATAGTTAAGTCCCATTTAAGGATCTTGCCAGCACTATCTATTGCTGTAAAAAGTGAAGACAAACACTGGGTCTAGCCTATCCCAGCTCTTATTTATTATTCCATAAATTATAAGCTATGGACCATAGATAGCTGATATCTTTAAATTCTAAGCTACCCATTAACAGAGAGTATCAATAACAAAAATTAAAGCATTAAAACTATAAAAACAGTTACAACAAATTAATAGGCAAAGGGAAATTAATAATAATGGAGCTACTTCACCAGTTCATCCATCCCTTGGGGTCCTCAGATCTGCTGGCATAACCCAGTCTTAGGGGTCCTTTGGAAACTAGAAATAATGAGGTCAATCTCATCCTGGGGGTAGGGAGGGAGAAGATTCCACAACATGGGGATCACAGCAGAAAAGGACCTGCCAAATGTCGCTCCCTAGAGGACAGGACCAATAACATATTTATTCAATCTAATGGTACAAGTAGATGAAATTGGGGAATAACCTGGAATCATGCCATGTAAGACTTTAAAAGTCCACACCAGCAACTTGAATTGGACCTGGAAACAAACTGATAACCAGTGCAACTCATGTAGCAGATGTGTGCTCTTTAGAGACAAAGACAACTGCTTACACCACTGCATTTTGTACCAGCAGAAGTTTATTGATACTCTTTAAGGACAGCCCCATGTAGAATGCATTGCAGTAACCTAACATGAGTGACCATAAGTAGGTTCTCCTGATCCAGGAACTCTCCCTCCTGCCAGTGGCTGGTTACCTTCTTGGAAAGACATTTCATTCTGTGCTGCTGGGCTCCTTTGCTTTTTGCTGGTCAGCAGTTGCTACTTTTTTATAATCTTGTGCTTTGTTCAATAATGGCCCTTTAAACCAATGAACTATTCTCCACTACAGAAGCTCATACTTCATTTAATCCTTACACCTCACATGGGTACCCCTTCTGTTTCTGGCCAGACTGGGTAAAGCATGCTGCCCTTGCTTTCCCACCCCTTCCCTTCCCTTTTTAAAACATCTGCAAATACAAATGTCCCTACTTGGTTTCTATAGACCTGAATTATCAGGTCTTCATTGCTGTAAAGTTTCCATGGACCTTACAGAAGTTATACAAGTAAAAGAATAACCTGGTCATGCTTGCTTTGACTATGGTAACATCAGGGTCCATAAAAGAAGAACAAGAAAAGAGAAAGAGTTTGTGTCTGTGTCTAATGAGGTAATGGATGAAGAAAGAGTGAATGCATCCATGCTGAAATCATCTGGGAAAGCAAAGAAAAGGCTTGAGAACTAATTATTTTAGGGATTATTCCAAAGGAAAGGAAAGGGAAATGTTGAAAAACAGGTCCATACAAGAGGTAGCCAGCAAGGCTTGCCTTCTCTATGGGGATGGGAAGAGCAAGAAGCAGAGGAATGATCAATCAGGTCTTAGAGTGGCCATATCTGAACACCAGTCCAGTCCTGGTGCTAAACCATTGTTTATTAAGAAGCAGTCAGGAGTAGCAAGGGAGATAAACAGCTTAGGATGGGCATGTGGAGTTGCTCACCATATACCTTTGAGGTGCCTTTGGTGACAGAATCTAGAAAAACTTACAGATATCCATTGATTTTTATGGGGAAATGGCTGAGGAATTCTGCGAGTCCACAAGTCATAAAAG